>NC_051063.1:78433657-78733657 GCF_004664715.2 Peromyscus leucopus | reverse complement strand
GGCTCACAGTTGTTAGAGGAGGAGGTTATGGCCAGGAGAAGGCGGTAGTGGAGTTAAGAAGCTCCAGGCAACGCGGCAGCACAGAAGGTTGGGCAAAGAAGGCCTGAGATGGCAGGCTCTCTGTGCGGCAGCGAGGACAGTTACCGCCTAACTGAAATGCAGGCAGGATCTCAACTACCATATCCACGAATTCTGCTAAAGGGGCAAGAGATGATGCAAGACATTTTATGTTCACACTGGGGTCCCACCAGCTCTACAAGCCAGAAACTTGAAGAAGTGTCGTTACTGAGAAGGCAAGGAAATAGATGAACATTTCCTAAGATGCTCATTGTGTGTGGATTGGGCTCCGTAGATCCACAAAGCAAATCTGAAGTACATTTGTGCTTCGAAGTCTATAAACTTGCAGTGCCTCAGAGCTTTGTTTAGTAACAAATGATGCATGAACACATAACTAAACACAAGGACAGTTAAATGAGGTGCTGGCCTTTTAGATAGACTTTAAACACAACAAACCATAATACGTTCCACATATTGAGATAGACAGACACCAAACACATGTGTGTAGAACTTAGTGATTCTATAAGGCAATTGTTCTTGTTATTCTCATCCGGCACTCAGAGGCAGAGAGGCTAAAAGCACTCTACAGAGAATGTGATGTACTCGCAAAGGCAAGGCCAGCTCTTGGTCTACATATACAAGTTATATCGGCGCCTAAGCGCCTAATTGCTTACGACAGGAGACCCTGTTCAAAAAAAAAGTAATATAAGAAGCTCAACTTCATATTCCTGACAATATTTATGTGTGGCTAATGTTCCGAGATTTGTTGGTTATTTCTTCTCTGTTTTGGCTGCATATTGTTTAAGCTCATGTGATTAGACAGTCCAAGAGGCATGATTTTTTATTTGACGTGCCGTAAAAGTTCATGGTATGGATGGTGCCATAATTATTAATGTTTTCAAGGATGCTATTGGGTTGCAGTGTTTCACTGTGAGTGGACTGTTAAATACACTTATTAATTTAGGGAGTTGTTTGGTAGGTGGTATAATGGATTCAATATGCAACAATTACAGGATTTCAACACAATGAGTGGGACATATTCTATAGATCTTACATCATGAGGCAGAGGAAAAGCATACATTCTCCAAGGTTGGTGTGTCTCAAAAACTAATGTGATCTAAGAGGCAGGGAGGGATTGTAGACTTGGTCAATGTTTAGTCACTGATAATGAAAGTGGTAAAAAAACACTGGGGCGTACATTCGCTTTTGGATCTGGGAGCTTTTTTTGGTGGTTTAGGGGGTTTTCTTTTGTATGATATGTAATGTTAGTGATGTAGTGGTGTTTTTATGTCCCAAGAGATAGTCATTTGAAGATACCTGCTTTTTTGCTCGTGTTACCCATAGAATTGGAGAAGCATTTTGATACACACTATTCGCACTGCACACTCATGTTATTATATGTACGTTATAATAAGTTACTTAGTATCGATATATGTGGTTCTTACTGCTTCACTTCCTATAAACACTCATCTCTGATATACTAATCAGACAGTATAGTGACATGTCCAACTACTCTTCATATAAGCTCCTTGAACCATTAGACAGACTGTTTAGCATCGGGCGTTTTGGTGCTTCGTGAACGCGCTATTTAATCCGGCACTCGGAGGCAGAGCCACCGGCCGTGATCAACTGTTGAGTTCACAGGCTTAGCAGTAGGTGCTTAGTCTAAATGTGTTCGAGTGTTCCAGATATTATAAGGAGCGCATAGCTACACAGACGAGATGCAACATTCCCTGTCTGACGAACACCACTCAAAAAACAAATTAAAAAAAAAAAAAGAGCTTTTACATTTCAGAGCGCATGACTTGTTATGATGAATTACCCAAAATTTACATAGTAATGAGCGAAAAGCCAAATGTTCAATGTTTTTCACCTCTAGTACACCCAGTAGTACAATATGTTGGTGCTATGCCTTTCTATGTATGCACCTGTATCTCCCTACACAACACCATTTCTAAATCATTGTTTTAGAGCTGAGCAAGAAAAACAGGCTTTGTGGGTACTCAGTCTAACTATGATGTTAAGCGCTAAGTACAGACGCATGCGTAAGATATCAGTGTATAAACTAGACATCTCGAGATAGCATCCGATTCCATACTCCGAGATCACAATAGGAATTAACAAACACTCACACGGCTGCGGGAGGAATTTGATGAGAGAACTCTATGATAATGAGAGAATTCGATCTCTTGCTCTCTAGGCAAGCATGAGAGAGAAGTTGTGTGTATCATCAATTTATGACAAGCCATTCATCGGGCTAGTAGGGTTTAGTAAGACTCTGCCTTAGTAACTTTCTCACGTTATTGAGCGCGGAGCGCGCACCATTTTGCTAGTTATGTTCTAGCGTTCTATGTGGATACATAGCACCACACATCAGGTGTATCTGCTACTCTCGCATGCGTCGGCTTCTCTCTTATTACGCATCCATGGTACTTTATCATCACAGCAAACTACATCACACATCACACAGCTAACACCACAACACACAAGATATTGTCAATAAAAAATGTAAGTCACATGTAGAAGAAATTGATCAGTTCGCTGTGTTCTGTGCGAGCCATCAGCTACTTGTCAGATGTGAGTATGTCTTAGCTCTCGCAGGACAATCCCAAGACATTGCTATGGGTTTGTCTCTAATCTAAGACCATATGCATAGGAAACGGCAGGATCAACCGAGGCGAGAATGGAGGACTGCTCCATTGGGGACTCAGCCACACGAATATATTGCATCATACACAAGTCACTAATCATGATATATAAACATACGATGTTTTGATGGAAATATTGAGACTATCTATGTTCATTTAGAAAAGTAAACTACCGTAAGTTAGAAAACAAGAGTATATTCCGTAATCCACTGAGACACCTGGTGTATGTTAGCTTATTTAGTTCTACTTCCGTCTAATATAGAGACGACACGATAGCAGAATTTTCGTATTGCTATGATGTTCACCGGATATGGCCAGAGCTGCCAACTGTCACGCAAAGTGGGTAGAATTTTAGCCTTATTGTGCTGTGTTGCTCGTTTTGGGTTCGAGAAGCTAGTGGGCAGCTATGATGTTTTTGTACAGTTATTCTTTCATGAGCGTATACACGAAATCAGAAATTACGCTTTTGTACCTGTTCAATCTTGACTGTTGTTAGTGCTTCTTTATGTTGTATTTGAGATTTACAGTACGGCAACCATTGTATATGCTTGCTAATTATGATTATACCTCACAACCCACTTAACCAGTTGTGTGTAGTTTAATTTGCCAATGCGCATCGTTTGAGTGTTTGTTATGGATGGAGGTATAACTTAGTAGGGTGTGAGCTAAGTCTGTGGTGCTCTATGGTATGCAGCTGACCCAAAGCACGGTAAGGTTCTCCTGGTTGCAAAGAGCAGAAGAGGAGCGAATGTAACGATTGCTGAGCTGAGCTAGCAGCAGTGTAGCAACTAGCCTAGAGTGCGATATTGTTAGCCTCTAATGGCATCACTCATGTGAGTCAACCTTCATCCACCTCCTGTTCACACTGTGCTTTTTAAGGCGCTATTTCACACTAAGTGCGAAGCTTGTTTCCAAGGTCTATTCCTCCACCTGATACGCTACGCGAGCGATATTTTATATCAAAAGAATATTTACTGTATCCACCTTTCTCGAAGATTGTTATGGTGATGTTGTTGGTGGTAATAATGAAGCACTAGAACCAAAGGACCTTGGCTGTGTTGGCCTATAAGAAGACATTCGATCTTATTAATAAAAATTATATTATATTATATACCCACTATCTAATTGTCAACAGTCATACATCACCAGACCTCTTATAATGTATTCAATATACACGTGCTTATATTCTGTCTTGCATTTTCTTTGACACGGCTTGTCCTCTTCTTGTGCACATACTGTATTGGTTACAGTGTCTACTATTGTTATGTTCTGATATCACATACGGGGATGACAAGAGATGTGCCATGTGAGAGCGCTATTCTCATATGTGCTTGTCATTCAAAATTGGAGTGGTCTTGCTAGGAAGGAAGAAAAATAGTTTAAGACTGGTGCCATGCTGTCGTATCATCTGTTAATAAATTTAACTGCCACAAACACTTTGGAGGCAGAATTCAAGAGCTCTACCTCGGAGGTGTCTAACATCATTTACTCTCCTTGTCACAGCAGAGGAAATCAGACTCCACTTCTATTGGTACTGTCATAGTGCTTGCATGCTATCTTATAGAGACGCTGCGAAAACTGCTTGGGGAAGAGGGATTGCGGTGTTCCTACTTACCTTAGATCTTTACTATTCCTACTACATATGATGACTGTTCTTGGAGGCGCTAGTTTGTTTCAGACCTTCGACCACTGTACTTCACAGGCATATGTTAACAATGGATGACCTTGTGTACACGCATTGTACTGTTTTCAGCTGTTGTTGTGTGGGGTACTGATGAGTTATGGCTGGGAGTATGGGTGATGACGGCCGTGGGCACATGACCTGGAAAGAGTTGATGAGCCTGTCGGATGCTCGGTCTTGGCCTCCATTCTTTCTCAGAGCTATATGTCTTGGACCCACCGGCCGTATATACCGTGGGGTGGACTCAAACACTTGTGCTAAATGTATCTGATCGAGGTGGTTTTCCTGTCTGTTTTGCTCTACCCAATACCCTCATCCCTTCCATCCACTTGGCATGATCTCTGCTTGTCGACTCGACATGTGCTTCCATGTAAGATCGATGACCAAGATTTAAGCAGTGTAGTGTACCTGCTTAGGCGGGGAGGTTTACGCTTAGTTAGTGGCATCACAATCTATGCTGATAGCTTCTCAACGTAGTCAGAAGTAGAGAGGCTGTATCTCTCCTGCATTGCAGGTCAGTTTTTCTGGAGTATTTAAATGATCGGATGATTTTTATACTGCACCCGTGCACACTTGTAATTCGGACTTTTCAGCAACAGCTGGGTACATTTCGAGTACGTCACGGTGTTTGTGTTCCTAGGAGATCCTAATCTTGTACTGGGATAATAATCCATCCATCCGATCATAGTGTATGACACTCTCAGGATGTTACTTCTGCCCCATGTTCATATCTCTTATATCAGATAACATTTTTAAACACAACTGTCACCATCAACAAAGAAACTAAGAGAGTTAATGTCCAGTATGGATATTGCTCTACGTATACATCAACCACTAAGTTTAGCATACATTAAACTACAAGTGTTTAATTCGTGGTGTTCCCCAGGAGTCGGCTTGTATAAGCCTCTCTCTCGCTTAGAACCTTAGAACGGACCTGTGGTTCAGTTCTGCTGTGACCCTTGTTGAGAGCAGAGGACTAGCTGTGAGTCTAGCTTTATCCGAGTGATTAGCGCAGTGCCCTCGTCTATAACACAGAAGTCACAATACTCAGAGACATGTGAATAACGAGCAAGACAGCGGAGGGATTTGGTTAGAGTTAATTGCCTGGTAATACAGTGGGATGTATCCTTGAGCTCCTGCGAACCGTAAGCAGGTGACATTGCAGACCTGACGTATTCAGGTCGTAAGAGCTTGATATGTCTTGTTCTCGCGATGTGGTCTCCGTTATAGATTTGGAACTCAGTCTAAGTTAGATTTGGGGTATAACGTCGACATGCATGGATTGTAAGTGCAGGGTTGGGCAGCTATTTTAAACTACCAGGACAAGAGCCAGTCTGACTTACTGTACGCTAAATTTTTGCACCTGAACGTAAGATGAAGTTGTTGATACTTTGGCTAGTAGTACCGGCACTAGGGTTGTGTTACCGATGGTGTGGTTGGAGAGCTAAGAGACAGAATAGACTGAAAGGGAGGGCGACCGGTTGATTGTGGATAATTTCATAGAGCAGACTCATCTCATCACTGGACGTCCTAAGGAGTCCAAAGGCTGGGTAATAAAGCATGAGAGACAGTCATAGGGTTAGCCATAATCGTAGTCAGCCTTCGTTTGCTGTGTGGTGTTGGGTGAAGGAGGCTGCCTACTCACTTCAAGGATGCTGCTGAGGATTAGTAGGGCATCAGGAGGCAGCTTCACAACTTCACAAGCATTCATCCTCTCTCAATTGGCTTCTCTCGCTTCTTCTGGCACGATATCTGGCGATCCATTAAAGACCAAGGTTGACTATGGGATCTGAAGTAAGGAGAAGTGAGGAGTTGGGTCTGTTCCTATCGATACATAGATTGTAGGGTAGAGGGCGACAGAGAGATAGATGAATCTCGCTGTGTTTCAAGCGATGTCATACTTATTCTTAAGGAGAACTATGAGATGCTACCTAGAGGTAATGGGCAGTGCAGTGTGAGGAGGCAGACCTCTTTAACTCCCTATCCTCTAGCATCTGCAACGCGACAGCAAAGGCAGGCAGACCTCTGTTGTATGTGTGAACAGTGCTTCACCCTCTGGCACTTCCGTAGTGGTTCACTTTGCAGAGGAGTGTAAGTGCTGTGTCATGGATTGCGGCGCCAGCGCTGCAGTCTATTGCGTGGACACACGTGAGTGCTGTTCTTATAGGTGGCTAAATCTACAGAGCCATATATTATATTGATAGAGGATTTAGTTTAAATGTTATCTATATCTCCTTGTATTAATAGTGGTTGTTGGTCATCCGCGTATGACATGCAGTTTAACCTCTACTCACAGAACATTACTGTGGTATGCCTGTCTCAGAAAGTAAGTGGTTTCGTGGAGGGTTAAGCAAGCTTTGCTGTGGTGGGCTTAGGTGTATTTCTTAGAATGACCAGTTTCAGTAGGTCTTTATGTATAAGATATGTAAGAGAATCTGTCTAACCCAAAGAAGAGGTAACCAGCAGGAAAGTGTAAGGTAGCGCACGCTTGTAGATGTTTGTATAAGAGTGGACCTTGGCTAAAGATGTTTCAAATGCTGTAAAGAGTGCGCAACTTTTCTAAATTGGTATGACTTAGGAGACCGTAACTGAGGTAGACATTTCATCTTGGAACCCAAGAGATCTGTAAAGCAGAGAAATCATCTTGGATGTAGCTCTTGAAGTTTGGAGGAGAGTGTTTATTGAGACTTGAAAGTAAATTTCTACGCCAGCTCGGCCTTAGTAGATGGTAGGTGAGGTAGCACGCTGACCTCTCTTCGTAGATCATGAGCCAATTTTGAACAAGTTGAGGTCTCGTCGATGACTGAATATAAGAACAAAGCAGCTGAGAACAGCCCTTAGTCAATTCTCTCCTGCTCAGTCAGGCCTGATGTTTCAACAGTGTGGTTAAATCAGCCCCTGCAGCGTGGCTGGACGCGTATCCCCTTTCTTTTCTAGGATTTCACTCAAGACGCTAATCTCACGAATAGGTGTTAGGACTACTGAGCGTACTCGGCCTGGCTGGTCCCCCTCCCCGCCTTCCTCTCTCTGGATATAAAGTTACTAGTTAACTGCCCTGGCCCATGGACAAGCATGTGCCCACCCCCTTCACCCCTAAACACACACACACACACACACACACACACACACCAGGATGGCCTTTTTCTTCACACATTGAGTCAGAATAAATCTTGTTTTTGATACTGTTCTATTGCTGTGAGGAGACACGATGACCAAGCCAACTTTTAAAAGAAAGCATTTAAGTGGGGTTTTATAGTTCATGACCATCATGGCAGGAATATCCAGCAGATAGACAGGCACAGTGCTGGAGCGGAGTCTGAGAGCTCACGTGATCATTGGGCCTAGCATGGGCTTCTGAAACCTCAAAACTCACCACCAGTGGCACACCTTCTCTAACAAGGCCACACCCCCTAATCCTTCCTAAACAGTCCACCAATTAGGAACCAAACATTCAAATATACGAGCCTATGGAGGCCATTCACGTTCAAACCACCACATCTTTCCTTCTACAGTCACTCTTGTCGGGTATTTAGTCCTGGCAAGGAGAAAGTTGTCATCAGGTACTTATCTATGAGGTAGAGGATTTCTAACTAGTGCCCCTTCTGCCTCAGCCTCCTTAAGTTCTAGGACTACCAGTGTGCTCTGTCATGGCCAGCTCTTTTCCTAGCTATTTGTTTCAGGACAACTTACTAATTTAAGAAACTCTGACACACCAGGGCAGTGGTGGGGCACACCTTTAACCTCAGCATTTGGGAGGCAGAGGCAGGCAGATCTCTGAGTTCAATGCCAGCCTGGTCTACAGAGCAAGTTCCAGGATAGTCAGAGCTACACAGAGAAACCCTGTCTTGAAAAACGAGAGAGAAAGCGAGAGAGAGAGAGAGAGAGAGAGAGAGAGAGAGAGAGAGAGAGAGAGAGAGAGAGAAGAAACTTTGATACATCTCAAAGTTTAAGGACATAATGAACCTTGAACTCCTTCACATCACTTATCAGCTGTGAGGTCAGCCCTGCATCCTATGCTCCAAGCACTCTATACTTCCAGTGGGTTGTTTTAAAGAAATCCCAGGTGTAATGTCACTTCATCCAATAAATACTTGTATCTCTAAAACTAGGGCCTTAAAAACAACCACAAAAGCATTATCATACCTAAAAAATTTTCAATGAATGTTACTTTTTAAAAAAGAAAATGCTCAGGTGGCATTACTGCCTGGGCAGCCTCCTTCCCTCATTCTCCCGAGGAGGCACAGCAGCATGGCTGCCCCTCAGGGCATAAGAGTAACTGGCAACAGTGGCTACCTCTGTTTAGCAGGGTTTTGAAGTTTACCTGTTGAGAACTGCTTCCTTGTCTCCCAGACGACTTTTAATTTTACTTGTCAGATAGTCCAAAAACAGTGTCCAGATATCCAAACAAGAGAAGTAACCTTCATGAGTAGGCTATGATACAAAAGAAATCCAGACAATGAAATTACTTAATGCAACTGTTGTGCTTAGAAACACATACACCAGAACCGCAAAACCAAAGGCCTACATACAGTCCCTTCTTCATGACCTCCACTAAGGAGGTTGAGTCAGTCTTCACCAGTGGACCCTATTAAATCTCACCAGACAAGGGCACCATGGGACACCATGTGAGAGAACTGCTCAGGGATTACAGAATGTGCCAAGGAACCCCATCTGAGCCTGTGTGGAGAGGCTCCCACACACTGCCTACTATGCATCGACTTTTGAGAAAGCAGCTTGCACTCTAGAGGAGAAGTTCAAGGTCATCAACAGAAGCAGGACACAGCTGTGTCTTCTCTACTACAAACTCACAAAAGCAAATGGAAGCCAGAGTGCCTTCAAAGGCAACAGTCCACACATCTGACTATAAGGAAAGCAACAATGGCAGGTCTTTATACATAGAAGACTGAAAAGGAGCTGTTGAGTCTCACTCCAGGGTAGTATGGCATTTGCAAAGCTCAGGTATCAAACAGGCCAATAGCAAACTCAAACCAGGAGCTGACAGAAACAGCAAGAGAAGAACAAGTCCTTGTGGGCCCTGGTACCTGGCCAGTCGTCCTTGGCAAACTTCTTAAAAACCTTGAGAGTCTATTCATGCAAAATCTAGGAGCCATGGTTTTCTTTCCTTCGATTCTGCTAGCTGACCACCTCACCATGCACCATATCTGTGAGAAGGAAGCTCGGTAGTACAGGCCTCTAATTCCAGCTGATCAAGAGGCTAAGGAAGAAGGATCTCAAGTTCAAACCTTACTGGGCCAAAAAAGTTTGAGGTCAGCCAGGGCAACTTAACCAGACAGACCCTGTCACAAAACGGAAAATGAAAACAGGACTTGGACTGGAGTGGGGTTTAGTGCAAGATCTTTTCCCTCCATATAAAAGTCCCTGGGTTTGATTCTAGCACACCCTAAATCAGGCATGATGACACACTCCTATAATCCTAGAACTAGGAAGGACCTCAAGGTCAGCCTCCAATACATAGCAAGTTCAAGGACAGCCTGAGGTACACGATCCTTTCTCAAGAAAGAAAACACATCACAAAACAAAAGAAAAAGAAAGGGTTAGGGATGTCATTCATGCCTATTCTAGCATGTGTGAAACCCTAGGTTCCATCCTTGGAACCCAAAAAAGAAAGAAAAGAAAGAACAGGGCTGGAGCTGGCTCAAAGTAAAAGTAATGGCTGTGCACCCTGACCTCCTGAGTTTGATCCTCAGATCCCACGGTGGAAAGAGAACCAATTTTCAAAAGTTGTCCTGTCTTCACATGCATGTTGTGCCATGTGACTGCACACAATCACATAAACACTAATATTATATACATACACACACAATAAATATATGAATAAAATTTTTAATTTTTTTAAAGGAAAGAATACATTAGTTTTTCTATCAGATTTAGTTAATTTTTGTCAACTTGACACACATTGGGAAGAGAGAAACTCAACTAAGAAAATGCCTCCAGCAGACAGGGTTTGTGAGCATATCTTGTGGGGCATTTTCTTGATGACTGATGTAGAAGAGCCCACCCAGGGCACTATGGGCAGTGTCACCTCCAGTAAGCAGCTTTCCTCTATGGCTCCTGCTTCTGACCCTGCTGAGTTCCTGCCCCAACTTCCCTCAGTGATGGACTGTGATGGAGACAGGTAAGCCAAATAAACCCTCTCCCCCACGGTGCTTTTGGTCATGTGTTTATCACATCAACAGAACCCTAACTAGGATAAGTTTCCTTCTATTTCTGATTCACAAGGAAATCCAGTTTCCAATGACATGTTTTCAAGGAATAACTAATGAATATATAAATGAAGAAGGACACAGGGAGGAGGTAACCAAACTGAAATCTCAGGCAGGAAAATTATAATTAAAAATCCACTAAGCCTCAGGTAAGGTAAGTTTGCTCTTTCCTGGAATCCCAGTATTTGAGTCTGAGGCAGAATTACCAAGAGTTCAAGGTCAGTAGGGACTCACAATGAGGTCTTGTCTTTAAAAAAACAAAAGTAACATATAAAAAAATTAAAATGAGCCACTAGGGGTATAGCTCAGCAGAGCAGGTATCCAACCTATTTATGACTCTGGGTTCCAATCCCAGGACCATAAAGAAACAGGACAATATAAACCATGCAGAATCCATCCAACATCACAACTAAAAGAAAGCTAAAGGGACACCCATTAAAACCCTAACACCACCCCGGACTGTCTGCCATAACACCATCCCAGAGAACCATGAGGTAAACCAACTATCAAACTACAGGGAAGTAACAGAGAGTTGGAAGACTGGTCATTGAGGCTGCCTGTCTACCTGCAGTCTTGTCACAGCATTGGCTTGCTGAGCTTCCTCAAGGAAGTCACCTCTCTGCCTTTTATAATTCGAGAATTCCCACTGGTCCCCTCAAAAGAATATGACTGACCAGATGTACATGGAAATGTTTTTAAAAAGCTACTACAAACAAAAAGGCCAATTTATGGCATTGCACCTATATACATATTATACTCATGAATGTGCAGATACACAGCGAGGGCTAGAAACAAGAGGGCTTCTCCCCCAGCACAGCGCAAACACCACCCATCACTCCTGCACCTGATAAACCTACTCTAAGAGGTCCATGCACTGCCCATAGGCTGCCTGTACTGGCCTTTGACATCAGCCATGGAAACAAAGAGGACAGACAGACTGACCTGACTTTTGAAATCACTCCAATTTTCATAACCCTCCCTGATCCATTTATTTAAAGTAACTGTATTCAGATTTACTGTTCTGTTTCTAGGGCTAACTGATCACTCACAGTTCTGCCAGGCTGCTATAACTGATGACACCAGTCGTGCCTTCCAAATGGTTTAGAGTGGTGATTCTTCACTGGCATTGATCTTACAGCAGCCTTGGAAAGTGAACATTTGTTTCTCATATTTTCTAGTTTAGAAAACCACGGCTCAAAAGTGAAGTTGCCTGCCCGAGACGAGAGGACAGCCAAGGGACAGAATAAGAACTCCCAGTCCAGAGCCCTTCCCTGCACGGTGCCACCCCAGACACTGCTGTGGGCAAAGGGCAAAAGGAAACAAGCCAGGCCACGAGGGACCTGGTGAGGAGACAGAGAGAGGAGGGCTGGAAGGCAGAAATCTCGGGCTCACAGAGTTACCCCAAGAGGTAGAGCAGCCAAGGAGCGTCACAGAGGAGGCAAGTGTCTGGGGAGAAGCAGCCACAGCAGAGCCCAGTCAAAGAGGGACGCAGGAAGGGAGAGAAGAGGAGAACTAGCAAAATGGTGTACAGTACCAGAGCGACCATGACTCTGAGAAAAGACAAAGCTACTGAGCATACTCCTCGCCAGAGTCTACGTGAGAAACCTTTCGCCCTTCACAAACAAGAGGCTGGGATGAAATAAGAGCACACTGCTAGCCCAGAACTGGACCCTGAGTGCTTCACTGGTTTTCTCAACCCCCCCCTCCACACACACACACTGCACTCTGCCCTCATCTTGAGTACATCGTGTGCTGTATGGTAGTCCCCTCCTTCTGACAACATGATACCATCTCGGAGTAGAGATTAATTTGGCCTGTGCCATAGTTAGGTTTCTCTTGCTATAATAAAACACCATGACCAAAGCAACTTGGAGAGGAAAAGGTTTATTTCAGCTTATAGTTCTTAGATTACCCTCCTCCATCATTGAGGGAAGTCGGGGCAGGAACTGACTGTAGCAAAGGACATGGAGGAAGGTTGCTTACTGGCTTGCTCCTCCTGGCTAGCTCAGTTCATTTTCTTATACACCCAAGACCACCTAAGCAGGTAGGACTACTCACAATAGGCTATGTCCTACCATATCAATCACCAACCAAGAAAATACCCCACAGGCTTGCATACTATATAGACTGATCTTATGGAGGCTGTGTCAAATTGACAAAAACAAAAAAACAAACAAACAAAAAAAAAACCTGGCCAGCACAGCCTCGAAGTTGTCACAGTTAGCTTCAGCAGTCAACCTGACACAAACCCAGTCACCTGGGAAAAGGGGAACCTCAAATGAACACTTGCTCAGACCAGCTGGCCTGTGGCTAGGCCTTCGAGGCAATTTCTTAATTACTGGTTGATGTAGGAAGGACCAGAGCAATGCCACCCCTAGGCAGCAGGTAAGGCTGGGCTATGTAAGAAAGGTAGCTGAGAAAGCCAATAGCAGTGTTTCTCTGTAGTTTCTGCTTCAGACTCCTGTCTTGAGTTCCCACCTTGGCTTCCTTCAATGAATCTATAACCTATTCTTTCCTATGTTTCCTTTCCTCTCCACGCTGTAGTCACGGTGTTTATCACAGCAGCAGAAAGCGAACTAGAACAGTAGCCATGGCTACTAATGAGCAGAACAATATAGTGACAGCCAGATCTATAGCAATGGAGCTATGGACATCTCCAAGCAGCTAAAGGGGAAAAAAAGTCACAAGACCCTTACCTGGGAGTCTAGCCTTTACTCCCCCTCCCACGCCCCACCCCCACACAGCTGTAAATGATCTCAGAATATGCTAGAGTAGACAGGAAGTAAAATGCTAAATGAAAGGGAACCCTATGATGCAGCTTCCATGTGGTCACTATCCATGATGGGGTGGGAGTTTACAGTGATGTAGTTGTTTGAGGGGTTACTCATACTCCTGTAAAAACCTATTGCCCATAAAACTGTAATCAAGCTCAGTAAATCCATAGGTTCACCAAACTGACTTTGGTGGAATCATAATTTGGTCTGTTGCTGGTGCTCTATCTGGGGTGAACAGACATTCGTTCACGTCTCCCAGGAAAAGTTAATGCTTCTGCAGTAAGCCAGCCCAGAGCATTTACCAACTCTGATCCCTCAGCTTGGTGCTCAGCACAGCCCATACCTCAAGCTCACTCTCCCACAGTGGGTCAGCTTGCATCTAGAAGGAAGGTTCTCAAATGGGAGGCCTGGAGAACAAAGCAAGCTGGAGGACAGCGATCTCCAGGTAAGGGAGGGAGGAGGCTTGCTTGCTTCTTGACCACTCTTCTGACTCTTTTCCCAATTGTAAATGACGTATAAATATGTGGAACTATCACCTTCAGTTCAGTGGGAAACACATACAAGTCTACTAAAAGATGCACACTGGGGATGGCCCTGAATTCTCCCCACTGTAGTCCATCTTCTGAGGTAGAGAAATTGAAAGAAATAAAAAAGGGCTGTTGTAGTGGGTAGCTGTTCCAGCTTTGTCCTGGAAGTACCACCCCCATTGAGGCTTCAGTAACTGTCACACCTTTGAGGCGGGGCCAAGACAGGAGCCCTTAAGACCCAAGATCTGGATGTACTGGCTCTCTTGGTTCCTAGATCCTGGACACTGGAGGTAGACTGAGCACAGTTCTCCAGAGAGCACTGCTGGACTGCACTTCACCTCTCCCAGACCCTGTAATCTATCCCTTCACTTGTAAGTTACCCCACAAAATAAACCTCCCTTTTAACTACAGGGAGTTGCCTTAATACCCCCACCAACAGGTTGTGTCAGGGTACAGACTGAACAGAAGTCACCAGAGCTTACACACAGAACTGGGTCCAAGTGAGTTTAAGACATTCCTGTTCCTTTTTCCCATACAAGCCTTATTTTCCAACCTCAGCACTGGCTCTTTACCCCTTCTCTCTGCTCCACTCTACAGTCTCTGACTGACACTCAATCCAAGTCCTTCAAAGGCCTCCAAACTTGCCCACCACGCAGCTGCTCTCCTCTCATCTCCAGCTCTTCTGGGCTCTTCCCATCGGGTCTGGTGCACTCAGCATGGTTTCCTTCTTGCTCTGCACATGCTGGCCCCTCCGCCCTGACCAGTCTTCATCTTGGGTCCTCCTCTACGGCCTCCTGCTCATTGTCTGCTCCCAGCAATGGGTCACCTCACTGCTACCTCTGGGTATTCCAGTTTTCACACATCCTGACTCTCTTTGAGAAAGGCTTTTTTCAGATCGAACATTTGCTTTTCTTTTTTTTTTTTTTTTTTTTTTTTTTTTTTTTTTTTTTTTTTTTTTTTTGGTTTTTCGAGACAGGGTTTCTCTGTGTAGCTTTGAGCCTTTCCTGGAGCTCACTTGGTAGCCCAGGCTGGCCTCGAACTCACAGAGATCCACCTGGCTCTGCCTCCCGAGTGCTGGGATTAAAGGCGTGCGCCACCACCGCCCGGCGAACATTTGCTTTTCATACAGCACTCCAGCCTAGGCCCTTCCATCTTTTAGCCCCATTAAACTGGAAAGCTAATTTTTTTTTTAAGTCAACTTTTCATATCAGATGCCTTCATTCCCAGGGATATACTAACAGAAAGAGCTACCCAATTACATCAAAAAGTATGTTCAAGAACATGCCAGGTAGGCTGGTTACTTAACTATAATCACAGTCCCAGAGAGGCTGAGGCAGAAAGATTACCACAAATTCAAGGCCATTCTAAGCTATGTAGAAAAATCTTATTGAGAGAAAGAGAGAGAGAGAGAGAGAGAGAGAGAGAGAAGGAGAAGGGAGGGAGGAGAGAGAGAGAAGGAGAAGGGAGGAGGGAGGAGAGAGAGAGAGGAGGAGGGAGGGAAGAGAGAGAGAGAGAGAGAAGGAGAAGGGAGGGAGGGAGGGAGGGAGGGAGGGAGGGAGGGAGGAAGGAAGGAAGGAAGGAAGGAAGGAAGGAAGGAAGGAAGGAAGGAAAGATGAGGATGCGATGGTAGTACACAATACCAGCACTTGGAAGGTGGGGGCGGAAGGTCAAGAACTCAAGGTCATCCTTAGATCCATAGCAAGTTTAAGGCCAGCCAAAAGCTACATGAGACCCTATCTACTAACAAAACAAAACAAAGACTGTTTGATTCATGATTCTTGGTTTCCCAAAACCGGAAAGATCCAAATCAGCAAGATAGATTTTCATTTCCTAGAATACAGTGAATAGGAACAAACCACTGCACACAACATACACACCTCAAGCACAATGTCAAGCAAAAAAGCCAGACCAAACAAATGGACATTATATGCTTTCCTTTGGAGAAACCTTAGAACAAGGCAAACTTAGCCTACAGTGTTGAGATCAAGCCTGGGCTAATCTAGGGGGGAGGGAGGGGGTGGGGAGGAAGCAGGTGTGCAGGACTTCTGGTGTGCTAGCACATACCACTTCTTAACACGGGCGGCCGCTCCAGCAGCTGTGTCCAGTTGGGAAAAACTCAACCTGTACATGTACGGTTGATGTGCTTTTTTGTATGTATGCTGTGGAGCTTTAAATGAGAATGGCCCCATAGGCTCATATATTTGATTGTTTGTTTCCTAGCTGGTGGACTGTTTAGGAAGGATTAGGTGTGGCCCTTGTTGGAGAAGGTGTGTCACTGAAGGCAGGCTTCAAGGTTTCAGAAGCCCACACCAGGCCCGCCTCTGCCTGCCTCCCTCTCTCTCTCTCCCTCCTTCTCTCTCTCCCTACAGCTTGTGAATCATATGTGAGACATCATGGATCGGCCTTTTGAAACGGTAAGCAAGGCCCCAGTTGAACACTTTCTTTAAAAATTGTCATGGTCATGGTGTCTCCTCACAGCTATAGAACAGTAACTAAGACATATGCCATACTTAAGTCTATTGTAAAAACACACTAACAGGCAAAAGGAGAGTTTATAAATGTTATAACAGGCAAAAGGAGACTGCAGTGATGGCCACACAATACTCAATTCACTGAACTGTGATCCTGAAACTACTCACTAGTTGGTAATGTTAAAAAAAAATAAAATAAAATAAGAGAACTCATTGAGGATCTGGTCAGTGTGATTTCTAGCTCATCCATGAGTATCTGTTACCTTCAGTGATGGCATGCTCCAAGTCAATTACAGTAAGGGGATTCCATGGATGTAAAACTATACCTTAACAAAGCCTTTTAGAACCCTGTGTGTGTTTACATAGTAGTAGGTAAATGGGATACAAATTCAGTAAAGACAGTCCTCGGGGGCCTGAGGCAAGAGGATTACCAAAGATACAAGGTCATTCTGGGCTATGTAGTTATGGATCTAGCTCCTAAAATCCAAGAGGAACTCAAAGAACCTCTGTTAAATGGGGACAAAATTGGCTATCACCCAAACTTAACTAGTGAGTCTTTGCTGTATAGTCTTCTGGAGAGCTTTAGTAGCAGCTGCACAACAGGAAGAAAGCCCTTTTGTATTTAGGAACACGCACGCACACGCACGCACCCCACAACCACAACAATTAATGGGGGGTATCTAGAATTTGAAAGAGAACAAGGAAGGGTACAGAGGAGGGTTTGGAGGAAAGAAAAGGAAGGGGGAAATGATGTAATTATATTATAATCTCAAAAAAAGGGAAGCAATATTTTTAAAGGCCCTAACCTCAGACTGTTCCTCTACCCCACTTGTCTAGCAGAACAGTGGTAAAGACGGGGCTGTAGAATCCAATCCTGGCCCACACAGACTGTAGGTCCCTGAGACCTTGTCCTCTGTGCCTCAGTCTCTCTCTCTATAAACTGGAGATGCTATGCCACCACAGCAAGAGCTACAACCCTGGGTTCTTAGAAGGCCTGAATGCACACATCTTCCTGTAGTAAAGACTACTCTAAGTGTTGGGGGGGGGGTCCTAACGAAGGATGCCCTCGTTTAGGAAAGGAAGGCCGGTTTGGGTGCTTTACCTGATGAAATGTGTACTTGAAGAGAAGGGTCAGGAACTCTACCACAGGGAACTGAGAGTAGGACTCGATTCTTCTCAGGTGAACACTCACAAAGAGCCGCAGAAAGTCGGTAAACTTCTCAATGTAGCTGCACGAGACAAGAAGACAAAGGATAACATAAGAAACCTAGCCACCAGTTTCTTAGAAGAAAACTTAACCAAACACTCTCTCAGTTCAGAACTCTACAAATACACATTTCCAGTTAAAAACACCAAGGCCTGCACTAGTTACCCACGACACAGGCAACCCCTTCATTCGACTATCACCGAAACACAGCAGAGAAGCAGCTTTCCTCCTCAGACTCTATCTGCCCTGCTGCTACAAACTCAAGCTCACCTGTGTGCCAACGCACTGGTGTGAGCACCCAATTAAAGGAAAGAGGCTGCTGCTAACAGGTGCTGGGGAGGTGACGGTGAATTCATGTCTGGCAAATTTAGAAAGGCAGGTCTTGGCTCGGACTGACATTAAGTTGAAATGCACCAGGCAGAGACAGAGACGAAGTCTATCCAGAGGGGACAACGTCTAGGTCACAATCCTATTTCTGTCCTCCCCCCTGACACCCAGAACGAATGAAGGACTGCACATCTACTCCATTCTGAAATCAACTTTCAAATATAAGGGAAGAAGACTGTAGGAGCTAGACAAGCCTCTATAGATGAGGCTCCAGAAGGTAGTGACCCACCAAGGTCATTCAGCCAGCTCCCAGCAGAAGGTGCTATCACTCACTCTCAGTGTGGTGCCCTTTCTGTTCACTGTGTAGTAGTTGGCCCATAATCCCCAAGCCACTTCACAGCAGTGAGTCAGTTACAAAGGTAAGAGGTTTCTGTTCTTAAACACACAGTACATTATTACTTTCACATTTCAGAAACTGGCATTTTAAGCCCCTCAATATCAGAAACTGAATAGAAATCAAGATGGACATACCTTCCTAAATCCCATTTCAGAGACCAACAAAAGTAGCTAGGCATACTAGGCTCTGGCTGAATATTAAGTAATGTCTAAAAGCAACACTGAAATCATTAACTGCCAAAAACAGAGCTACATGAAATCATAAAAAGGAAAAAGATAAGCACCCTTAGAAGAACCACACTGGCTCAAACTCCAGTGTCTTCTGCTCCCTCAGCGAGGCCAACGATGCCTGGCCTCTAGATGGTTGACTAATACAGTAAGATATTAAAATCAATCCATTGGGGTTTGTTTTTGTTTTTTTGAGACAGGGTCCTGCTATGCAGCTCTAGATGTCCTGGAACTTACTATGTAGACCAGGCTGGCCTCAACTTTTTGGTGATCCTCATGCCTGACTCTCCTTCCTCTTCCTCCCCAGTGCTGGGGGTTACAAACATGAGCCACAGGCCCAGGATTAAAACTGGTTGTTCTGAGAAAGCAAAGTACAAAGCACCTTCTTTCTGCCATCTCCAGGGACTCCTTGGGGACACCAAGTCCTCATTTCTTACTCAGCATGTGTACTGCTCCATGGTTATACATGGATCTTCAGAGGTAGCAGCCTTAAGGGAGATATACTTGTTACCCATAAAAGAAAAGTCTCAAGTCTATTTTAATCTTCAACCCAAACTGAAAAATGCAAGCTAGGTATGGGGACTCATGCTGTTAATCCTAGAAACTCAGTAAAGCTAGGAGAGGGACGCCACAAGTTCAATGCCAGGTTGAGCTACACAGCAAATCCCAGGCCAACCAGAGTAATGAGACCCTGTCTAGAGAGGAAGGAGGGGTACCCAAATGAGAACAAGGCTTTTCGCTCAGCTGACACTAGAGATGTGCCTGCATCTCATCTTCCCCTTGCCCATCTGCCTGGTACAGATGCTAACGAACAGTAAAAGTTAGAAAAGGAAAGAAGGAAGAGAAGCCAAGGGCCTGGTTAAGCAGCTCCTAAACAACTGACACGCACTAAATGGCTTATAATTAGTCAGGGATCAAGAGCTGGGAAGCAAGCACACACTGTTTCTGTCACCTTTCTGCTTCCAGGCACCTCTCAGCTCTCACTTCGGATCCAGGACAAGTCAAAACAACACAGTTGATATAGGCAGTTACATACACTTTTATTAACATATGAAGACAAGATGGCCTTTCTTTATCAATGCTAGAAAGGATATGAAACTGTGTGAATTGTGAGGCATTCAAATTCATGTAGGAAGGTACTACTAAATAATGAGGGGAAATGCTACTGGGGGTGGAGAGGCGGCTTAGGCACTTACTGCCAAAGCTGAAGATCCAAGTTTGATCCCAGGGACTCACACGGTAGAAAAGAAAACCAATTCCAGCAATTCTGACCTCTACACACAACATAGCATGTGCCCCCACCCAACCTCAAAATAAATAAATGTAACAAAAAAAAAAAAACACCACTTTATTAGGAAAAGATCCTGTTGGATTATGAGTACTTTGTGACTATAAAAGGCAAATGTCACACAAAGTTTATTTACAATGAACCAAACCAAACTAACCTTCACTCAATTTTTAACCAGACAAACTTAAAGCTCCCCACTTTAAAAGAACGATCCTGACTTGGGGCAGCTGACTTTATAGCCTACCACACTTCCTCTAAACAAAGCAAAGAGCTTAAACTCTGTTATCACTTACTAACAATCACGTTGGAAACGACTACAATGTTAACAGCCTTTTCACAAGGAAGTCTCTAATGACTATGTTCTAATGTAATACACTGCATCTGCTCTGAAGCTTCAACAGCCCATGTGATTGTTAGAACTGCATGCTGCCCGTTGCCCTTCACCTTTACATAGCAGTAGGAGTACCTTGTTTAGCAAAGAAGATGCTGAGCTGAGGCTGTGGCCAGTGGCAGGATGACTTGTCTGGCAGGCACAAGGTCCTAGGCCCCACCCTAGCACCACTGGGGTGGAGGGGACTCAGCCTACTTCACTGAGGTCATCTTATTTGTACTCAAGAAAAATAGGCCTGGGGAATTTTAGGTCAAGAGGACAGTAGCCAAGCAATGCAAGTATGTGCCACTGAACCATACCTACCTGAACATTTCTCCTGTCTTGGATCAACAGCTATCATTTACGTGACACTCACAATACTAACAGCATTCCTATACTCTGCAAGATGTGCACTCAGGAAAAGTCCACTAGTGAAAACCAACAAGCAGTACCAAGTGAGAAGGGTGATGTAACCCTGTACCTCTGCAGCCTGCTTCTGTTCTCGACTATGAAGGAGCCGAACTCTCACTTCTTGCACACATGAGACCTGTAGGCAGACAGTGAGGAAGAGGGACAGAGCATGGACATGGACAGGAGGACAGGAGGTGGATGGATGGGGGAAAGAGACAACAGGCCTACACAATACACCAGCACTTTTCACACTCAATTCATTTCCCTTAACCACCCAAGCCCTTCTAGTTCAGCCTGAACATTCTGGAACACCTACCTTTCTATCTTTATCAGTAGCCCCATATTCTGAAACCAAAGGGGGTTACAGACACCATATGACATGGTGGGACAAGCAGCCAGGCCCTCTCGGGGCACGACTCCCGCCTGTTCTCATTACCTCTCATCGAGCTCCTCTAGCCTGCTCTTCACCGTGTGGGCATTGTTATCCTTGGTGATTTTTTGCAGGAGGTAGAAGGTTTGCTGGAACATTCGTAATAAGTATTCCTCAAATTCCATAGGCACACAGTTCTTGGACATGAGTTCATTGATGCAGGACATGGCCAAGACCCCAAGTCGGCCACGCTCCTGACCCAAAACACAGTTCTGGCTGCTGCCATTCACTGATGCCATCTTTCTGGCCCGGGTATCACAGCCAAATCGAGCAAAGTGGAAGATAGTGGTGAGGAGGGATGGGGTGATGCTGGCAGACAGAGGAATCCAACTGAAGAGGTGGGCCAGGCACTCCAAGGCCAGGGAACAGACATACTCACTCTCCACATCCAGCACGGGGACAGGCTGGGGCAGCAGTTTGGCTGGACTAGGACTCTGCAACAGGTTACTCAGTAAATCACCTGGAAATTCAAAACATGCTTTTACAACACCCAGTACCGAACCTCTTGAAAACACTGCAAAGAATGCTCCTTTCCTCAAAACAATTTAGTCACTATAAAAGCAAAACCTAAAATCAATATGCTTTATATTCAATACCAACTACAGATAATACTGAACACCAAATGTAAAATATATATTTAAAAAAAAATGTCCAAGTGAGTTACAGACTTAAACCAAAGACAAAGCTTCATAAGAAAAACAACAAAACACTAGAATCTGACCATGGTCAAAGGAAAGATTTACTGAACAATCAAAACACAAACCTTGACAAAAAATACTGCTGAGTTTAGCAACACATTACCAAATAAGTTTCTCACTGATGAAAAGGATTATAACCAGGAAGATAGCAGACTCTAAGAAGATAGCCACAATAACTAACACTAAAAATTTAAATGTGAAAAAGAACTGTTGCCCACCACTAGCAGCATCCAGACATACAAACAGGTGATGGTTATGAAGAAATGATTTTCTAAACAAATGAAAAAGGTCAACTGGCCTATGAAGATATGTCAGGCTCAGTCATTAGAAACGCAGCCTAACAATGGCAAAATAGGACTGTTGGCAAATATCATACAGAGCAAGAGAAGCAACAAGAACGAACACATAGCTCTGCCACAGAACCTGACATTCCAGAATCCTGTTAGCACTCCTTCTGTCAAATGACTGTTCTCTTCTAGCATATTCCAAAGCAACCTCACACCCATCTATGGCAGACAGATAGAGGCTTTTGTACAGGGGCAGCTGGAGGAAATCTAGGCTTCTTGGTGAAGTCAGAAGACCAGCAAGACACTGAGGACATACACCCCATGCAGCAAGCAGGCAGAGGCCTGTGTCTAAAGGCACAGGTCACACACAGGAGAGAAAGCAAAAAGACAAGTGTTGAATGAAAGGTCAGCATCAGAACACACAACACTACCATATTATTTACACAGTGAAATATATGGGTATCAATCACTTTTCACAAAAAGCCACACATTATATACATTTCTGTCTGTTATGGGAAAGAAGGAATGGGAGAATAGGTTTGAAAGGGGATTAAAGAAAAAACACACACACACACAAAATGAAGTGGGCATGCAATGGCTTACAAAATAACTGTCCTTTCTGCCAAGTCTGACAATCTAAGTTCAGTCCACATGGTGGAAGGACAGAACCAACAAAACTGTCCTCTGGCTCATGGGACGACAGAGAGACATACAGAAACAAAAAGACAGAGTCAGAGAGGATAAGTAGCCACCTACAAAAAAGAAGATGGGGAGGTGGTGGTGGTGGTGGTGGTGGTGGTGGTGGTGGTGGTGGTGGTGGTGGTGGTGGTTAGGGCAATAGTTTAGTGAGCAAAAGCACTGGCCATGGAACCCTAACTACCTCAGCCTAACCCTCAGAGCCCACAAAGAAAGCCAGATGCAGTGTACAGCTCTAACTCCAGCACTCATATGGCAAGAACAGAGTCAGAGATAGGAGAAATCACCCAGAAGCTCAGGGGCCAGCTGGACTGGAATACACAGCACAGACACAGAAACAAGAAACCCTGTCTTGAGCAAGATGGAAGTAAACATCGACTCTTGACAAGTTGTCCTCTGACCTCCACATGTGCAGCATGGTACCCATGCACCAGTGGACAAGACCACACACACACACACACACACACACACACACACACACACACACACACACACACACCAAGGTGTCTCAGTGCTACAGACTGCACAAGTTCATTACCTGGACTGATGACTTAAACTTTTAAATTCAAGTATTGCTACAAAACCTCAGTTCTCTTTACATCTGCAAAATTGTTTAATCATTCAAATACTGTAAAATGTATACCTGCTGAGCCACCAGAAATACATACGTGAAGACAGCTTTGTCACTAAGCACAAAGTTCACACATTATTGCAGGCTTGAAATATGCTCTAGAATTCCATTTCTAAGTAGTGTGAAAAATAACGAATGTTTTTCAATCTGAGTACAATAAGCAGATTGAACAAGTAGTGTTCTGTGAGCAGCCTTCAACCCAAATCCATGGGGTGGTTTTCAGTTCAACAAAACTTCTGCAGGAATCCTAAGTCCATATCAATGCTGCATGAACAGCCTGGGGCATAGAGGGTTGATTTCAACAGCCCACTTCCTCAACAGTGTGGGGAAATACAAGACTATTTCTCATAATCACATCAGCTTTTACAGGAGAGGAAGGTGTGTACTAGCTCCAGGCTGTGCTCTACCTGGAAAGCTTCTTTGGCCATCTGGTATAAGCAGAAGCACTCACACAGTGTTTAAAGACTTCATTGACTTACTCTCACATCCTCAATTCTTTACATGAACAATGTAAATTCAGCACTAAGTGCTGCACACTGGTCCCGTCCCCAGTTTGCCCTGGCAACATGACTTTTCCCCCAGTCAACAGGTTGCAGCTCTGTAGAACAGACTTCTCGAGCCCCTAGCTTATAACAAACTCAGTACAAACAAAACAGCCAGGGATCCTGAAAACAACAAAGATGTCCCAGAGCAGAAAGGACAGCAATTATGAACTGGCAGGGGCAGGTCAAACTGCTCAGCAGGTGCTTTCTCCAAGCCTGACAAGCTGAGTTTGATCCCCAGCTTCTGAAAGTTGTCCTCTGTGTGCAGTGTGCACAATAAAAATAAGTGTAAAAAGTTTTAATAGTAAATTGGCAGAACAGAGATGGATGGCACAAGATCAAAGGTGCTGTCTTCATGACAGACAAAAAAGAAGCAAAATGTGCTGTTCAAAATATTGTATTAGAAAGTCCAAGTACTCAGAAGAACACAGTACAAAGGCAGCTCCTCAGAAAACATGGACAGAAAGGCCAAAACAAATTAGGGAGAACAAACATCTGTACCCTAGGTAGATTAGCTATTGCTATTTCCAGGTGAGAACCTATGTCATTTAGCCAGGAATACCATAGTGGGCAGCAGACCATACCACTTTCTCCTGAGGTCGGGGATGGTGGTGGGGTGGCAGCAGTAACACTGTGTTTGTCCCAGACAGTTTCCAAGATACCTACCAAGAAAGGATAAAAATTTGAGAGATATTAAATCCAACATATAAAAAACAAAACAAAAAACAAAACAAAAAACTCCTGTTATCACTGATCCAATATCAGTATTCACACATCCCTTCCTCTCTGTATCTACTTCCAGCTAAGACCTGTGCCTCCTCTCTATTCCACTTCTACCTATCTCTTTTCACACATTTATGGATACAGTGTGCATGTTCACATGTGCATTTGTGGGCATGTGCATGTGAAGGCCCAGGGTTGATGCTGACAATCTTCCTCTATTGCTCCTCCACCTTATTCTTTCAAGGGAGGGCCTCTTTCCTAGTACACTAGCCAGCTTGCTCTGGAAGCTGAGGCTGAAATTACAGGAGGGGTACCCCACCTCCACAGCATTTGTGTGGGTTCTGGAGATGTGAACTCTAGTCCTCTTGTTTGCAGAGCAAGTGCTTTAACTACGAAGTCATGTCCCCAGCTGTATTTTGCACACTTCTGTCCTAAGTGCAGGATTTCCACTGCTTCGTCTGGATCTTGCTGTGTGGCTTCTCCCTACCGTTTCCTCCAACCTTGTTCTTTGTTAAAGCTACATGATTGCTGCATCTACTAAGGGTCACTAATCCTCTCTGGACATGCCAGGGTTCTAGAACACTACCCAAGCCCTTCCCTGGCATGTGCTGTCATTCTTTCTCTGCTTTCCTCTGGTTCATTACAGCTACCTTCTGCCCATCCATCATTTACATATTTATCTTTCCTCTAGTTTCCATTCTTATCCTGACATTCTTCTCCTATTTCACTCTCTCTGCTAGGGAAACTGTGTTGTGCCTTGCTTCAACCAAATGTCCCCCAGCCCAAAACTCCTTTTAACTCTACACATGAGATCTACTGTTATATGGGAGGCATTCAGAAAGCAGGTAAGGAATCCAATCACAGATCAGTGCAACCAAATACTTCCTGGGTCATACCACTTGCATACCCTAAACTCAGCTCTTTACCCCTACAATTCTACCAATGATCCCCATACATTCCTTACCAGGTAAGTAGCACAGCCCACAAAACTTGGTACCTGGCCTTTATACACTTCCTTCCCAGCCTCACCTGATCCAGTCTTCCCCAATACTGTGTCTTCAATACACACCATCCTCCCTCCTCACCTCCATTCTGCTCTCCTCCTCTAAATCTCAACCTTCCCTTTCCACTGACTGCTACCTGTCTGTTCCTCCCATTTCCACTCAGCTGTCCTATGTCTCGGGTAGTCTTCCTAATCCTTGGATTTACCTCCACACAATATATCGATCAACTCTTAAAACATCACTTTTTAACTGTTTACTTGCCTCTTCCACTAGGGTGCAAATTCCCAGAAGACAGGACTTGTTTGGATCCTTTGTGCATCCTGACAGAGGCACACAACATCACCACAGAAGCTCATAAAAATATTCCCAAAGGCCAAGTGTGGTGGCTCATGCCTTTAATCCCAGCACTTGGGAGACAAAGGTGGGTAGATCTCTTTGAGTTTGAAGCTAGCCTGGTCTATACAGTGAACTCCATGCCAGACAGAGCTACATAGTGAGATCCTATCTAAAAGCAAACAAACAAAAAAACTGCCCCCTCCAAATATTTATTGTTATAGCATGGATAAACCTAGAGAACCTATTAAGTGAAGAAAGCCACACATAAAAGGTCATATGATACGATATATGATATGATATGATTATAACACTTTATGAAAGGCTCAAAACAGACAAATCCCTATGGACAAAAGGTAGATGAGTGATTGCCAGGGACTGGAGAAGAGAACAGTGACCTCTTGTGGACTCAGGGTTGCTTTCTGGGGTAACAAAAAAATGTTTTGGAATAAGGGCAATGGCTGTGAGGCTTTCCAAAGCCCTTAAGCCTCTGAACTGGCACAGTTTAAAGTTAATGTGTGCACGTGTCTGAGATCTGTTCTCGGATGGTTTCATGTCTGTAGGCATAGAATGCAGGGCACGTGCATAAGACATAGTCCCGACTATAAACTTAATACCCAGTTGATAACAGTAAGTCTGTTTTGAAATGAATACATTCTGAGGTCTGAGTTTCCATCTGGGATCCAGGGAAGGATGGGGCCAGGGAAGCAAGTGCACCCAAGTTCCCCATCATTCATCATTCTTTCAGTCTATTTTGAAGTACCTACCAGATGCCAACCACTAAAACAAACATACAAAAAGAGGGGAAAAAGTCTTGGATATCCAAATAGAAAAGACAAGATGAAACAGCACCTTCCCATTACAGATTCAAGCAGCAGTGACTTCCGGGCACCTCAAGGGCCTAGTGGCCAGCAATCTACAAACCTTGTTATGTAAGCTCCACCACAAGGCATCCCAGTCTCCAGGGATGGTCCTGCCACCTTCCTGCCTCTCTTCTTTCCCCTCACACATTGCCATGAAACTCTGATTCGACACTGGGATGAGATGCCACATAAGACTATAACCTAGGGCACGAGGGCCAACACCACACCTGTCTCACTTCTCTACAGAGGAAATTGTTTTTATCTTGCTACTCCTACCTCTCCTAATCTTAAATTCAAATTACTTCAAATACAGAGCTTGCTACCTACCTACTTAAATTACACTATCAGCATGTGAATTACATTCCTACGACCTGGCATGCATATATATATATACACACACACACCCCTACCTCATTAGTCACATAGTGAGGACCAATGAAGAAAAAACTATAAGCAATTAAGTTACCAATCTCCTGTGAGGTCTTACCATGCCCCAGTCTGTGGACCTGAGGCTAGGAAACCACACTAACTAACTCTTCCCACACTTACCCTCAGTCAGCAATACCTAGACGGCCTCGGCTCTGCACACCTGCAGCCAGCCTATCTCCACGCACCACCAAGGCACTCACTCACCTGTCAAGAGCCCAAGCACTGTCTGCACCTGGTCCAGCAGCAGCTTCCGTAACTCCTCCTTCCGAGCCACACTGAGGTCCTCACGGGGACAAGCTAGCTCTTCCGAAGTTGTCTTCAACATGATCAGCCCAAGGGGGGTTGTCACAGGGGACTGGATCAACTGACAAGAAAAAGCAAATTCTAAGCAACATAGAACTAATGAGCTACAAGGAGGATTAGTAAAATTCAACTGTGAGGTGCTGAACTTCATATGGACTACCTCAAGCAACACTTCTGAAAAATAATTTAGAGGATCATTCATGAAGCTTTGCTTTTTATTCTCATGTTAGGGCCAAATTCTACCAGCAGGAACTTAAAAAGCAGCTGGAAGCAATCCTCTCCTATACCAACAGGACAATCTTTGCACAAGTCCAAATTCCCAAGCAAGGTTTAGTTATTTGCATAATAACCAAGAGATACAGAGATACTCATACTTGAATGACAGACAGTTCTGTCATGGACAGACCACATCTACCCTGGTGGTCTTTTAAGATTATACTAGACCTGAAAAATTCCTACCAGCTGGTAGGTCTGCTGTGGTTTCTCCACATTTAGATACAATACAGTTAAGACACATAAAAGCTTAACACAGTGTCGCAACTGCCTATAGTATTCAGTGTGGTAATATGTGGTACAAATCTGTAGCCAAGGAACCAGAGGCTATACCATACAGCCTAGGTATAGATCAGGCTCTGCCTACCATGCAGTTATGTGCAAGTGTACTCTATGATAGTCATCCAACAATGCACTTTTTATAGTGTCTCACTGTCAAGGACACCATGATGATATGCATGTTAGGGATACAAATATTTTCATACTAGTGATAATGACAGCATAGATCAATTTGTGGTATCTTTTCAATATTCAAGTTAAATGAACTTTATAGTTCTAAAGCTTATATTTCTGACCTTAGCATGTTTCGAGAAAATTTAAAATTAACCATGAGGTAAGGCTAGGTGTGGTATCACACACTTGAAATCCCAGCAGTCATAGGAGACGAAGGCAAACAAATCAAGGGTTTAAGGCAAGAGATAGCATGGTGACTCTGCAGGCAAAGGTGCTACCGAAGTCTGATCCCTGGAACCCACCTGGTGGAAACAGAGAACTGACTCATTTAAGGTCTCCTCTGACCTTCACATACATGTTAATCTTCATCCCCTTGCCAGAACAGATAAATATAATTTTTTTAAAAAAAAGTTTAAGGGCAGCCTGGACTACATAGTGGTCTCAAAGGTTTTAATTAAAAAGGAAAAGAAACATGTGGCAAAGCAACACACATCCATGACATTAAACAACTATCATGGTCATTGAGTTTTGGGGACAGGTCTCACTATGTAGCCCAGGCTGTCCTAGAACTTGTGGTCATCCTCCTGCTTCAGCTTCTCAGATGCTGGGATTACAGGCATGCCTGGCTACAGTAAGAGTTTCTCAAATACCCATGTAATAAATTTAGTAACTATTCCTATCTCCTGTGATACTGTCTTCTAGCAGGAGATGAGATACACTTTCAACAGCCTGATGCTACTTAGAGCATCCTACTTGTGAGAGGTTACCTATACAAAGACCTACACTACTTGGCACAATTAAAAAGCAAACAATTTCCAGAGTACCTCACCCTTTTCTTCAAGCAGGTATCACTTTCAATTCAGCTCTTCCCTGGCTGTTTTACTTATGATACACAAAGTTTCTAAGCTTTAGAAAAGAGGACACTTAGGAATTGCATTAAGACAAACCAGATACTCTTCATTTCAACCAACCCAAGGCACACCACCCTTTCCCTGGAAAGTAACTCTTCCCATCACAGACTACAGAACAGTCCATCCATCCCAAAAGAGTAAGAAAAACAGCTGGGAAATAACAAGATGGCTCTGAGCGGGGTGGGGAGGGAGCACTTGCTGCACAAAACTGATGATCTAGCTGAAGTTAAAATCCTCAACAGAGAGAGAGACCCATTCCTGAAAGTTGACCTAACTTGACAGAGCATGAACACTGAGTGTGCGCCCATACATCTTCGCTCTTATTCTATCTCCCCTCCTTCACACACACAAATAATTTATTAAACTCAGTAATGGGAATCCAAGGGCAATCCCACTATGCTCAGAAGCAGCTCAAGAAAGCCGGCAGTTGCCTATAATCCCAGAAATCTAGAGGCACAGGCAGGAGTTTAGGAGGCTACCCAAGAGCCAATCAGAGAAGAGGAAGAAGGGGAAAAAAAGGAGAAGGAAGGAAGGAGGGAGGTGCTGTGCTCCCTATAAAAACTCTCTCCTGAATGCTAAAACTTCCTAATTCTACATTTTCTCTATTTTGTACAAAATTCAACTATTTCTAACACACTCAAATAATGTCTGCCTCAGTGTAATGTTTGGCTAAAATAAAGTAGAAAAGACTCTCTTTAAGCCTGTGTGGAGAATTCTGGGTTCTCAAGCCTATTCTGAGAATTTCCCTTCCTTTCTCCTTCCCCTCTTTTATCTCTATTTTCAACTAAGAACGTACTGTTTTTAAAGGGAGGGGGTTAATTTTTGTGTGTATTAGTGTTTTGCCTGTGACTATGTCCAAGTACTACCTGGGTGCCTGGTGCCCTCTCAGATCAGAACAAGGAATCAAAGCCTCTAGAACTGGAGTTTACAGTTGGTTGTGAGCCATCACATGGGCACTGGGTCCTCTGTAAGAGCAACAAGTACTCTTATCCACTGGCCAGCTCCTAAGCACTTAACCTTTCAGTTGAGAATATTCTGCCAAATACTCTACTTGGCAAGATTTACCTTTAAGATTTGTGTGTGTGTGTGTACACCTATGTGAATTTATATGCACCATAAGTGTCTAAGTGCCTGCAGAGTCCATCATCTCCCCTGAGACTGTGAGCCACTTGATGATACTGGGAACTGAATGAACCTTACTCTTCTGTAATGTAAGCGCTCTAGACTGCCATGCTTCTTTCTCCAGCCCACATGTTCCCTTTTCTTTATCATGAAATGCCTCTGCTCCTCACAGATGCGGGACACCCTACAACATGGAAAAAAATCCATCGGAAATCTTGTTCTCTTTATTCAGAGGGAAGAAAGGTCAGGTAAGAAGTCAAGTGAAAAAAGAAAGCCATCACTAGGCATGGTGGCACACACTTGTAATATCAGCATTCAGCAAGTAGAGGTAGCAGTAAGATCATGAATTTGAGGGCAGCCTGGACTACATAGCAAGACCCTGTCAAAAAAAAAAGTTCAATGGTAAAGGGTTCATTTAGCATTGCATGACCCTAGGTTCCATCCTGAGGGAGGAGATGGTAGGTAGGTAGGTAGGTAGGTAGGTAGGTAGGTAGGTAGGTAGAAGGAAAACTTTTTTTTTTTGTAGTGCTAGAGGCTAAACACACAGGACCTGAAGCATAATAAAGACAAAGTTACTTTGCTGGACACGGAGGCTCATGCCTTGGATCCCAGCACTCGGGAGGCAGATAGGCAGACTTCTGTGAATTTAAGAGAGTGGTTCTCAACCTGTGGGTCATGACCCAAGGCCATCAGAAAGCACCAATATTTACATTTCGATTCATAACAGTAGCAAAATTACAGTTATGAAGTAACGATAAAAATAATTTTATGGTTGGGGGTCACCACAACATGAAAAACTATTAAAAGGTCACAATGTTAGAAAGGACCACTGGTTTAAGGACAGTCTGGTCTGCATAAAGAATTCCAGGCCAACCAGGGCCACAGTCAGAGCCTGTCTCAAAGAAACAAAAGTAAAGAAGAAAGTAATCATTCTTGCTTTCTCTCCCTGGCTGTACTTGGACTCAGCCCTGGTTGGCTCCCTAGCTGCAGGAGGAGGAAGAAGGAAGGTGGGAGCTACACCAAATCTTATGATTACATCTGATGGAAACGGTTATACTGCATGTGAACTGAACCTGTACCGATCCAGAAGACTGAGATGGATGAAGTGGTGCCAAAGCCTAACTGCCTTGCTCTTTCTTTCTCATCATTTGATACCTCTATGAGCTGTATATGGCTGTACCATCAGTTGCCCTCCTAAATGGTGAAGAAGCTTAGCTGTGAGCAACCCAGTACCACCTTGGGGCACTTCTTTCTGACCAGTGGAACAGGCCCAAGCAGGTGGAGGTAGGGCTTTCATCTTGGCAAAGAGAGCTCTCAAGCCACCAGTTATGATGATGGTTCCACCACTGCTCCATCCAGGACTGACCCAGGCTCCTGGTTACCTTTGTTGCTGGCATGACAATTCTTGTGGATAAACCATGGCTCTAAGGCATGAGCAAAGTTTGAGAGGGACACCCCAGCCAGAGCATCACCCAGTACCGGAAATACTTCATGACTCAAGTTCCTTTCTACTGGTCCCTGCTCTTCTGCCTCTGATGTCAAGCAACTGAACTTTAAGAAACAGATCATCCACCAACTGGCCACCACCATTCTTCTTAGCCTCTCCTGGTTTGTCAATTTTGTCTGAGCAGTGAATCTTACCATAGTTTTCTGATCACCCACTAGAGTCAGTCCACTTTAACTACACGGCATGGAAACCACCTACAAAAGCATCTTCCTTATCTTTGCATCGTTTTCATCATCACCTGGCTGGTTTCCTTGCCCTTCTGGCTCCTGCCCCACACCCTGGTATAAACATTGGAACTCCCTCTCTCTTGTCTTTTTTGCTGTTCCTACATCACAACAGGAGTGACAGATGCTGTGAAACTCCTGGGCCTACCTCCTTCTACACATGGCCCACAAATTCCTAATGAGAAAGCTGGTAGAAGATGAACACACTTCCAAAGAAGAAATGAAAGGAGGAGGAAGAGGAGGAGGCTGCAGCTGAGAGAGAAGCAAAGAGCAGACCCTACCGAAGGCCACCCATTCTGAATAAAAATCTTAAGAGTGGCTAGAGAGGTGGCAATTAAGAGTATATATTGCAGGTCTGGAGAAATGTGGCTCCATGCCTAAGAGTATTTACTGCTCAGAAATGGCTCCATGCCTAAGAATATTCACTGCTCACGCAGAGGACCTGGTTCAGTTCCCAGCACCCATATCAGGTGGCACCTAACTGCCTGTAACACTAGTTCCAGAGGATGAAACAACATCGAAGGGCATCTGCATGCACACGGTGCATATAGACTCACACAGGTACATGCATATACACACCAGTAAAAATAACAAATAAGTTTTAAATAGAGTGCATAATGCTCTTTTGGAGGACCTGAGTTCAATTGCCAGCACCCATATTGGTGGCTCAAACCCCGTCACTCTAGCTCCAAGGGATCCAATGCCCTCTTTTGGGCCTCTGAGGGAGTGTGTGTGTGTGTGTGTGTGTGTGTACAAATAAAAAATCTTTTAAAAATCATGGTAAGAATGACTGAACCATTGTCCTAGTTGCCTCCCACATTAATATATAGAGTGAAAATACTAACTGGCCTTCCCTGTTGGGTCCACCAGGCTCTGGAGAGAAGAAAGGGACACTCTTGTTCTCTCCCCTTTATTCATCATCCAGGTGCCTTTAAGCCAGTCTCTAAGCAGCCTATCGAGCACGGAAGAGGCTGGTTAAACCCTCTGCTAGAGGGGAGATCTTGTTCCCTCTCTGCTTTCTAAGCTCCCTTTCTATTCCTGTTGAGACTTTTCTCACCTCTGAGGGCTTAAGAATTTGGACCTCGCTGTTTGCCTTGACTCCCCGACCTGTAGCCAGGGTTATCTTGGGCCTCATTCTGTCAAAGTTAAGCCAAGGTCCCACCTTTCTAAGCTTCCTAGCTTGGGTTACAAAGCAAAGCTGAACTGACTTTAGCGTCTTCCTTCCTGAGGCTCACAGAATGGGTGTGTGACCTTCCCTCCTCCTCTACCAAAAGGGCACTTCCTGTAGACTGCTCAGCTATCTCTACAGCTGCAGCTGCTTTCTCTAGCCTCTTCTTTCCTGTCAGCCACTCTAGCTGGTCACAGCAGAATGCAACAACTTCTAATTTGTCCTTGCTAAACGTCTGGGTTTCAGTTCCCGACACAACTGCAGCTAGTACCTGATAATCTGGTGAGGAGCCATTGCAGAGCAATTGACTGTCAATGTTTCTGAGCATTTTGATATAATCAAGGTTAAAACATGAGAATGTGCCAGATGACTAAGAACTGAAAAGGAGCCAGGTGAGGCGGCACACTCCTTTGAGGCCAGCAGTCGGGAAGCAGAGGCAGGCAGGCAGATCTCTGTGACTTCCAGGCTAAACAGTTCTGGGGTGAAATTCAAAGAGTAAGAAGAGTGACACAGGATCAACTAAATAAACTAAGGAACTAAGGCAGTCTTTTACTATTGCCCTCCCCCCAGAACCCCCCTCCGCCCCTCCCAGCAATCCTTTACTCAAAACAACTGGAGAAAATGTGCAATTCTGCACCTTTGTTGCTCTTGTATCAAGAAAGGCAATTAATTAAATATATAATTAAAATTCTAAACACAGTTTAGCTTCTGTGTTTTATTTAATTTAGCTTTTCCACCTGACTTAGCAGACAAGTACCTCTGGTTTCCAGGGAACCTGAAAGGTTCAACTGTCCGCCACTACACATCCTATCAGGGAAGAGGTAGCCCCTTTCCAGCGCTGCTTGTCCCTTAGTAATCTGGCTTCAGACAAAATATGTCTAAAGGTTTGGCTCAACAGACTTCAGAAATCTGAAGAACAATCTTACAAAAAGGTGTGCTGGCCCAGACTACGGTCAATTTCAACTTATTACTTCCTTTTCCAGTGGCCTAGAAAGGTATGAGCAATGCAGAGCTGTAAATTAGTTCTGGGTATAAACTACCACAACATAAATTGCAAATTCCCCACCAACTGTAACAATTATATTTTTGACTGCAAATCAGTCAGATCAGAAGAGAACTGAGCCAAAAGAAACTTTAGATGGATTATCTAAGGACCACTGACAGAGAAATTTATTCTAGAACCAGTTTGGTCTTGTTTATCAATCCCTAAAGAAAAACTTGCTTTACTACAGACTACTAGAAATGCCAACAACTGAGCACCATCACCCATGGCCAGACTGACTAGTTCGCATGAGTAGCAAGTGCCACTAACCAGTTAAATGGGTAAAAAGTACTACTGACTAGTTACATGGGTAGGAAGTGCCACTGACTAGTTCACATGGGTAGCAAGTGGAAAGTGATTAGAAAGGATTCTGAAAAGTATAAGCTCCAAACCTTTCACTTCACAAATAAAACCCTTTAATGAATTAAAGAGCCTTTATAAGGCTGACAAAGAATGTTTTGTGCTTTACCACCAGAACTAGTCCCACCAGGAAGGAAGCAGCACCTCTCATCTGCCACTGTCAGAACTGTGGCTCTCTGCCTCCCAATCCCTAGCTGCTTCCTTCTCACAGGCCACCACTGACATAAAAATGAATTCACCTCCAAGTATTTTCTCTGTTTACTTTAGTATTTTTCCTGATGCTTCCATATGGGCAAGTACTTGTTACAAGTCTCACTTTCAAGTTTCAGTCATTCATAATTCCATGAAATAAAAAAATATTAAACAAAAATGTCCAGAATTAAGAACTGATAAGCTAGGACAGGCAGTGGTGGCGCATGCCTTTAATCTCAGCACCAGGGAAGTAGAGCAGGAAGATCTCTCTGAGTTCAAGGCGAACCTGCTCTTCAAAGTGAGTTCCAGGACAGACAGGGCTACATAGAGAGACCCTGTGTTGTCCACCCCCCTCCCAAAACAAAAGTAGCAATAAGCTTTAAATCGCACGCCATTCTGGGTAGCACAGTAAAATCTTATGTCAGCATGTGCCAATCTATCCAGGTATGAGTCTAATGTGTCCAGGTGGTACAGGCTACTATTCTATTTTATCATTACTTGTTATTAGTAATTTATGCTGTACCCAATTTAAAAACTGAACTTACTTGCCTAAGTATGTGTGTTCAGAAATAACACAGTATGCACAGGTTCAGGACTACCAGTGTTGGAAGGCATCTAGCCACAGGTCATAGCCTTCTGAACCCATCTCTCAAGTGGTACACACCTCAATTCACCAGGTAAGACCTCTGCTCAGCTCAAAGCCTCCTTCCCAACTAAATTCTGAAAGCACTGAAGGTCTCCTTGCACCCCAAACCTAGTATAAGTACAGTATGTAAATAGTACAGTAACAAGCAAGGCTGGGACCATGCCCAAGGACAAGGGGGAAGAGTGACAGTTGCCCACTGCTATGGCTCCATCACATGCATGGCCAGCACAGGCTGGTGTTGAATACCTAGGTTGCTGAAGAGATGCACCTACTGCCATAAATCTGTAGGTAATGAATCACTGTGTGAAACAACCAAATATACCAAATTTGTGGCACGATGAGAAGCAATCCAGATGCTCAATGCCTGCACTGCTATAGCATCCAAATGACTTTACAGACAGCAGACAAAACGTTAGAAAATTATAGCTCTGGAAAGTCCTAACCTAGGATCTGGACTCCTCCCTTCTGAAAGCCCTGCATCAGTCACTGGCCAAAACCTCCTGGCCATCTCCCCAGCACTGCTCCTTCATCCAACAAATAAGGCCACAGCTTGACCCAGAGCCTCCCAATGGCAGCTGTCCCGTCTCCTGTCCTCTCTTCTTGCCCCTCTACGATCCAGACTCCAACAAGACTCAGGATTCCAACATCAAAGGATGCCTCATGTTCCTCTACATCGGCAACGCCCACTACACAGTTCTAGCACTCAAGAAGATGAGACAGGAGCTTCATGAGTTTTGGCAAGACCTCATCTCAAAAATCATAACACTAAAGTAAGAGAAAAATAAAAACTACTTTTCTTCAATTCCAATGAAAGAACGGTGAGACCCATCCCTTGCCCACACCTTACCACTCACCTCACAACTCCCAGGTCTGTGTAACACACAGCTCAGCAGCACAATAATTCTCCTAAGAATGGCTAGTTACTGCTTATGATTATTTCCTGACTCAATTCTGAAACCACTGGAACCCTCCTTTCACCTCAACACCCAGGGTATCAGGAGCCAGGCTTTCAAAGGTTTGCTGAGCAGAACATCACAGAAGCTAACAAAGCAGCTAGGCGTATTCTTCTTCCTTCTCCTCCACTACGCAAAGGAACAAGAGCATAAAGGAAGCTAATGTACTAATCCAGCCTGCAACATTTACTACTGCAGCCCCAACAACTAACCGGCAAACTCAAGACAAGGGATATAATCACTTCTACAAACAAACGATCTGTAAGATAGTTCCCCAGAGTAGATCCTTACCTGTAAAATGTTAGTGAAAAAGTCATGGTAGAACATGGGCCAATCTTGGCGTCCAATATCAACAATAACTTTGCAGAGTTTGTTCCGGATAAAGTAAGGTAAGGTTTTATGGTGAGCCAAGAGAAGTTTGGGCAAGCAGCTACGGATTTCCATCTTGTCCTGAGATGGGACCCCAAGCCACATTTTATTGATCAGATTCTGAAAAACAAATACATATCCTTTAATGAGCTGTACACAAAATAACTTGTTTTTAATTCTATAGTTCGTTATAACATGTCACATACACACACACACACACACACACACACACTCCTCTAACAGTTTAGGACATTTAACAAAAGAGAAATACAAATACTGATATCTTAGGACACAACAATCCTATCTCTAGGAAGACCTACTGAGTAACTAAAGTTGTACAAACAAACTTGCTGTTATATCATTGTCTCCAACACGTCTTACTGGCCAAGTGGCCACCAAAGAGTGACAGTAACAACTGTAATGTCCCAATATAAGTGAACAAACCAGACACGACAGCACACACCTGTAATCCAATCACCTGGGAGACTGAGGCAGGAGGTGGTGAGTTTGAAGCTAGCTTGAGGCACATAATCAAGATGCTACTCTCTACAGTCACAGCAAGGAGAGTGGGAAAGAGTGTGCTGTGAGCATGCACAGAAGACAGGAGTTAGCATGACTGTGTCTGGCGTTGGAAGATGATGGCAGAACAACCACTCTCCTTACAAAACATTTAGTCATCTTTGTCTTTCCAATGATAAAAGAAAAAGGTAAATCACCAAACATGACCTAACAATACCAGAAAGCCAACCGCCTGCCCAATCTTTATGGAGCCATAGACAAAAAGGTGTCCCCAGACACTAGGCAACTAGTCAGGGGTGCCAAGAGGGTGGGTCAAGCTACTGTTTCCCAGTCCTCATTAAAGGGAAGGCCTGGTGCCGTGGTATACAATTTCACTATGGTTTTCAGGAATATGAAATGACCCAACATCTTACCTCAAAAACCGTTAAGCTGTACATCATCACATAGTCATTCCTTGTGCTGGACAGAAAATACAAGCAGAATCTCCAGGCTCCTACTTGCTGGGCAAAGTTATTAAGAAGCTCCTCTAGAAAAGTTAACAAAACAACTATAAAAATACATGAAATTAATACAAGACCAGGCTGCCATCATTTTGAAAACATTCCTACCTTCCCATATAATGCAAATGGTGTCAACAAACAAGCACAAAACCCAGGTGAATGGATTATGCAGTTAGTACTTACTCTTGACTCTGGGGGTACCATCAACACAGGCAGTGTACCCTGACATCTCAAAGCCACTGACTTTCCTAAAGATACCTTTTGAGAACAGAGGCCTATTGCTCAAGCTCTTGTTTAAGCTCTATGTGGGACAGCAAGCCTATCCAAAATGTAAATGATGCCAACTAGTCCCTACAGGCATAAGCTACACACATAATGTTCTACCATTCTTCAGTGATATCCATACTGCCTGCACTCAGGCAACATGAAGGCTAGAGAATCGGAAGAGAAAAGTAACATTCCCAGCAGCCATGTGGTGGTTTACAACTGTCTATAACTCCAGTGCCAGGGACTGGAACTTCCTCTGGCCTCCATAGATACCAGGCATGAAAATGTACACAGTGTATGGGTGAAAGCAAAACACCCATACACATAAAAATAAAAATAAATAAATCAATTATATTTTTAAAAATAATAAGATAAGATAAAATAATAATAAAACTTAAAAATAATAAGACATAGCCAGGTGGTGGTGGTGCACGCCTTTAATCCGAGCACTCAGAAGGCAGAGGCCAGCAGATTTCTGTGAGTTCAAGGCCAGCCTAGTATACAAAGTGAGTTCCAGGACAGCCAGAGCTACACAGAGAAATCCTGTCTTGAAAAAACAAAATAATAATGATGATGATGATGATGATGACACAAAATACATAAATAAGTAAAAATCAAAAGTAAAAACCCTAAGAGTTACCAGAGCAGCTCTGACTGTACATCCAGTCAATTAAAAATGGCTCTTCTCGCCGGGCGGCGGTGCACGCCTTTAATCCCAGTACTCGGGAGGCAGAGCCAGGCAGATCATGGTGAGTTCAAGGCCAGCCTGCTCTACGGTGCAAGACCCAGGACAGGCACCAAAACTACACAGAGAAACCCTGTCTCAAAAAACCAAAAGAAAAAAGAAAAATGGCTCTTCTCCTCTCAGACCACTGACAGCATAAGCCAAAAGTCACAATTAATAAGCTACCCACCCCTATTAGTTTAGCTACCCACCATCACCTGTAGGCACAATGCTTGTTAACCACCTTGATCTATGCACTAGCCACGGACCCTGCCAGCAAGCCTGGCCTATGCAAGGTCGCCATGAAGACACTTCAGTTCTCTGCCTGCCTTGCAACCCTAACTAAATGCAAAAAGGCAGCCTCACTAGCCACTCTACAGAAGGGCTACAGAAATGGTTCAGCACTGACTGCTCCTGGAGAAGACCTAGGTTCAATCCCCAGCACCCACATAGCAGCTCATAACTTCCTACAACTCCAGTTCCAGGGGATCCCATACCCACTTCTAACTTCCTCCATGCACATAGTACACAGACATATGTGCAGGCAAAACTCATAGACATAAAATAAAAATAATTTTCTTAAATCTTAAAAATTCTGTGAAAGATGATGGCATGTCCTGATAATTAAAAAGTTTTTTTTATGTAACACAGACATAAGCGAACCAGATAATGTGAGTCATAGCTGGAAATGACATGCTGGGCTCAAGCCAGCTGATCCCTGAGCCTGGTCACAGCAAACCACTACTGTATATACTGCTCCCTTCATTCCTCCACTGTTAAAGGACAGCTGGTCTCATCATGTGTCCCCACTACCTACTCTATTAACCTCCCGAGCGCGCTCTAACTTGTCTGGCAGGCAGGTGGGTAGAAGGGCCTTATTATGGCACGGCTTCCTTCTGTTCCCTTACGTCAACAGGCAAAGCCTGTGGCTTTTATGAAGACAACAACAAAAGCAAACAATGCGTCCAGTCACACACTCAGATTAAGCCACAATGACCAGGTACAAAGAGATGCACAAGACTGACCAACTGGTACAGAACAGTTCCAATTAGCCAGCATTTCAACTGAACATCTGTAATATGTGTTGTTTTATGGACTCTTTGTGTTGCTAATGTTAGGGCCCATGCAAGGAAAGTGCTCTTCCACTAAGCTATAACCCTAGTCTGCATAAAAGTTCGATTCAGATAAAAATCTTATACAAGGTTCCACTTTCAACCCATGAATATGCAAATGTGAGCAAGATTTAATGAGCAAATCAAAAATGAAAGCCAGCGACAAGAATTTGAAGAAATCAGAGTGGAAGATTATAGGAGACTAACATAGAGGAAGATCTACCTTTTTTGGTAAAATTTATATCTAGTATTTTCACTATAAATACAAAGTACACTAGTACCATAAACTAATGAGGTGATCACACTGGGTCAGGAGGATAATCAGTATAGAGAACCAGAGTAGCAAGCAGGGCAAGTCTTCTAGGCAAACACCGCTCATCTCCTGGACTCAGCAACCATCAGTGGTCCTCTGTCTATTCTACTTCTCTACAATGTACTCTCCCAGAAAAGAAAGGTGCAGGCTATCGAGAGTACCAACTATCAGATGACACAATGCTTCAAGGAGGCTAGCAAAAAACAGCCTATAGCAAGATGTCTTAGCCACCCGTAAGAGTCTCCACCCCAAGTAGACTTTGGATGACAAACAGGACCAAGAGGTTTAGCTGGCTAACATGAGTCAAGCCAATGGAGACAGAAATGAGCCTGTAGGGTTCTGAGCCAAAGACAGACCTTAGAGAAAGGTAAGCAATAAGTATGGTTACAGAGTACAGAGTAGTAAGAAAGCACCTTTCACTCAAATCCAAGGTTAAGAGAGGATCCAAAGGGGAACAGACTGCTTGAGCAGCACAGTGGGTCATGTCCCTGAGGCAGGCAGGACGTGACACTTGAATAAATTATTTCTTTCTAGTATGTTTGATTAACATAGCTGTGTTAATGAACATAAAAAGCCAAACGTGGGTTCTCAAACATGCTGAGGCCCCGAGACAGCAAGTGATTACACCTACATGTTCTCTCTGTTGCAGAGCCTTTATTCACAAAAACTGCAGAATGGGAAAGGTAACCATGACAAAAAGGAAGAAAAGGCTGGAAGGCTCCAAAGGTAGACCAGTAAGGGATTCAAAGACCACTCACTGTCTCAGGCGTTCATTCAGATACTTTCATAAGTTGTTCTTGTTTGAAATTAAGTGTTGTGGGCTTCTTACAACAACACTGCTAAGATTAGAAACAAAACAGAGGCTTTCCACTTGACCGAAAGGAAAGAGAACCAATCACTATGCCCTTGTAATTAGGTCTGCAGGCCCCACCTGCCACCAACCAGTAGCACCAGAGCAAAGCCCAGAACTCAAGGGGTACATGCAGGTTTGACCAGCCAAGGGTATCAATTCCTTCTTCCCCAAATTTCACTTACCTATCTCACGTTTTCTTTCATTGGTTGTACAATCATGGAAAAATTCTGTCATCAGACTTTCCAGTGCCCTGAGGGAAGCTTCTTCAGATGCCTGACAAAAGAATTTGAGAAAACATCAATAAAGTGCTTCTGCTTCCCAGCTCCTTCCAGGTACCATCTACAACAAGAGTAATTTACCTCCCAAACACGTTGGTTCAACATTCTTCAAATGCACAATCCAAGCCAGAAAAAGAAGAGGATTTTCCTTCTGGCTTAAAACCCAGTTTTAGTTATCTTCTACAAATGCATGCCAGGTAATTTTAATTATTTATGTTAAGAAGAAGAAAAACAATTCAAAATACAACTGTAGAAAGATTGAATAGGCAGAGCAAACAGATTCTAGGAGGCTTAGAGACCCTACATATACAATCTGGACACCCTTGGCTGATTAATTAGCCAGATGTTAATTTAATAGAGGACTCTTGGGGTTTCTGAAGATGCTTCAGAAGTTCTACATACAGTCAGCTTTCAATCTCACAGGAAGAGCCAATAAAGATGAATGTGCAGCTGAAAACAAAGCTTGGCACACACTCAAGTTCAACCTATACCAATTAGCAGAGAACAGACTGAGTAGAGATGCCCAGGGTAAGAGGTGAGGCCCTTGAGCCAGGCCATGGTGGCACTCGCCTTTAATCTCAGTAGTAGGGAGGCAGAGGCAGGTGGATCTCTTCAATTGAGGCCAGCCTGGTCTAACCCTGGCTGAAAACGTGTCTAAAAAGGTGAGAGAGAGAGAGAGACAGAGAGAGAGACAGAGAGAGAGAGAGACAGAGACTGACCGACCAACCGACCCTGAATACTGATGGGTTCCCTCTTGCACGTGGATCTCCCAACTCCACTTCCTTTTCACCCAGCAGAACAGCTGTAGTCAGGGGCACATGCCTGTGGTCTCAGCACTCAGGAGGATGAGGCAGGAAGATGACAAGCTTTAGGTCAACCCTGATTACACACCCAGTCTCATAAGAAGTTTTAAGTAATAATAGTAACAAAAAACACTTCATACAGCCTGTGAGCAAAAAGGTGAGTATCTGCAGAGCATGTCTGAACCATCATTGGCATTATCTACCTGGAAACTCCTACTTGCCTCCCTTCCCCAAAAGCATTTTAAGACAACAGGCTCACATTTTAACATGTTTTGTGTTTAACTGCGAAAGGTCTGGAGACCTCCAGCCAATCCTTTACTCCTGTGGAAACTGAAGCACTTCAACCAACTCCCTTACTAAGCCATTTACAAGTACAGCACCATCTACACCACCAACACTGGCCATGCACAGGCAATGCCAGGCATGGGCTGTGCCTCCCATACTGCTGGCACAGTAGGCTAAGAGATGACAAGTGAACTGGCCTGCTAAGTGATGAATTCCTCCCCCAATAGTATTAGCACTTGTGACTCAAAGAGAAGTTGTTGTCTGAATTGTATAGCTTGCAAGCCAACCAGGTCTATAAAAATTACCAATATGCCAGGTGAATAGTATACATCCAGCTACTTGACAAGCTAAGGCAGGAGGATCTTTGATCCTAGGAGTTTGGAGACAATATAGACACTGTCTTAGTATGTTTCATTAGTCAAATTTGGTATGTCATTTCATTTGAGAGAGGGAGGTATTTCTATTTAAAATTAAAACTACCACCAGGCCTTGGTATAAGTTTATCACTCATGCTACTCAGGAGGCTAAGACAGGAGGATGGGAAGTTCAAGGCAACCTAATGAGACCTTATCTCAAAATGAAGGGCTGGGGACATACCTCAATTGGTAGAGTCCTTGCCTAGCATGCATGAATCCCTAGATTTGATCTCCAACAGTACACACACACACACACACACACACACACACACACACACACACACACACAGAGTGGCATATGCCTATTTGTCCCAGCAGTCAGGGAAACTGTAGAGACCCATAGAGGTTTCCTAGTGAGAACTTACTCAGGGTCCAAGAATCTAAGCTTACTTTACCCAGCAGGGCTGCATAAGGGGATGATTTGACCACAGGTGTGGTTACCAGGTGTTTGGAAGGGTCTACACTTGGCTGGACAGTGTGCTTTGATCTAGCAAGGGGGAGGTCTTTTGCCCCGCCCCTTGGTGTTGTTATAAAAAGCCCTTTTGACTAAATGGAAAAGGCTGTTGGGTATTCACCCAGGTCCTCCCAAAGCTATCCCGTGTTCCTGTCTTTTCTCCTCTTCACTGTCTTTCTATGTAATATTTTCTTATCCCTCTCTCCTCTTCATAAGAACCCTTGAAAAGGTGGGAACTGGCCTCCCACAGAAGATGAAGGCAGAAGAAAATTCAAAGTCATCCTCATCTACAAAGTTTGAAGCCAGACTCGGGGCTGGAGAGAGGGCTCAACGGTTAAAAGCACATACTGCTCTTGCAGAGGACCCAAGTTAAGTTCCCAGCACCCACGATGGGTGACTCACAACTACCCATAGCTACAGTGACATGGGGATCTGACACCTGTGACCTCCTCAGGCACCTTTACACACTGTATACACACACACACACACACACACACACACACACACACACACACAAATTAAAAATGAAAAAAATACATCTTTGAAGCCAGCCTAGCCAATATGTGATTGTCTCAAAACAAACAATACAAAAAATAAAATAATAAAAACAAAAAAAATAAATAAATAAAAAGTAAAAGGGCTAGGACTAGACATGGTGATGCACACCTTTAATCCCAGTACTCAGGAGGCTGAGTGGCTGAGACAGGCCAATCTCTGGGTTTGAGGCCAGCCAGGTCTACGCAGAGTTCCAGGACAACCAGGCTAATAATGGCACAAGGCATGGGGGGGGGGTGTATGGGGACAAAGCGCAGCATGGCAAAAAAAAATAAAATTTAGAGGCTGTAGGAAAATTTAGAGAAATAAAGACATTAGAAAGTATTAAAGTAACTCAATGTTACCATTGAGTAACAAAACAAAAAAAATAAGTAGAGAGGGAGAGAAAGAGAGAGTAATCTTGCACAAATCCTAAACGGTCTTACAATAAAAACTCGGAGCTAGATATTGGGTAAATGCTGAAAGATCAGAGAGACAAAGGAACAAGCTACTAGAGACACTTCTCACCACTACCGAGTCCTCAGGCTGAATAGAAGGCGAGATCCTGTCTCCACACATCCTCTAGCTGAACGCCTCTGAGTCCTCAGCTGAAAGGCGCTTGTTCCTGTCTCCTCACACCTTATATACCTTTCTCTGCCCAGCCATTTCACTTCCTTCTTAGTGCTGGGATTAAAGGCATGTGTGCTTCCCAAATACTGGTAGCAAAGGCGTGAGATCTCAAGTGCTGGGATTAAAGGTGTGTGCTACCACTCTCTGGTTGTTTCTCTCCTAGACTGAATCAATCTCATATAGTCCAGGGTGGCTTTGAATTCAGAGACAGATCTCTGCCTCCCGAGTGCTAGGATTAAAGGTGTGTGCCACCACTGCCTGGCCTCTGTGTTGAGTGGCTGGCTCTGTCCTCTGATCCTCAGGCAAGCTTTATTTGATACACAATACATCACCACACAGAAAGGAGACCATGAAAAGGGAAGATGAGAGTTCAAGGGAAAGAGGAGAGAAGTGGGGCCTCAAGAAACTTCTGAGGTCACATACTCCAAAGCTCCCAAGCACAGCATCATACATTGCCATGCTGGTGTCTAAATTAAATGATCACTGACAGCCTCTCCCAAGAATCTACTGGTCTCTACTGCCAGTCAACCTACCCAGCACACTCCACCCCAACCCAAGAAGCTAAGGTGCAAACCAAGAAGCTCCAGCAACTACAAAGCCCAATGGACACGTGGCAGCTCCAGGAGACAGTGCTAGAACCAGCCAAGCACATCACCAGACACAAGTCCAAATACCAGGCTGTTTACATTCTGATCACTTCAATAATTACAACACTAATGTTGGGATGTTTCATAGGACATTGCAAGTTTCAAAAAAGGTGACCTATGTACAAGCACTAGATACACTAAGAATTATCTACCTAGCAAGGATGGCTACCCTGATTTTTACTTGTGTTTATTAGGTACCAAATAAAAACAGACAGGAACACTGCAAAACAAAAGGAATCAGACCTCCTCTGAAACTACACAAGCTTTCAGCTTCTCAAACAAGATTCCAAAATCAAACTGTGTTCATTTACAGTGGATAAAAAAGGAGTCCCAGGCTTCACCTGAGTAAAAACATTCAGAACAGAAGTAGAAGACAAACAGGCTATGTTCAGACCTGCAAATGGTTAAAAGACACTGCAGATCCCCCAACTGCTTCAGCAAGAAGGCCACTGGAAACTTTGCCAGCTGTCTAAGTGGCAAAGCCAGATCCAGACTGGCGGGTTAAGGACCTAAGAAGAGCAGTGAGGAAGTAGTAACACACGTAACACTACCCTTTCAACATACAGGAACGCCCCCAGGACTCTGAATTGGAGCAGGTAAGGGTCAATATCTCAGGATTCAGAAGATCAATCTGCTAGCTTCCCACCTTATGCTAAGATTTCTGTTTCAGGCCGGGCAGTGGTGGCCAACGCCTTTAATCCTAGCACTCGGGAGGCAGAGGCAGGTGGATCTCTGTGAGTTTGAGGCCACCCTGGTCTACAGAGCCAGGCACCAAAACTACACAGAGAAACCCTGTCTCAAAAAACCAAAAAAAGAAAAGATTTCTGTTCCAGGTCTTGAAGACTAATTTAAAACTAAGTGAGGGCTCTCATGATGACAGTGGGTAAGGCCCTTGCCACCAAGCCTGCCAATCTGAGTTCAACCTCTGGAACCCATGTGACGGAAGGAGAGAACAGACTCCCAGAAGATGTCCTCTGGTATATATATACATGTGCACCTGGATAAACACACAAATAAATGTATTTAAAATCAATCAATCAATCAATCAATCAAAAAGTTTTAGATGTACTATAAGTAAATAAACTCACTGAGACACAATGAACACACATACACACACACACACACACACACACACACACACACACACACACCAGACAAATCAGAAAAACTCTTAAATTTAAGTCACAAAATGTGAAAAGTCAAACAATAAAGCTTCCACAGGAAAATGCCTACATGACTGAGGATACAGTTTCCGCCACTGGGGACACATACAGCACTAAACACAAAGAAAGAGAACGACAAACCTAAGACCACTCGTCAGATGGCACAGAAGCTGCAGGAAGAGAGAAGACACTTGTATGGTAAGTGACAGAGTATAAAGTAACTTAACAAAGACAAGACGAGAACCTTTGGACAAAGTTACTTATAAAAGAAAGAATGAAGTAAGTATTCACCTCCTCAGAGAAACACAAATTTAAAACGGAAGAGGCTGCTACACAACCACCAGAATAGCTAAGTCAGAGAGACTCCGTGAGCTGGAGAGTTGTCTCAGCATTTAAGAGCACTGGCTGTTCAGTTCTAGCACCCACATGGCAGCTCACAACCATCTGTAATGCCAGTCTCAGGAGATTGAACACCTTCTTCTGGCCCTTTCAAGCACCAGACATGCACATGGTTCACAGATATGCACGCAGGCAAAACACCCATACAAAGAAAAATTAAACAGATAGTACCATGTGTTGGCTAAACAACTGAGATATGCAGATACTGCTCTCAGGAACATAGACAGGTGTCACCATTTGAGAAAGCTGTACGCCTTATGACTGCATTTAACCAATAGAAATCTGTACATGTACACCAAATAAAATGCACATACTAGTCACAGAGCCATTACACAGAATAAAAAAAAAATCAAGAACTCAAATTTCTATCACCAATGGAATGAGTGAGTTGTGGTTTGTTTATATGAGAGAATATTGTAATACAACATGAATGAATGAATCTTGTAGCAATAGCAAAAAAGCTCATAAACCCAACAAATGAAGGATGTCAAAACACACCCTTTCATTATGTTTGTGTGTGTGTGTGTGTACACGTACGTACACACACACACACACACACACACACACACACACACACACACATATATATATACCCACCCACCACTCACCCCGGGCAGGGTTTCTCTGTGTGGCCTTGGCTCACCTGGAACTCTCTAGTAGACCAGGCTGGCCTTGGACCCAGAGATCCACCTGCCTCTACCTCTCAAGTGCTGGGACTAAAAATATAATGCAATATTTTATATTAAAAAATTTTAAGCAAACAAAACTAAGTTGTGCTGTTATAGTCAGAAAATAGTGGTTAATTTGGGGAAGAGGGATTCCTTGGAACTCCAAGAATATTCTACTCTTGATTTGAGTGTTACACACTGTGACAGCTATTATTACTTGTCTATATGTACATGTATATATACTTTATATATATGTGTGTGTATATATAAAGATTGCACACTGTACTTTGAGCTTTCAAACTGCATCTTCAAGCTTAGACCATGCGTTTTAAATTGTATTTTCATCTGTCAGTACAATTACTCACTGCAGTGTAGAGAGAACTGCACCTCAGTGTGAGCCCCTTGGATTGTGAGGTACACACACTGTTGCCTAGGTGTTCAAAACAGCTACAACAGCAATGTCATATACTGCTGCTTCATTTAGTCACCTGGCTCACCCCAACTGAAAAAGGTATACACACTTAAAATCTTTGGGCAAAATGGGACGACGAATTACAGCTGCCTTAGAATCCTCTAGGAGAGCCCTGTACACATCTGAGACAAACCTGTCTTCTCTGCTGCAGAGCTGACAGCATGTACAAAGCTGCCTGCCTGGATTTCTGTTGCTGTCTATTTCTGCTTCTGGATGAGCAGTTCAGAGACCTGTGCTTCTGACTCACTTATTAAGGAACCACAAAGCCAGACAAGGCTCAGAATCACCTCATCAAAGAAAACTTGAAAGGAAGAGAAAGGTCACAGAATTTGATATTTTCTTTGACTCTTTTCCATATTTTCTATGGCTCCAGTGGGCCTGTAGATTTGTTTCATACTTCTTTTTCGCTTTATGACAACTTCCCTCCACCACAATTTCTGCCATTTTCTACTTTACTGCCTGTAAAATTAACTTCTTTTAGGTGGTCACCTTGATACCAACTTTCCCAACTCTGATCCAATCTGTTCTTCATAGCCAAATAAATGCCCCTAAAGGCAGACTTCTCAACCCTAGTTCATCTAAATCTAGCGCTACAGAGCCATTAAATCTAAGTTAACCTGGGAAACTAAGTTGTTTATTTGGCAAATGAGCTTGATACTCCTGAGATGTAAAGTTCCAGACTTGAAAGAATCAGAAGTGGCCTTTGGGTAGAGAGAGCAGTGGTCATTACATATGAGCAGCTCAGTGCGCAGAGGCAAGGATCTTATCCTCAGGTCCTGAGGAAGGCAGAGATGTCTGCAAGGATGAAGGGAAGGAGCTGGAAGCTCTCTAGTTCCCAAAGCTCCCCTGGAAGAAAGCCATCATGGTATTTGAATACTCACAGGAACTTCCATCCTGACTTGCTGTGGGAGAGAATTTACAGCTCAGCCTTCATTAAAGTTCTCACATAGACTATAAGCTGGACCCTGTTTCCCTTTTTACATCTTTTGTCTTTGATGGGTAAGAAAGAAAGAGAGGTATATAGAATAGAGAAAAGTAAAAGCCCAGAGGCAACAGAAGACGGGATAATTGTTAAGAAAACATGGCTAGAAACAAGCTGAGCTAAGGCTGGGCATTCATAAGTAAGAATAAATCACTGTGTATTTATTTGGGAGCTAGATGGCGGGCCCCTAAAGAGCAAAAGAGTTTAAAAAAAAAAAAAAAAGGAAAGAAACAACTACATTCTGGCATTCCAACATGAGGCTCAAACATTCACAGGGCCTGAGAAAGCTTAAAAATAAACAAACAAATGGACATGGCTCATTTAAGAAGTTCTGCCATACAGCAGAGCACTTAAAACAGCCTTTTTCCCTCTAAGTAGAAACAAAAACAAACAAACAAAAAAAATAAAAATAAAAATAAATTAGTAAAAAATGTCTGGGACTGTGCAGGGCAATGGCATTCCAGAACTGGGGGAATGGATGCAGTTCCTGGTCAAATGCACCTCCAATGGGGCCTGAGAACTTTAGGCTTGGTTCTCATGACCTGAGAAGCAGGCAGAGGTCCTAGCCACACAACTTAGCAGTTTAAAGGCTCATGTGGTCAGAAAATGATAGATATATACAGTAAAGTGGAGGGGGGGGGACACGGGAACAGGAACAGGGACCTCTAAATAGGTTCCAGTATGTTTTACAATGTGCATAGGAGAGAAAGGATATAGACAGTCATAGAAAGAAAGAAATCGTTTAAAAATAATAAAGTCTTTAAAGAGAGAGTAAAAGTAATATATTAAAAAAAAAAGCCACATAATGATGGGAAATACACAGGGAGTCTGGATCCTGTATAGTATTATGCTGTCTTTGAATTTTTTGATTGCTGATAAGCAAATGATAGCTGCTAAGAGACATGGGACTGAAAGAGGGACCAATAAAATAAAGCATCCTATATACTTTAGAAATGCCTTAACTTTAAAATGGAACTCAAAAAAATGCATTGCTTTGGAGAAGAGGTTTTGCTTTTATTTCCACAGGAAATCAGAGGCTGTGGATTCCTTCAGGGTTGATAAGGGTCAGGTTTGATGGGAGAGACCTCGTGAATCTTGACAAGTGATACATATCAAGAAAGGTTACAGCTGGTCTTCACAGGACTTGGCTTAATTTTATCAGAAACCCCTAAAGATGCCTTTGTCCACAGACAACAAGAAGCAGTCTAGAGAACATGACATCACATTCCTAAGAAGTGGGGTGGTGGTTGTTGGTTATTTGGTGGGTTATGGATGTTTGTTATCATTTAGGAGACTACAGGAATATAGGATAAAAAGATAACTATTAATATCAGATATTTTGCGTTGGCATGGATTTTGGTATAGTGATACAAATTTAAAGTTATTTTTGTTATACTATATATGTTTCTACTCTTATTTGGGAGTACTGTGGTTATGCAGCTCATTTAAAAATGCAATGTATAATTAAAAATGAGGTTAGTAGTTAATCTATAATAATCAAACTTATAGTCACATTAGGCATATTTTCAAAGTTAAACAGGTATATTTTAGACAGATAGATGATTTTTCAAACACTTCACAGAAATAGAATATAGCATTTAAGATGTTTAATAAACTAAGGTTTTTCATGACAATGAGACACATCTCCTCTTGACTTCAATTTACTTCATAAAAGGATGATAGGCATCGAAGAAACTCCCTATGGAGTTTGCTTTCATTGTGGCAAAGCTAGCCATTTGGGCAAGAAACCGCTCTTGGCTTGACTGTTGACACTGTGCTGTATAAACTGGACAGCAGGACACAGGAAAAAGACTGTTGAATTTTGCCAAAACAAGGCAGGACAGTCCTTCAAATTTTCTGCTTCACTGAAAAGTCTGTCAGATATTCTAGACCTGTAGGGCCAAAGATGGATGCTCCAAAACTGCATAGGAAATTTGGGTCACTGTCTAGGCAACCAGATGTCTCTTTTGTTAAGTAATATTACATCCTTCTGAGGTCTTTGATGGAGTTAAAGACTAAATTAGGAGTTATAGTTTTCCTTAATTATGATAGGAAGTAAATTAAGTATAAAACTTTGGAATCACTAAGATAAGATAAATAATGAAATATTTTCTCTGAATTTGCTAAATACAAATGGACTGAATATTATTATTATTATTATTATTATTTTTTTTTTTGGTTTTTCGAGACAGGGTTTCTCTGTGTAGCTTTGTGCCTTTCCTGGAACTCGCTTTGTAGACCAGGCTGGCCTCTAACTCACAGAGATCCGCCTGCCTCTGCCTCCCGAGTACTGGGATTAAAGGCGTGCGCCACCACCGTCCCACAGACTGAATATTATAAATGTAATTCTTACTTGATAACTTTTTATTGTATATAGTTTTACTATGTTAAAAAGTTAAAAACCTTTCGTTTTTCTTTAGACAAAAAGGAGGAGTGCTATGGAATATTAAAGAAGTGTTACATTCTTTTATGCTGTGGAATATTTCTTTAATGATGCAAAGATGTGCTGCATCTTTTATGTTGCATTTGTTTAACTCAGTGAAGCTGTTTCACTCTGCCTGTCTAAAATACCTGATTGGTTTAATAAAGAGCTGAACAGCCAATAGCGAGGCAAAAGAGGGATAGGTAGGGCTGCCAGGCAGAGAGAATAAATAGAAAGAAGAGGGAGGAGTGAGAAAAGAAGGAGAGGAGGACACCAGGGGACAGCCACACAGCCAGCCACAGAGTAAGAAGGAAAGAGAGGTAAAAGTCCAGAGGCAAAAGGTAGATGGGATAATTTAAGTTAAGAAAAGATGGCTAGAAACAAGTCAAGCTAAGGCCAAGAACTCATAAGAATAAGTCTCTGTGTATTTATTTGAGAGCTGGGTGGCAGGCCCCCAAAGAGCAAAGAATAAAGAAAAAGAAAAACCACATAGAAATTATGCCTGAGTACTGTAGTTCAAATGTTTGCAGATCAAATCCATGTGAGTAGAAAGAACAAAACTGTACTATCGATTTTGTCTTTTCAGGATTACTGCTGATGCCCCCCCCCCCACCAAAGATGCACAAGAGATATTAATTTCCGCCTAAACAGCTCCAAGTAGGACCTTTGCTCACAACAACAATTTTCTAAAATTGTAACTAGTTTCTAAAAATATCTTTAACAAAGCCTAACAGAAGCCCTGATGGTAGATAATCTATATGGGCCTTTGCCCCTGCAACAGGGCCAATACATAAGTTTTCTCAAACCCTGACTAAATTTGTAATGTTTGACCAGATGGTCTCTAAATAACTGTATCAGGCTAGAGAGATGGTCCACTGGGTAAAATGCTAGCCCAAGCCTGGCTACCTGAACTTGATCCCTGAAGCCCACATACTGCAAATAGCCCTCTGACTTCTACATGTACACCATGAGATATGGTGGCCCACAGAGGCTATCTAGTGAGACCTTACTCAGGGTCAGAGAATCTGAGCTTGCTTTTCCCAGCAGGGCTGCATTATGGGGCGGTTTGGCCAGGGGCATGTTTACCAGGTATTTGGAAAGATTTACACTTAGCTGTACAATGTGCTTTGATCCTGCAAGGGGGAGGTCTTTTGCCTTTCCCCTTGGCATATTATAAAATCCCTTTTGAATAAATGACTGGGCGGCTGGGTATTGACCCAGGCCCTCCCAAAGCTATCTTGTGTCTCTGTCTTTCTGCTCATCATTTAGATCTATCTTTCTACCTAATATTTCCTCATTCCTCTCTCCTCCACCTAAGAACTCTTCGAAAGATGGGAACAAGTTGGAGCTGGACTCCAACAGACTCCCACAGTGGGACACATGCCCATACATACACATGCTCACAAAATAAATAAATGTAAAGAGAAATTAAAGCAATCCTCTCTGCAACATAAGCCTTGACTTTAGAAGAAGTCTTTGTCAAATTTCTGTTAGACCCTAAGTTAACCTGTAAGCCTCGCCTGCCCAAGGGCCAGGTAACTTCCTGGGATTCTGGGAGTTGTAGTTCTTAGAAAATAATAACAAAGCCTCATGGGAAAGTATGGTGGCCTATGAGTTTTGTCCATATAAACCCCAATAATATGTGCCTCAGGGCCACTCGGCTGGAAAGTTTCCAGGAGTGGTCATGACCAAATTCCATTTTGGTCAGTATATAAAGTTTTGATAAAAGCTTGCTTAAATTCGGTCAAAATGATGGAACTGGTTTTTCTCTGGCGAATCTCGAGATGAACACTTTCAGCTTCCTTTCCTAGGAGCTATACCTTGTGCATCCCACTAGGAAGTGGACCACAAACATCCTTCCTATAGGATCACAGCCTCACTGATAATGACACAGCTTCCACACTACATGCCAACCAAGGCTCAAAAGTATACAGAATTAGCAAGACATTCAATCTCAAGTAAACGTTCTCTCAAAGATAACAAGATCACCATAGAAATCTCCACTCTCAAATGAACACTCCTTCCTTACACTTTCACTACAGAAAATAAAGCAAGCAAGAAAAGGGTGTCTTTGGCTGTATACCTGCACATACGTTAAGATCCAAAGCGTAAAGTAACACACATGACAATCAATGTGAGGATGCCCCTTCCCCATACCAGTGCCGCAGTGCTGCCAGGTTCAAAAAGCTAGAAAGTAGCAAAGAGCAGGAAGGAAGCTCTAGTCCCAAGAGACACGCCTTCCAATCTCCTCCTTTATTCAGGCTTTGCTGCTCCTCAGAAGCAGAACCTACAGGTGCTTTCATTTCTAAAACCCAAACTGAACACATCTTGTTGAACTAGAAATCTCACTGTGACCATGCCTAACAGTGACTTTGAAATCTTCAAAAGGACTATGGTAAAGCCATTAAGCTGATTAACACCACGGAAAGATCTGCTTTGGACTACAAACTGCTTAGGACAATTTTGAGATGGCTAACTGAGATGATCCAGCCTGACAGACTACTTGAACAAGGACTTGAAACAAGCCCTGAACTTTCCTTTTATGCAGAGACTGGACAAATGATACAGGACTTAACAATTAACCCCAAAATTTTCTTTTCAAGATTTCCTAAAGATATCTTCACCCCTAGAAAGCAGAAAGAAAAAAAGAATAAGATATGAGATAGATCACTGAATCTACTCTGAGAAAAAAGATAAAGAAATAATAGGATAAATAGGTAGATCATTGAATCTACACTGAAGAAAAAGGGGAAAATATAAAAATGACAAAAGGTAGACTACTGAATGTATTATGAAAAGAAAAAAGAGAGAATATGGATATAATAAGATAAAAATGGAGATTATGGAATCTACTTTTAAAAAGGAACTACTTGTTTTAAATAAGTAATGAAAATTTTTTGGTCTGAGCTTATCAGATGTTACTGGACTGGACATTGTGTGTGTGTGTGTGTGTGTGTGTGTGTGTGTGTGTGTGTGTGTGTATGGAGCTTTTATCTGAATCTGTCAAATGTTAATGGACTGGACATCATTAATGTAATTTTTGGCTGTATATATCGTATATACTTATTGGATAGTTTTTCTTGTATTAGTTATAAGCTTTCTTTAATTTTAGACAAAAAGAGAGGAAATGTGGTGGTATTGTGTTCCCCAAAATATTGTGTACCTTAATAAACTTATCCTTCCTGTAGGATCACAGCCTCACTGATAATGACACAGCTTCCACACTACATGCCAACTACATTCCACACTACATTACCAACTACAATGGTAAGCCATTGAACCCTGCTAATCTAGCAGTCAGAAGAGCTCACATTCACACTCAGAGACTCGGAAGGACTCCCTCAAAAGCCCTCTGTGAGGAATGGCCAGCACTGTAGGTGGTGCTGGATTCTTAGCCAGTCAGAAGAGTATGGTGTTGACTGACAATTTAACAACCTAGAATTACCACAGAAATAAATCTCTGAACATAGCTGTAACAAGTCTTTTTCTGTCCCACCAGCCAGCTCCCAAATAATGACACAGAGACTTATCAATTATGAAAGCTTGGCCTATAGCTTAGGCTTTTTCCTAACTAGCTCTTATAACTTAAATTAACCCATTTATACTAATCTACATTCTATCACACAGCATTACCGCTCTTCCATCTTGAAGCAGAGAACCACTGCTTCAACAGTTAAACATGCAGCCAGGACAAAGGCTTGCACACCACACTATGAACATCACCTGGAACCAAAGAGCAAAACGACCCATCTGCCTCAGAAGGCTCCTTGTCTGCCTACAGTTCAAAGCTCAACAGTATTTGCCCTTTGGGAACAATTACAGACATAACTAAACAGAATGTTTATGTAGATCCTATGATTAAAGAACACATTCTGGCCGGGCGATGGTGGCACACACCTTTAAGCCCAGCACTCCGGAGGCAGAGCCAGGCGGATCTCTGTAAGTTCGAGGCCAGCCTGGTCTACATACGAGATCCAGAACAGGCAACAAAACTACACAGAGATGGCCCCATCTAAACCCACTCTTCAGCTTCAGATTAAAAGTTCCACAAAGAGAATAAGTGGCAAACATATCCTTAGTGTTTCTTAGGTTTATACAAGGCACCCAGTCAGAGTCTGTCTCTTCCATGAACAAAGAGATCAATTACTGCTGAGGACTCGGCACTAGAAGCAAGAAGAATGCCAGGTGTCTGAGCTAGAAAGTTGCATTGGTCCCACGGTGGGACTGATAAAAGTCGTCAAGGTGGCATATTCTATGCCCATAGGGACCAACTAGAGTAAACATCTTTGTAGACAGAGGACAATACATTTTCTGCTGGGAAAACTTGCTCATGTACTACTGGACAATACATAAAAACAAGCACAACTAACTACCAATGTGCAAGTGTAATGGTTTAAAAAAAAATCTAAGGTGGACTAAAGACTCATGAGAAGTAAATGCTATACTTGATCCAAGATTGGATCCTGAATTGGGGGGGGCGGGAACAAAACCTACTGACAAAACCAAAATAGGAATTGCAGGGGTGTGTGTGTGTGTGTGTGTGGGTGTGTGTGTGTGTGTGTGTATGTGTGTGTGTTACATAGGTTCAAGTGTATATACAGGTGTACATCTTTAGGCAAGAGGTTGATACGAGGTATCTTCCTCTATTACTCTCTACTTTCAGTGTTTTGTTTTTTGTTTTTTTAATGTTTGTGTGTGTACACATGTGCATATATGCCACAGTATGCATGAATAGGTCAGAGGACAGTTTCTGGGAATTCATTTTCTCCTTCCACTATGTGGGATCTGAGGATGGAAATCAGGTTGTCAGGCTTGGCAGAAAGTACCTTGCCCAGTGAGCCAGTTCTCCACTTTATTTTTTGATACATGGTTTCTCACTGAAGCTGCAGCTCACATTTAGGCTAAGCTAGCCAATAAGCCCAGAGATGCCCCTTCTCCATCTCCCTAGTACCAGAGTTACACACACCCCGCTACACCATGCTTTTCCTGCAGGTCGGAGCTCTGAATTCAGGTCCATGGCAAGCGCTTTACCCACTGGGTCTCTTCAGCCTCGCTGCTGGCAGATTAAAGTAGTGAACCAATTTAAATGAACTGGAGCTGCTAACTGCACAGTAACAGGATTGTGCAAGAGACTATCTTCACTAAGAACTACACTACATACTTCAGAAAAACAGCATGTGTCAAAGTATATTTATACATGTGCCTATGACAGAGAACAAACCATAAAGCAAACATCAAAAGTGTTAATAGGCTTGTCTGAACCTAGTTGCAATCTCTGTTAGCTGGAAATAACTTCCAACTGACAAGGATTATTTCATGTTATGGGTTTTTGTTTTCAGACAGTTTCATTCTGTAGTCCTGGCTGGCCTCAAACTCAGAGATCCACCTACCTCTGCCTCCCTAGTGCTAGGATTTGTTTGTTTTCATAGCCTTAATGTGTAGTCCAGGCTGGCCTAGAACACATGACTCTCTTGCATCAACTTCCCAAGTACTGGAACTGCAGGTGTACACAAACATGACTAGCTTTAGCAAGGTGATGATTCTTAAGATTCATTTTTATTTTTGTGTATGAGTGTTTTGCTTCCATGTATGAACATACACATGTGTGCCAGAAGATAGCGTCAAATACCCTCAAACTGAAGTTACAGGCATTTGAGGGTCGCCATGTGAGTGCTAGTAACTGAACCTGCTTCTAACCACTGAGCAATCTCTCCAATCCATGGGATGTTCTTTTTTTGTTGTTTTTAAGATTATTATTGTATACGCACGCACGCACGCACGCAGGAGGCCAGTAAGAGGGTGTCAGGTCCTCTGGAAGTGAAGTTTCCAGCAATTGTAAGCCACCTGGCCTGGGTGTTGGAAACTGAACTAGGGTCTTCTGGAAGTGCAGAAAGAGCTCTTAACCACTCTCTCCAGCCCCTTTAAGAAGGTGATTCTTTTTATATGGAGTGCCTCAGGAATGCATGTCTTCCTTGCATGGGGGCCATGCTATTCTTGGTATCATTCCAATTTTAGTGTATGTGATAATGAAAAAAGGACTAACAAGGTGCTTTCATTTGTTTTCATTTCATGTGTGTGGGTGTTTTGTCTATATGTCTGTGTACCACATGCATGCAGTGCCTGAAGAGGCCAGATTCTCTGGAAGGTGGCTGTGAGCCACCATGTGGGTGCTGGGAGTCTAACTCAGGTCCTCTGGAAGAGTAGTAAGGGTTCTTAACTGTTGAGCCACCTCTCCAGCAACACTAACAAAGTTTTCAATCTTCTTTTGGACCTTATCTTCCCCCGGCTCCTCACTGCTCCTCACTGCTCCACGGTGGCTTTGCAAATGAGAAAGAAAAAGGGAAAGGAGTGGGGGTGCAATAGGAAGAGATTAACTCACTCAGAGAGCAGGTCGACTTTACCCACTGTTTTTGAAAAAAAACGGTATTATATGGCTTAAATACCATGTTAAAAATGTTAACATCTGCTGGTTGGGCAACAACTATATCCACTAAAAGCTAAATATAATACACTGCATCCATTTTATGTTTTATATACCACCCAGAGGGCTTCAATTAGACAGACAAAAGAATGATAAAAAGTTATTCTGTAAGAAAACTGTTCAAAATAAGTAAGGGATCACCAATATGCATACTCTTCATCATCCCCTCTGCTTCTTTTTCCCAGATACATATCCCAGAAGACAGGTATATGTACCTACATGTCTAATCAATTAAATCCCAATGACACTAACTAACACATTAACACAAAGATGCTACCCAGCAATTCTAAAGCAGGACTAAGAATCTTAAGACTGAAAAAATATCCCCCGTCAACAGCAAGTCCAACCTTGTACTGGCAGAAAGGAAATAAAGTCCAGGCAGCTGTTTGCCCACAGATACCTAGTTATTAGTCGAGACGTGGAACAGGACGCCAGAGCACCTATCCAGTGATGGCTCCTCCACAAGTGTTCTGCTCCAAGTGTTTGAAGACAAACGAGCTGGCATTGTACTGAATGCAATCAGGTAATGAATGTGGCATTAGTAGATCACCACAATAAGAGCACACTGCAACACTGCAATCAAGAAAAACTACCAACAACATTGTTCCCATGCAAACAATTTCAATTATTACCAACTGTCCTATCTATCTAACAGAAGTCTCTTCTGTAAAACCCATATACATTTTCATCCTAAACTATTACCAGACCTCACGCTTTAAATAACAACTAAAATAGCACCTGTTTGATTTTGGCAAGAGTCTCCCAATGGTCTAAGAGACTGCTGTGAAATAGGGAGTGTAATCACGTCCTTTCTCCTCCAAGATCTACCCAGTGGCTTTGTATCTCAAGATCCAGAGTGCAGGTCAAAGTCTACTGTTCTCACTGGCAGAGCTACCTGCCTCCTCCTCCTCCCCATTCAGAACTGGTTTTACTACCCCACCCCCAGCCTGAAGAAGAGGGCTGACTCTAACCTCAGCCAAGATGCACAGCACAACTGAGCACAGGGAGGTAAGAGGTCTAGCACAAAGCTAGACAGGGTTCTTCCTCGTGGACGCATTACTTCATACCTGGCAGAAGTGGACCCACAGTGTGATGCTTTCCCCAGTACATCAAGAGATGTCACTCCTGAGCAAAGGTAGAGCAGGCCCAGAAGACTATATTCCATGCTCCTCCCACATGGGGGACACAAGGCCACATGTACACCACAGCAAGAATGAAAGGACACAGAAAGGAAGCTGTCTACACAAGCCAGCAGATTTGATGAGCACCAGTGCTTCCACTGAAAGAGAAAAAGACAGACTAAAGCCAGTCCACTGATTCAAGCTTAGTTAACTTTTGAGGAAATCCTGCTGGCCTTCAGAGCACTTTGGTATGATAGACAATCAGGGGTATATCTCAGTGTGCTAGTGTTGGTTAAGAGCACTCTCTCCCTCACTGAAGACTTTTTTATGTGAACTTCATGTGAATGTTCTTATTGCATTTTATTTCATCTGTTTGAAGCGGGGGCCTTCCACACACCAGGCAAGTGCTCCCCAGTCTTTTCACTTGCTTCTATGAAGACAGCGTCCCAAAGTTGTCATCGGTTTATTCCTCTGACTACCCAGCACCATCCTAATATTTATTTTTTATTGATGCTCAGTCACATCTGTGAAGGCTTTCAAGCCAAGGCAATGACACTACAGTAGCAGCTGCTGAGGGACTAGATGCCATCACATTCCACAAGAAGAAAGAGGGTACTGCATGAGCAGAAGGTCTGTACTCAGTAGGAATTGTCTCTGGCTGGGGGCTCTGACAGTTCCTGCCATCACACAGATTACCATTAGGACCAAGGGACAAGTTTGCATAGCAAATCTAGCCAGGGGATCCATGTGTTCTAGCTGACTGGTTTTTGTTCATTAAGAACTATGACTCTGAGGGAACTGGGGAAATGGCTTAGTTGGCAAAGTGCATGCTGCATACACACGTGGACCTGAGTTTGGATTCCCAGCACCCATGCAAAAAGTAGGCTTCAGTATGTCTATAACTCAAGTCCAACTTGGGAGGGGGGGGACGGACTGAAGACAGTTCATTGGCTGGCCAGCCTAGCCAAAAAGATGAGTTCCAGAATCAGTAAGGGACTTGGTTTCAAAAAATAATAAACTAGGACTAGGGGGAGAGAGGTGTGATGTGTTGGAGTTGCTGCATGCACATGAGTGTGTGAGTTAATGTAACCAGTTGTGCACGTGCAGAGGCCAAAGCAGAACAGGATACTTGGTGTCCTCTTCTTTATTGCCCTGAGACAGGGTCTGTGGTGGTTTGAATAAGAATGGCCCCTATAGGCTCATGTATATAAATGCTTAGTCACCAGGAAGTGGAACTTTTTCGAAGGATTAGAAGGATTAGTAGATGTAGCCATGTTGGAGGAAGTGTATCACTGGGGGTGGACTTCAAGGTTTCAAAAGCCCATGCCAACCCAGTCAGACTTCAGATGAGGATGTAGCTCTCAGCTACTGCTCCAGGGCCATGAATGCCACCATGCTCCCTGCCATGATGATAATTGACTTAAACCTCTAACACTGTAAGCACACCCCAATTAAATGCTTTCTCTTATAAGAGTTGCCGTGGTCATGGTGTCTCACTGACCCAGCTCACTGGGTTAGTTAGGCTGGCTAGGTGAGCTCTTGGGATCCACTTGTCTTTGGTGCTAGGGTTACAGGCATGCAAAGCCATGAGCAGATTCTATGTGGGTGCTGAGGTTTTGAACTCAAGCCCTCGTGCTGGCAGAACACTCCTACCTACTGAGCCATCTCCCTGAAAACTATACTTTTTAAACTTGACATCAAAGTTCACACCTATAACTTCAGTACTGGGAGGCTAAGACAGGTCTGAGGACAAACTGGAAACACATAATGAGTTCTAAGCCAGCCTGGGCGAGAGTGAGAACCTGTCTTTAAAAAAAAAAAAAAAAAGTAATGTTTTTAAAAGCTTTAACTTCTGTAATATGGAACACTATACTGTAATGTTGGCACTATACGTGTTTCCTTCCTCCACCTCCCTTGGCTGTTCATAGGGTCCATGTGGAGGCTCACCATTCTCACCTTTCCCCACAGGCCATCTCTACCCCTCCACTGTCATGTTTAGTTACCCACCAGTGTTCAAAAGCAAGTACATAAATAATAGCGCGTACCCTCCAGAATTCCATCTGTTTGACACAGAAAAGTTTAGAACTATGTCCATGATTCTAAGAGCAAAACCTGCTTGACATTTCTTTTTTGTGTGTCTTTAATTTTTAAATTATATCTACCGGATGATGGGCACAAGCCACAGCACAACCTATGGAGTTCTCACTTTCCACCACATGGGCTGCAGGGGCTAAAAACTCTGCTGAGCCATCTCTTCAGTCTTTCCCACAAGCCCTGAATCATACTCCACAGACCCAGGGCTCTCTCACTAGAGCACCTCTTACACTACTCACTGCGACCCAGGCTGCTGTTTTCAGTACTTCTGACTATCCGGCTGTAAATCTAGGTCCCCAACCTCTTCCTTCAGCTTGAATAATATTCCGAAAGAGGCTCACAAAACTCAGCAAATACTGGTGTTTACCAGCTCTGTTTTTCCCAAGAAAAGTCACAATCTTTAGTAGTCCTCAGAGTACAGACAGACTCACATTTCAATAGGACACTATAGGCTGGTAATAGTTAATATATACAAATCTAAAATTAATTTTTCACAAAGGTATGAAAGCAATTTATGGAGAATATAGAGCCAAATACTTGGGAACTGGACATCTATATTTATTTGTATGTGTGTGTGTGTGTGTGTGTGTGTGTGTGTGTGTGAGAGAGAGAGAGAGAGAGAGAGAGAGAGAGAGAGAGAGAGAGAGAGAGCGCATTTTACCAGGGTGTGTAGAGGTCACAGGACAATTGGCAGGGACTTAGTAGCATATTATATAGAACTTACAAAGTGTACAAGTGAAGACATGTACCAAATGAGGTACTCAAGAAGAGCTTCAGAGCTCAGCTGCCCTCCCCTCATGTGCTACCCTCCAAACACAGCCACTTGGGTTAGCTATGGTCAAACTCTCCACGCCTATATCACTGGCCACTGTTGGCAACTTCAACCCCAGCCCCAAGGCTGAGGACTTTAATTTAAATTCCCAATCTCTAATCCTCCTGTTTTTTCTGGTGACCACAGCCTTACTAAAAGCCAGCCCATTAGTGGACTCACTAGCACATAAAGGAACAGCACTTTGGAAATGCCTGGGATGCATCCCAACTTCACACATCACAAAAACACTGTCCTTGGCTTTTCGGATTCACACCTCCCTTCTCCACCTATACCTCCCAGGGGATCCGGCTCTGAGAAAACCATTAATGAAATAATCAAAAGAAGACACTGAGCCAGGCGGTGGTGGCACACACCTTTAATCCCAGCACTCGGGAGGCAGAGGTAGGTGGATCTCTGTGAGTTTGAGGCCAGCCTGGTTCCAAGAAAGTGCAAAACTACACAGAGAAACCCTGTCTGAAAAAACCAAAAGAAAAGAAGAAGAAGAAGAAGAAGAAGAAGAAGAAGAAGAAGAAGAAGAAGAAGAAGAAGAAGAAGAAGAAGAAGAAGAAGAAGGCGACACTGACTCCACAATGTATGAATTCACTACATGTCATTATTTGGCTCAAGAAATAAAAGCCTCTATTTGTATCAAACACTCCATTTTAGTGGTGAATTACAAAATTATGATGGCTCATTCCCATTTAGGAGGCAGGGAGGAACCTACCTATAGAACAAGAACCATTTACCTAAAATACAATACTCCCTTCCTTGCCACTAAGGGACCCCCATGAAAATTTGAAACTGAGAAATAGATGCTCAGGGGCCACCTCTGGTTGCCCATGTCATCCCTGACCACTTTCCCCCCATTTTCTAAGGTCTTACATATTAAATATTGGCCCAAACCTACTCATTTGTGTGTGTGTGTGAATTATCTTTTCTATCACTTTCTTGATTCTTATTGTAGATTCAATGGTTTTGAATAGTTAATAGTATGTCCAAAATTCAATATTTAAAATATTCAAATAATAAAATACAATGTAGAAAAAGCCTTTCAGCCGGGCGGTGGTGGCGCACGCCTTTAATCCCAGCACTCGGGAGGCAGAGGCAGGCGGATCTCTGTGAGTTCGAGGCCAGCCTGGTCTCCAAAGCGAGTTCCAGGAAAGGCGCAAAGCTACAGAGAAACCCTGTCTCGAAAAACCAAAAAAAAAAAAAAAAAAAAAGAAAAAGCCTTTCACTGTTACCTCCTCTAACTATCCCTGGTGGAACCACCTGAAGAGAGGCTACTCATTTGTTTTTAGGTTGGCTATTTTTGTTTGTTTGTTTGTTTTGAGGCAGAGTTTCTCTGTGTAACCGTCCTAGATGTCCTGGAACTCGCTTTGTAGACCAGGCTGGCCTCAAACCCACAAAGATCCACCTGCCTCTGCCTCCCAAGTGCTGTGATTAAAGGCATGCGCCACCACCGCCAAGTAGGTTGGCTATTTTTTGATGGTACAGAAGGAAGCACCTGCCCATTCTCCGTATCACATTTCAAACCAAGGGTAATGTCTATAAGGTCCCTACTTACCCCCAGCATGACATGTACTGCCATTTCACTCAAAAGCAGCACACTGTAGCTACCTCTGTCCCTATCGCAGATTCCTTCTTACCTCAGGGCCCACAGTCATTGGCCCTCTACTAGAAACTGTAAAAAACTACTTCTTCCCCATGATACAGCCTGAGGCAGCCTTCACAACTAAGTCTCCAGAATTCCAGACTGCTGACAAAGACAGATTACCAATTTCCTATCTATAATACAGAGGTAGGATTCAAATGTAACCTTATAAATCATCTTTTATATGGTTTAGAAGAGATACTTACGAAGTCCAAGGTACTGGGAGGCTGATGCCCCAGGAGTTCAAGGCCAGCCTAGGCAACACAAGTGAGACCCCAAAGAGAGAAAGAAACTGGGTGGTCACATATTGTATGATTTCATTTATATAAAATAGCCACAGAAAGCATATTTATAGGCACAAAAGCCAGGGGCTTGGAGAAGACAGACAGACAGAGAGAGAACTAAGTGGATACAGGACTTCTTCTGGAGTGATGAAAAAATTCTGAAACTCTACAGCTCAAAATGTACCCATTGTCATGTTTTGCTGTTGTTTGTGGTATTGAGAACTGAACTCCAGGCATGCCAGACAGGTGATCTACTAGTGAGCTTGCACTCCTTGTCCTATGTCACTGAATTTGGCACACTTCAAAGGATGTCAAGTTTTATGGTAGGCATGATGGTGTGTACACCTGTAACCCAGTGCTTGAGACCAGGTAGGACTGTGAGGTGAAAGCTAGCTTGAACTATACAGACAGATCTATCTCCAAAACAAACAAACAAAAAAGAAGGGCTACCTCCTATAAACAGAAAATAAACACTAACCTGAAATAACTTTCCCTACATATGCACAATACTGAGGAACAGTAAGAAGCCACTAACCTTTGCTAGTAGCTCTTTCTTAAGATTATCAATGTCATGAGTATATTAATAGCTGCAAGGAATAATGAGCTGGCACTTCCTGGAAAACATGATGAAGTGCCTTAAAAATGCTCATATTAAACTTAAAATTAAAACTGGGCGTGGTGGTGCATACCTTTAATCCTAACACTTGGGAGGCAGATGGATTTCTGTGAGTCTGAGGCCAGCCTGGTCTACAAAGCAAGTTCCAGGACAGTCAGGGCTACACAGAGAAACCCTGTCTTGAAAGGAAAAAAAAAAAAAAAACTTAAAAGTATCCCAAAATAAAAGGTTTATGAGGAAGGGGGAAAGGGAAAGTCTCCATACCCTAAGCCTTTCTGGGAATCTGTCCTAAAGCAACTTCTAAAATTCAGAAAAAGCTTTTTGCAAAGACATTAATCAAACATTGTTTATTATGGCGAAACTCTAACTGCTTAAGAATCCATGCAATGCAATGCTACACAGTCATCATAAATACTTGGGGCACATTTAACGACTTCTCCTATAATGTGAAGTGGGAAAGTGAGTTTATAGTACAACAGCAACCACTTAGAAAGTAAACAGAGGGCTGGAGAGATGACTCAGCAATGAAGAGCACTGGCTGCTCTTCCAGAGGCCTGGGTTCAATTCCCAACACCCATATGGTGGCTCATGACTATAACTCCAGTTCCAGGGAATCTGGTACCCTCACATAGACATACATGTAGGCAAAACACCAATGCACATAAAATAAAAATAGATAAATATTTAGAAAGTGAACAGAAAACAAGACAAGGAAGCAAACACATTGCTCCAGAAGTTCAGTCAGGTATAGTAATTTCTTGTTTTCTAAAATAGCTATTAAATTATTTTAGAGTTCAAAGTAACTTGCAATCAGCATAATTACTAAGCAAAATCCAGAGGTGGCAGAGTCCCATAAGATCATAAGCAGCACCAGCTTCAATTGCCTATCAGTACCAGGATGAAGTTGGCGCAGAAACTGGGTTAAAGAGGGTCACAAATCAACATTCAGGGTGTCGTTGCTGCAAGGCTCTGACTGTTTTCAGTAACTCTGTAGAGAGGCATATAGGCACCCTCAATGACTTTAGGAACTATCCTAAAGTCTAAAATTATCTGTAAAAGAAAAAAAAAAAAAAACTAAAATGAGCAAACACTCGAGAGATCACTTAGTTCTTTTTCCTAAGCAGACTGCAGAACTTAGATGAACAATTTTCTGAGTAATCATGAGGGCTAAGGCTCCATTCCTGAATTATTAACAGGTTTTGCCAGGTCACACCTTCAAACATCTGTGCTGCCTAGCAGAAACCCTATTCAACATTTCTACTCGTCCATATGAACATCCCTAAACACACAATCTAGCTCCCTATTCCACATGTACCTGCCACACCATCTGCCCCAAATGTCCTACACTCTCTGCCTAGAAACTCCATATCTGTTCTGAAATCCAAGCTACACACCACCTCCTTTAGAAAGCCTTCTCTGATACAACTCTCCCATGTCCAATTTAGCCAAGCTGGCTTTGAACTTAATTGGCCTTGAACTTCAGACCTCCCTGCCTCATCTGCAAACTGGGATCATAGGTGTGTGCCACCTAGTTGGCAGGAAACTAAAATTTTCAAAGCTTCTGCTCATCCCTCCTCTGCTTCCATTAACAACAGCTGCAGGCCAGATGAATGTGACTCTGCAGCCTTGCTGGAATGGATCTCCTCCATTCAGACAGTGCTTGTTCTACTTCACTTCCCATGTTAGCAAACAATTACAGATGTCACACGGTCCAGTGCCTAGACTGACATATCAAGTATCTCTTCAACTTTCTCTGACTAATCAGTAATTCTTCCCCAGCCCAGTGAATGAAGCTTGGAGACCACTCTCCTCTAGGCACACTCACTGGCTCAGCTAAGTGACTTACTTGCTCCAGACAACCTGAATCAACACAAATCCTAACACCATTTATAAAAGGCCATGAGAGCTGGGCATGATAGGTCACACCTTCTGTCTCAGCACTCAGAAAGCAAAGGTAGGCATCTCTGTGATTTGGAGGGCAGTCTGGTCTACATAGTGAATTCCAGGCTAGGGCTACATAGTAAGACTGTTTTTTAAAAAGGCACTATAATCTAGAAATATTCTAACACACTTCCTCCAACAAGGACATACCTCCTAATCCTTCTTAAACAGCCTACCAATTGAGAACCAAACATTCAAATATATGAGCCTATTATGGAGGCCATTCCCATTCATACCATTACACTAGTCATGGCAATGTGCATGTATAATTTCAGCAGTGGGAGGTGGAGACAAGATCCCTGGGATCTGCTGGCCAGCCAGGCTAGCCTAATCTGTGAGGTTTTTTGTTTTGTTTTGTTTTGTTAATTTTATTTTATTTTTCCAGAGCTGAGGACCTAACCCAGGGCCTTGCGCTTGCTAGGCAAGTGCTCTACCACTGAGCTAAATCCCCAACCCTGAGCTCTAGGTTTAATGAGAGGTACTAACTCAAAAAGTAAGGTGGGGGAGCAATTAAGGAAGGCACCTAGCATCAGCCTCTGGACTCTGCACATACATATGCATACAATGAATACATGAGCGAACACATACACAGTTATACAATAACAACTGGAATACATCAAATGTCGATTTCCTGGTTTGGACACCACTGGGGCACCTGGTGAAGTAGACACAGGATTTTTTGCACCAGTTTTGCAACTTCCTGTGAGCACAGAATTGTTTCAAAATAAAGAGTTGTTTTTAACCTAAGTGGCGGTAACTATTTTTTTTTTTTAACTATTATGGTGCCCTCCCCATCCCTCAAAAAAAAAAAAACCATACCTAGGCATGGTAACTTACTTTTATGATAATGGCATTTGAGAGGCTAAAGGCAGGAGGCTCATCTGAAAGCTAGCCTGAATTACACACATAAGGCTCTGTCTCAAAAGGAGGGCTGGGAAGATAGCTTCCTCAGAAGACCTGAGTTCAGTCCTCAGAACCAACACACACACAGCTGGGCATGGTGGCACACACTGGTAATTGCAGTGCTGGGGAAGCAGACAAGTGGACCTATGATAGCAAGGCAGCCAACCTAGCCACGGTGAGTTCCAGGCCAGTGAGTGGGGGGGGGGGGCCTGGAGACAGTGCCCAAGGCTGTCACCTGCCTACCAAATGCATGGGCACACATGCACCCCCACACAGGAAGAAAAAGCAAGCAAAGAAAATTATCACTACCACAGTTTGAACACAAGTACTGATTTTAGGTTCTTACCTCTACACATACGAACGTATACGAACATGTACACACACACACACACACACACACACACACACACACACACTCCATTTTTTGCTATCTTCTTTGTACTTTTTGTTTTAATGAGCATGTGGTCACTTTTAAGGTTATCTATCCAGCTGATACTCTAACTGAAGAAAGAAAGGGGGGAAGTGGTGGTGTGAATGAGAATGGCCCCACAGGCTCCTATGTTTGAATGCTTGGTCAGCAGTTAGGGGAACTGTTTGAGAAGGACTTAGAAGGTGTGGCCTTGTCAGAGGCGTGTTACTGAGGGTGGGCTTGAAGGTTTCAAAAGTCTCTCACTTTCTCCCTGACTAGTGCCTATGGATCAGGATGTAAACTCTCAACTGTTCCAGCACCATGCCATGGACTAACCCTCTGAAATCATACAACCCAACTAACTAAATGCTTTTCTTTTAAAAGTTGCCTTAGTTGCCGGGCGGTGGTGGCGCACGCCTTTAATCCCAGCCTGGTCTACACAGTGAGATCCAGGACAGGCACCAAAACTACACAGAGAAACCCTGTCTCAAAAAAAAAGTTGCCTCAGTCATAGTATCTCTTCACAGCAATAAACAGTAACTAAGACAAGGAGCATCAAGCTTCCCAGGGCTGTGATTAGCCAAATTACAAAGCAATCAATGATCTTCTGTTCCAGCTTCATTCAACTCATAACATCCCTTGGATACCTCTGCTAGAGCCCTGCACCCGGGTTCTTTTGTTCACTGTTAACTGTAAAAATGAGCCTACTAAGCTGGTCAGTGGTAGCACACACCTTTAGTCCCAGCACTAGGAAGGCAGAGGCAGGCGGATCTCTGTGAATTCAAGGCCAGCCTGGCCTAACAGAGTGAGTTCCAGTACAGATTCCAAAGCTACACAAAGAAACCCTGTCTTGTGGGGGGTGGGGGGGAGAGAAGAGCCTACTAAATCCAGTGTGGTAGGATTTGAGAGGTGACTGAATCAGCAGGAAAGCTAATCCAAGTCTGTGGTCAGCCTGGGCTACATTCCAGGCTAACTGAGGCTATATAAAAAGACCTTGTCTCAAATAAGGAAGAGGTGGAGGAGGGAGAGGAAGGGACCTACTAACGTACATGCTAGGCCTAATGGGTTTATATATCCTGAAACTTGAACTTGCCTCTCTGGGAAGATCCATTATGTGCACCATAGTGTCCTCAGTGCCCAGACTTACTCAATCTTGTCACATTATGGGATAGCCAGAGATAACAAGATGCTGGCAGATCTGACCATCTCAACCTGTTCACCATGGAGAAAATGTTCTCAGGTTTTAAGTTCAGCTGGTAAGATGTACTGTTTTTTCTAGAACAGGCTACATTTTTCCCCTCCCCTTCCCTCCCCCTTAGTCGAACAGGCTACATTTAAGTAAATGTGTACTACAGAAATCTAGTGATCTGTATACAACATGGCTTTAGGGGTTGGAAGCAGCACTGAAACCTGGCTCTGTCAATCACCATGTAATTTTAGACAAGCCATTAACCTTACTCTTCCTGAGCCAATGTTCTTATCTTCCTCAATTACAAAATGGGAACAATAATAGTTATACAGCACAAAGACAGATTCAATGAGGAAGCAGTCTGTAGTGGTTGGGCCCCTAAGCAATGGTTAGCACCAGATGTAACTAAGAAACACACTGTTCTCTTCCTCTAAACCCCAGTCTCCTTACCTTTCGACTAGCATCCTTCTAGCATCTGCTGGCTTTAGCACATGGTCCACACAGCACTGGTCCTAACTCCCCATACTCACTTCCTGCACATGCCCACTTGCCCAGGGCAAAAGCTCATAGATTCTAGACACAGGACTAACTACAGTCACACTCTATTTCAGTCTTACCACATACCTCAAGTACTACTACTATCATTTCTAATCTCTTAGGTCCACCTTGACCTTCTTAGGTTTATTTCCACTCCTGACTCAAGTATCCAAATATGCTGAATCTTACTAGGCACAGCAGAGCAAAGAAGAGTGAGTAAGCAAGGAGGCTGAGCTTCAACCTTCTGAGCTGTTTAACACTTACAATAAGGCCGTACAGGGCCTTTTAATTATCACCTAATAAGGGTAAATAAGTGCTGCAAGCCACAGGAAAATGTGATGGAATTCAGCTACTATCACAAAAGCTAATACTTGGAAAGGTCAAGGACTTTTCCGAAGATCAAGCCATGGCCTAAGAAGTCTTGGTGATATTTTAGCTCTTGTATATATATCAGCCGGTTCCTGCAATGATTTTCTTGTATGCTGTGTATGCTTCCAAGAACTCCTAACAGTGTATTTTACCTGAAATAACTACCAAGCATCCAAGGCCAAACGATCTCCTGAATTAAGGTAAATTAAGCTCAGACCCTCCTTTCTTATACAGCCTTAGTGGTATTTATACTAAGGCTAAAGACTCCTTACATTTACCTAACCACCTCTAGGAATGTAGTTTGAGCACATAAATTCCCTTTTCTGATATATTAACTGATTTTAGCTCTTAGTTGACCTCCTATGAAATGGAAAATGAGGAAGCGCCAGATGGAGAAGAACGAGATGAGAAAGACCAAGATGGGGCAGAGCTAGAATGAGAGAATTAAGATAGAACTTAGAGGGGCTGGAGAGATGGCTCAGAGGTTAAGAGCACCGACTGTTCTTCCAGAGGTCCTGAGTTCAATTCCCAGCAACCACATGGTAGCTCACAACCATCTGTAATGAGATCTGGTGCCCTCTTCTGTATACATAATAAATAAATAAATCTTTAAAAAAAAAAAAAAAGATAGAACATAGAGGGGACAGCAGATAAATGTAGAGAGAAATCAGGGAAGAAAGGAGCTAGGCATGAGAACAGAGCTGAAACTGTGTAGATAGGATTTTACCCCAGAAGAATAAAGTAGATGGACTAAGAGCTCCGTGTACTTAAGATTATTTTCCTGAAAATAATTTGCACCATTCGTAGCTTCTCTTCTGGGCCCCTGGGAAGAAGATTATTAAGGCTGACCATAATAATATTTGAGAAATAAGAAAAACCAAAAAAGAAAAAAAACCCTATAATCAAAGGTAACAATAAGGTAAGATATTAAACTAATGAGCTAGAAAGCCTCAAAAAAGGTGCTTTATGATCCTGAACACAGCCTCGCCTGCAAACATAGTGACAAGCATCAGTGGCAGGCAGTCTGAGCAAGGAGAAAGGGCCAAAGTGTACCAAGTGTTCTGGGACTGACAGGTGGGAGGCTGTGACAAGAGACTGGGTATGATTTGGGAAGAAGTCTAAAAGATACTCCAGGTATCACTTTTTACATCTAGTAAGTCGTCACCTTCCACTGAGAAGTCTAAAGTCATACTGCCTGTGGGAATCAATCCAGAGCGCATATGCTTCCAACTATTCTCCCTGATAAAAACCTGGTCTCCAAAACTAAGGGACCCTGCCTCCTGCTCTGAATTACATCAAGTGGCGCCTTACACAAGGGCTCTCTGAGGCAGCTGTGGCAGGCTGATGGAAGGAGAACCTGGAAGCAGGGGCAGCCTATCCTATTTCATTTCTGTTGCTATGATAAAATACCCAACGAAAAGCAATCTGGGGTATTGGGCTTACAATTCAAGGTTACAGGCCACTGCCACAGAGAAATCAAGACAGAAGCACGAAGCAGCTAGTCACAGCCACAGCCAAGAGAGAAAATGAATGCATGAATGCTTGTGCTCAGTTCACTTGCTCTAATACAGTGTAGGACTCAAACCCAGGGAATAGCACCACCACATCAATTAACACAGCCAGTCAATCACTCCTCAGACACACCCACTCGCCAGCCTGATCTAAACAATCCCTCACTGAGACTCTTCCCAGAAAACTTTGGAGTGTGACAAGTTGTCAGTTTTTAACACTAACCATCACAAACCTGGTATGGTAGTGAGCACCTGTAATCCTAGCATTTAGGCAGTTTGAATCCAGCCAGGATACAAGGTTCCTACCTTAAAAAACAAAAACAAACCAAAAAACAGAGACTGACGCAAGCAGAAGACTAGCAGGCCAGGGTTAAGACACACACACACCAGCGATATCATCACAGGTCCAGCAGAAAAGAGGAAGTTAATATGACTCAACATAAAGAGTGTACAGTGGATGAATGAGGTCACTAACAGAACTAGGCCATGGGGAAAGAACACTACCCCGAGGAAAAGATGACAGATATGGTTTAGATACTGATGACCACAGCATGCTAAGGTGCACATCCAAGCCCAAAGAGGTTTAGTTCCTATCAGTACACAGGTCACAACTGAAGCTATAGGCAGAAAAGAACATAATAGCAGAGCTGGAGAGGTGGTTCAGCAGTTAAGAGCATTCCCCATTCTTTCAGAAGACCCGATTCTCAACACCCATATTGGGGGTTCACAATCTCCTCAACTCCAACTCCAGGAGGATCCAATGCCTCTAGCCTCCACGGGCACCTGCACTTATGTGCACATACCCACACACAAAAAAGTAAACTGAAAATGTTTCCTAGAAAAATGAAGAAGGCAATAGCAAAGACACGAAGGGAGCCACGAAAAATTTCAAGAAAAGGAGACAGCAGATACCAGGAGCCATAAATAGTTGAGAAACATAAAGACTAAAAACAGGTTGTGGTTTTCATTGTTTGTTTTTAAGACAGAATAGTACGTAGCCCAAGCTGGCCTCAAACTCACCATACTTCTGCTTCAGCATCCTCAGTGCTGGGACTACAGACATGTACCATTAAGCTATTTACATTGGACCCAACACAATGAGGTTGTAGGTGGTCTTAAAAAGTAGGTGAAGACCAAAAGTCTGCCTACTGATTAACAATTTATTGATGTACATTTCAAATCACTACAAATTAAAATAAAATTTTGAATGTTCTCATTACAAAGAAATGGCAATTAGAAGTAACAGATATGCTAACTGAGCACAATACCACACTGTACCCCATAAACATGTACAATGATGGTGCTACAAGAATCTCAGATGTTGGGTGGTGGTGGTGGTGGTGGTGGTGGTGGCAGCGAAGGCGAAGGCGAACACCTTTAATCACAGCACTCAGGAGTCAGAGGCAAGTGAATCTCTGGGTTCAAAGCCAGCCTGGTCTACAGAGCTAGTTCTAGGACAACCAAGGCTATACACAAAAAAAGAACATTAGACAATAAAATACTAACGTAAAAGCCAGTCTGCAATGGGTTATACAATATGAAGAAATGGGGAGAGGAAGGTTAAAACAGAGGCAGGGCAAGGAGCATAGCTCCACTGTATGGTAGAGTGTTTGCCTAATGCACCTGAAGCTCAGAGCTATGGCATCAGCAGTGGAAGTAAAAAAAAAGCAGAGAAGCAGTTCCACATCCCTCTTCACTTCTGCCTATGCCAGCATGCTCTCCTTAACTTCAATTATCTAAAAATCTTCAACCTTGTACTGCAAGGTGCCAATCACCTCCATCACAGCCTCCCACCTATTTACAGACACAGCCAGATCAAGTATTTTGTCAGCACATGGCCAATCTGTCAACTCTTTTTTTTTTTCAACCCTCCACGCCTACAAATCCAAATCACCAAGTGATTCAAGCTGGTAATTGTTCCCAGTCTCCATGCTAAAGGCTTCCTAAGTAAGTTTAGTTTTTTTCCCTTTCTTCACTGATTAATGAAGAGATTTTAGATGACAATTCCCACCAGGCATGGTAGCACACACCTTTAATCCCAGCATTCAGGAGGCAGACAGATTGAGGTTAGCCTGGTCTACATAGTAAATTCTAGGCCACTCTGAATTCCACGTCCAAGAGCAAGCCTTTGACACATCCTACAGACAGTATTATCTATGGTTCCCTCACCAATGAAATTTAGACACAGCTGATGGTCTATTTTCCTTTGAGGGAAATCTCTATTACTCTAGGGTAGTTCTAGAAATTCTACACCAACTAGCTGCAAAGAACCTATGCATCATTCTTTCCAGCTACTTCACACAAGGCAGCACATGAGCCACTTAATCTCTCTGATGCTTTCTTAACATGACATATTCTAGCCAGGCTGAGCATGGTGACAAACACCAAGTATGCCAGCATTTGGGAGACCAAGGCAGGAGGACTGGGAGTGTGAGGACAGTTTAGACAGCTCAGACAGCTCAAAAAGTACAAGAGGCAAAACTGGTGTTCCTGTGCTGCAGGGGGGTAATGTCCTGGGAGCCCAGGACGTCAGAGCACCCACGTGCTCACTCTCCCTCCAGTCACGACACCTACTGTTCTCTCCTTCTGTGTGCAACAGAGATCCTAAAACCACACACAAGCACTTTTACCTGGAGGACCTTTTCCTTCCCAAGCTTTAAGATCCAAACGTGCCCTCTAGGAAGCCTCTCTTCTCCCAGTTCCCTTAATCTGAGTCAGCCGCTCCTTGGGCAGAATGCTTTTGCACCTAAGCAATCTTTTACTATCACCATCTCTAGCTATATCAGAATGTGTCTCATCTCCCCACCAAACTCACTCCCCTCCAAGGCAAGCAGAACACTGCCCTGAAAGTACAGTAGTTGTGTGTACTGTTTTCTTCTCTTTTGGGCACTGGGGCCTTCACACATGCTAAAAGCAAATGTTCTGAATTATATCCCCAGCAAGCAAGGGTTTGAATCCCAGAGTTCTACCATGTGGTTACAGTGTGACACTGGGAAGATGCCTAACCTTTCGATGCCGTGAATTCTATAAAATGGAAAATGAAGGGCTGGAAAGATGGCTCAGTGGTTAAGAACACTAGTTGCTCTTCCACAGGTCCTGAATTCAATTCCCAGCAACCACATAGTGGCTCACAATCATCTATAAAGGGATCTGATGCCCTCTTCCTGAATAAAGGCATACATGCAGATAGAGCACTCATATATGTAAAATAAATAGATAAATCTTAAAAGAAAAAAAAAGGAAAATGAAGAACTTCTCCAAGTGGTATCGCAGGCTTTTAATCCCAGCACTCCAAAGGCTCTGTGATCTTGGAACTAACCTGTTCTACATAATGAGACCTATCTCAAAAAAGAGGAGGGAGGGAGGGGAGGGAGGGGGGAGAGAGAGAGGGAGAAGGAGGGAGGGAGGGGGGAAGGGCTGAAGTGATAGCTAGCTCAGGAGGAAAAGAGGCCAGTCTCACAAGCCTGACAACCCGAATTCAAAGCCCCAAACCCATGTCTAAGGCCAGACATGGCGGCATATATCTATAATCCCAGCACTCCCATAGTGAGACGGGAGGCAGAAAAGAGACTCACCCAGAAGATCGAGGACCCACAACACAGCAGCAGAACCAAGAAAGGCCCTCCCTCAATCAGGTGGGAGAAGAGAAGGACTCCTGAAAGTTTCCTGTGACCTCCACACATGCCCCATGACATGCACACACCCACACTCACACACAAATTATAAAATAAAGAAGGTTGTCAAGGCATGGCTGGAAGAACTGGAAGCCTAGCTAGTCACTTCCTGATATTGAACAGCCTCTCTAGACTGTCACCAATGGTATGGCCAAACACAGAACCTCTGAGCACTACTGAACTTTTCCTGTTTCCTGTCTTGTCACATGGTGCCTCCCACAGCAGGGTGTACATTACAACACACCATGTGTGAAAGGTCTAATTTTGTCTTCATTTCAGGGACCACATTAGAAAAATAAGCTTTAATCTATACAACTGGGGGGTGCACGTATCAAGGACAGGCGCCATTACTCAGTAGATACCTTGCTTTTGAAACAAGGTCCTTCATTAGCCTGGAGCTTGCCAAAAAGTCTAGGCTGGCTAGCCAGCAGGCCCAGGATCTGCCCATCTGGGCATCACCGGCTCTGGGGTTACAACTGCTTTTTAAGTGGGTTCTGGGAATAAAGTTAGTGCATCGTGTTTGTGCAGCAAGTACTCTTCCAACTGAGCGACCTTCCTAAACCCACTCCAGTGTGTGTGTGTGTGTGTGTGTGTGTGTGTGTGTGTGAGAGAGAGAGAGAGAGAGAGGGGGGGGAGGGGGGAGAGGGAGAGAGAGAGAGAGGAGTGTGGGAAAGTGCTCTCCTGACACACAAGTGGAGATCAACATTCAGGAATCGGTTCTTCCCTTCCTCTGTCGGTTCCAGGAACTGGACTTGGGTCATCAGGCTTTTAGGGCAAGCACTTTTACACACCAAGTCATCTTAAGTCATTGCAGGGGGAAAATGCCAGCTAGATGGTGACACATGCCCGCCTCTACTCAGGAGACAAGAGGATCACTACAAGTTCAAAATCACTAGTCTACATAGTTGACACAGCAAGTACTAGAAATATATAAGGACCAGTAGTGGTTCCTACTAACTAGTTTTCTGAAAAAGTTAGTAGGGACCGCTAACATGTTACATCTCTTAAGAACTGCAGAATTAAGGTGCTATATGTAAGGCTTAAAGTTCAACTCCCAGCACTGAAGGAAAATAGAATAAATAAATGAAACTTCAGAAGTCAACCAAAAATGGCGCAGCCACTTAAAACAGAGCTCAAGGAGCTGACTCAGTCTTAGCACATAAGTACCTGCTCTTGAAGAAGACCTGGGTTTAGTTCCCAGCATCCACATGGCAGCTCACAGCAGTCTGTAACTCTAGTTCCAGGGGATCCGATGCCCACTTCTGACCTCTGTTGGCACCAGGCACACATACATGTACTACATACATACCCAGATAAACATGCAGACAAAACAACCACACACATAAATTATTTTTTTTTAAGGGAGTTAATACAACTAGCCGTTTAGAAACTCTGCTCTGTAACCATGAATCTTTTTACCTGGCAGTAAACCAGCAGCTCCAGATCCCTCCTGCTACAGTGACAGTTTTGTTTGTTTTTAGTTCAGTTGTTCCCTGTCCCACCACTGACAATCTCAGAACCCAACAAAGCAAGGGTGGTGACACTCCCAATTACCCTCCGTTGTTGTGGCACAGTGTGCAACAAAATGTAGAGGCCTTCACACAAAGCTCCACCCCTTGCTAACAGCTCCCTGAGATCTGTTTGCCTTCCCTCTGCTGGTGACAACCTGGCAGGGTCGGTGTAGCTAACTAGTGCTGACCGAGTAAATCAGTACATAAAAACAGCTGGCATCTGGTGGGGGGGTGGGGGTGAAGCAGGCTTTCATAAAGAGCCCAGGCCGACCTGGAACTCACTCCTCAGTCCAAGATGGTCTCAAACTCTTGACAATCCTCCTGTTGAGCCACCAAAATACTAGGATTACAGGTGTGCCCACCACACCTGGTCCGAGGTACGGTTTTTGCCTGCTTTGCCGTTTAACTCACTTTAAAGAGAGGTTTCAAACACGCAGATTTAGATCAACAATCACCTTCAGAGTCAAAACATAGCCAGGCCTACTGGAGCACACCTGTAATCACCACAGAAGGCTCAGTCGGGAGACAGGAGTTCAGGGCCAGCCTGGGCAACACAGTGGTTCAAAGGCCTGCCTGATACACAACCACCCTTCTACCTCCACAGAGTGACACTGTGAGCTGGTAAGGGCTGTGATTCCCAATAAAAGACCCTTGTCCTGTCTGACACGAACCAGGCAATGGCTTCCTGACTGAGCAAAGACCACACCACCCAATCCCTTGACCTTCCTCTTCTGGAACAACTGCAGATGAACCATCAGGATCATGACAGCAGATCCTATTGGTCTCACACCCATAGTGGCTACTTCCTACATGTTTAAATTGAGATCTACATACAAAAAAAAAAAAAAATCAACAGCTTCACAATTATTTATTCAAAGGTGATACGCTCCTTTTTTTGGGGGGGGGGGGTTGAGACAGGGTTTCTCTGTGTAGCTTTGCGCCTTTCCTGGATCTCACTCTGGAGCCCAGGCTGGCCTCGAACTCACAAAAATCCGTGCTGGGATTAAAGGCATGCGCCGCCACCACCCGGCGTTAATCACACTCTTAATGCCCTACTAACTGCCGATTAGATGAAGAAATCTGAGCACAAGGTCGACTTGCTAGATCTACTGTATACAAAATTCTGTCCCAGCAACATGCTAAGTTCCCTGAGGGCAGGACACTGTCTACCTAACTATACGTTCATTCTCTAGGGTGTAGCATATAAAGGCTATTTAAACTAACCAAAAGATTAGTACACTGAGAGTTGGAGAGATGGCTCACTGGTTAAGAGCACTGGCTATTCTTCTAGAGGACCAGGGTTCACTTCCCAGCACCCACATGGCCGCTCACAACTGTCTGTAACTCCAGTTCCAGGGCTTCTGACATCCTCACACAGACATACATGCAGGCAAAACACCAATGAATATTAAACAAAAATAAATTTTTTTAAAAAATTGTATACTCATATTCATACAGTAGCAGGAGCAAATCAGGTATCCACTGAGGTAAGAATGGGCAGGTAAAATTGGTGCACTCGCACACAGACTGGAGGAAATTCTGCATACCCTACAATACTGATGAGCCTTCAAGACACTCCACTAAATGAAATAAACTACTCATAAAAAAGAGAATATACTTTAGGATAGAAACAGAAGGGGAAAGGGAAATGGTGGTTGGGAGTCCAGGGAAGAACCACTAAAGGAGGGAGCAGAGTATTTCAGGGTACAATGTTTCAGTTTGGGGAGATGGAGATTTTCTGAGATGTAGACCATGACAGCTACATAATATAAATGTACATAATGCCAGTGAACTGTAAATTCACTTCACACTGTGGGGGTAAATTCACTCCCACAACATGGGAGGGTAATTGGGAGCGTCACCACCCTTGCTTTGTTGGGTTCTGAGATTGTCAGTGGTGGGACAGGGAACAGCTGAACTAAAAACAAACAAAACTGTCACTGTAGCAGGAGGGATCTGGAGCTGCAGGTTTACTGCCAGGTAAAAAGATTCATGGTTACAGAGCAGAGTTTCTAAACGGCTAGTTAAGGTATTAACTCCCTTAAAAAAAAAAAAAAAAATTTTACATTTATGCCTTAAGTGTAAGTGGTTAAGTGTATTTTGTCACAATTTAATAATTCAAACATTTGGGGCTGGTGAGATGGCTCAGTGGTGAAGAGCTCTTCCAGAGGACCTGGGTCCAATTCCCAGCACCCACATGGCAGCTCACAACTGTTTAACTCCAATTCCAGGGGATCTGACATCCTCAGACCAATGCACATAAAATTATTAAACAAATTAAAAAAAAAACTCAAACATTTTAGCTGAGTACAGTGGCCCACATCTTTAATCCCAGCACCTGGGAGACAAGGGCAGGCAGATGGATCCCTGTGAGTTCTAGCCTGGTCTATGTAATGAGTTCCAAGACAGCCACAGCTACATAGTGAGACTCTGTCTTTGGGGGGCGGGGTGAATTCAAACATTTTATAAAATTATTGAAGGAATGTGAAAATTATTTCTACAGAACATTTTTTGCTTGTTTGGTTTTTGTTTTTTGAGACAGGATTTCTCTGTATACCTTTGGGGTATGTCCTGAAACTCACTCTGTAGCCCAGGCTGGCCTTGAACTCACAGAGATCCACCTGCCTCTGCCTTCCCGAGTGCTGGGATTAAAGGCGTGCACCACCACCACCCGGCTAGAGAACATTTTTAAAGAACATCTCTGCATTGTACAGATGAACTCAGAGCTCAACAAATCTGCAGCCTTTTATAGTATACACCATATATAAACATATACACCATATATAGTACCCACAGTACAAATTACACCATGCCACTCAGCTTTAATGGTAGTTTACCCAGCTTGCTCAAAAACCCTGAACAAAGTGGATCCTCTTTCCTTAACCAGGACCTTACACACTCAGCCCTCAAGACAGTCTAGTCTATTATGTGCATTAAAAAACTGTGCCAGCGACTACATGGCCCAATACACCACTAACTTGCCAGGCAATTGGAGGGTGCTATCCCTGGAGATGCTCAAACCCAGGCGGGGCAATCAACCACTGTCATGGACTAGATGCCAAACAGAGGCAGATAAAGAATCAGACAACTAACTTCACCTTGCCTGCTGTGATGGGCAGATAAGGCTCAGAAACATGACAATGGCAAAAGACAAGTGCTCAACAAGCTACTGTGAGTACACAAACCCTAAGGAGTACCGAGGGGCTAAAGGGCCTGGAAGAGGGGGAGCATCTCCTTCCAAAGGCTTTTGAGCTGGATCTGAAAGGATGCATCCTTTTCCAGGGAAAGGGCCAGAATATAAAGCAGAAAGAACAGCGGCCGAGAGGCCCAAAGACCCCACTGCTGACTGCCATCATGTGTACCAGTAACCTCTGCAAGGCCCACTCTAGGTTTCTCCAAATGCAGACCTACAAATGGGCGGCATGTTCTCCAAAAATCCAGCCAGTTCCATAATAACTGACTGCTTATGTTCAAATCGTGCCACTGTCCCAAGCTTGACCTTGGGCAGAGTAATTAACTGCTCCCTGCCTCAGTCTCCCCATTTCCGGGGGAGTGGTGTAACAACTAAATATATGCCAATCACTTAGCAAAGGAAATGGCACACAGTAAGCCATCATAAATAAATGATACTGTTAATCACGACTTGCTGTACTAGGAGCACAGCACACAGCCAGGCAGGGGGTTGTACCCACGGCGCTTCCAAGGTCCTCCCTCCTAGACTCCAAGACATTCATTGGGTGCGGGGGGGGGGTTTGCAGGGGGGAGGTACGGGGGGGGGATGGGAGCGTACAGCCGGTTGCACACCCTGCACGCATGTGTCACCGGCCAGGCTCGCACGCGCCTCTCCCCGCCCCAAGAAGCGATAGCTCAGCTGCCCCGAGACCCCACTACCACCCCTCCAACCGGGTCCCAGACCCCACTCACCATGCTGGCCGGAGGGGGGGTGGCTCAGGTGAGCTGGCTCTTTGGATCTCACGCGTCCCGCTCGCACAGTTCAGGTCATGGTCCCGGCAGGCTCGGGGAGTCCCCCGCCCATGCAAAGACAACCCGCTCCCCACCCGGGCCCCGCCGGCACCTTTAAAAGGAGCACAGCGGCCTCATCGAGGACCCCCGAAGCTATTCATCTAGACCTCGGCCCACCCCAGGCACACGCAAAAGCAGGAAATGAGGCAAAGAGGCAGCTGTGCGGGGTCCCCCGCCTGGGCCCGACCCCCAGGAGGGAGGTTGCGGGCCCAGGCAGGGACTCCCCGGCCTCTGCGGCCCGAGGCAGCGACGGGCCCGGCCGGGGCTGAAGGGGCGGAGGCTGCCCGGGCCTGGGCTGCGCGGCCGACTCAGGAGAGAGGCCCGCGGGCCCGCGCAGTCCTCTCCACCTCTGCCCTCGCGGCGGCCCCACTCCGCATCCCTGCGCGCCGCCCGCAGCCGCCGCTCGCCCCGCGCGGCCACCCCCAGCCAACAGCCCAGCGCGCCGGAAGTGGCGAGCACCAGGCGGCCTCAGCCCGCGGCCTGCTGCGGCGCTGGAACCGGACCAATCCGGAATCAAGTGAGGGCAGAGGAGGGCGGGGGCGCACCTGACGGTTCGCTGGCCCCGCCCACCCCGGCCCCGCCCTAGCGGCCGCGGACCGCCGCGTTGGTAAAGGGACACGCGGCCATTTTGGTAAAGGAGAGGTTTCCCTTTCGTTTCTGTCGCTCATTCATTCCGCAAACCTTTTTTGAGCGCCTTTCCGGACCCTGGCACCGGACCAGAAGTTTGGCGGCGCTGGACTGTGTGTCTCCTGGGGCTTTTATTCATTCCGTCCACTGCTCTGGGTGCTAAGACCAGAAAGTGTCACAGGACGAATTGAAACAATGTTCCGATCTTAATTGGCTTCATTCTCAATTCTAGAGTCAGACAATACTTAATAGAACAAAACACAGAACAAATGTTCCAACGAGCAGAGTAGCAAAAGCGGTCTTAGATCGATGAAAGGGGGCCTAGAGAAAGCAGAGACAAATCACTGGACTGTATGGAAGGTACTTAAAAAGTTGAGGCAGAACCAAAGAAAAACAACTGGGTAACAACAGTGTACTTTTGTGTGTGTGAAGATCAAGAAGAGGGAATTTCATTATCATTCAAGTAAATGTAGTCCTAGAAGATTTAAAAAAAAAAAAGCAAAACTGGTCTCAGCTAGATATGGCAACTAGCCTATAATCCAGGGGAGGAGAGAAGAGGGAGCAGGGTGGAGGCAGCAGAATCCAGAGTTCAACGTCATCCTTGGCTACATAATGAATTCAAAATCAGCCTGGACTACATGAGATCCTAAGTCAAAAGGCAGAGGGGGCTCAGCAGTTGATATGTACGACTTTTCCAGAAAAGTCCAGTTGGATTCCCAGAACTCACACTGGTCAGTTCACAACTACCTGTAACTCCAACGCCAAGGGATTCAACAACCCTCTTCTGGACTCTAGAGATACCTACACCCACGCACACGGCATACACGTACATAGGTACACAAACATACATGTAAATTAATATTTTAAGGGACATGGGAGCAAGGGACCAGTGACATGGCTCAACCTGTGAAGGCACTTGCTACTATGACTGACAACCCAATCTAAATTCAGACCTCAGAACCTGTGATGGTTTGAATAAAAATGGCCCTCATAGTGGTTTTTATTCCCAGCACTTGGCACTCAGGAGGCAGACGCAGGTGGATCTCTGTGAGTCAAGGCCAACCGGATCTACAGAGTGAGTTCCAGGACAGCCAAGACTACAAGGAGAAGCCCTGTCTTGAGAAGAAAAAGAAAACAAGAACGGCCCCCAGAGGCTCATACATTTGAATGCTTAGTCATCAGAAAGTGGCAGTATTTGAAAAGATTTAGAATGGTTAGGAGGTGTGTCCTTATTGGAAGAAATGTGTCATTGGGGGTGGGTCTTAAGGTTTCAAAAGCCCATGCCAGACCCAGTCTCTCAGTCTCTCTGTGGATCAGGATGTAGCTCTTACCTACTGTGGTAGTTTGAATGTAATTGCCCCCCCCCATGAACCCAAAGGGAGTGGTACTGTTTGGAGATGTGGCTTTGTTGAAGTAGGTGTGGCCTTGTTGGAGGAAGTGTGTGGCTGTGGGGGTTGGCTTTGAGGTCTCTTGCTCAAGCTTCACCTTGACAGACAGTCCACTTGCCTTCTGACCAAGGTGTAGCCAGCACCATGTCTGCCTGCATGCTGTGCTTCCTGCATGATGAAAATGGACTGAACTGAAAACCGTAAGCAAGCCACCCCATTGAATGTTTTCCTTATAAGAGTTGCCATGGTCTTTGTGTCTCTTCACAGCAATCGACACTCTTAAGACAGCTACTGTCCCAGCACCATGAAAGCTGCCATGCTTTCTGCTGTGATAATAGTGGACTGACCCTCTGAAACTGTAAGCCAGCCTCCAATTCACGGTGTCTCTTCACAGCAATAAAACAATGACTAAGACAGAACCCAACTGTGAAAGGAAAGAATAAATTCCTACAGATTGTCTTTTGACCATACTAGCATCAAGATGTGCTTGCACACAGACACACATATGTATGGTGATATTTTATTTGTACTGAAATGTGATTTTATTTGTATGTTAATAAATAAAGTTGCCTGGGGATCAGAGCTAATAGCAAGCCATAGCAGGGCCGGGCGTTGGTGGCGCATGCCTTTAATCCCAGCTCTTGGGAGGCAGAGCTAGGCAGATCTCTGTGTGTTCAAGGATACAGTCAGCCTGGAGACACACGCCTTTAATCTCAATACCAACCATAGAAGACCTGAAGGTCTGTACAGACAGGCAGTGATGAGGCAATCATATGGTTGGGTTTACAACCAATGAAGAAGGCAGAACAGAAAGTCTATATAATGACAAACACACAGGAAGTAGGTCTCTTGACTGAAGAGGATAGCTGCAGAAGTGAAGGGTAAGGCTCTTAGCTCTGACCTCTTGGGTCTTTGCATTGGCTCTGTGTTTCTTATTTAATAAGACAGTTACTTCTACACATATGTGCACACACATACACATTAGGTCTCAGACAATCCATATATCCAGAAATGAGCCCCAGCTGGACTATAGAAGGATTTCTGGTGGGTAAATAACGGCATCATGCCTCAGGACTTGTGAAACAGGTTTCCATCCCCCAAAAGGAGTCATTCCCTTACCCCAAGCTGAAAGGACCTATGGTTCTCCGTTGACTTATACCTGCGGCACATATCAGCATATACACACGCTAGCCTCCAGGCTCCTATAGTCCCTATTCACGAGCATATGTTACTCACTTCCAAGATCCTACACTAGCATCCTGACCCTCCTCACCTCCTCTTCTACCTAAAACTCCCAGGCCTGCTCCAATCATGGGCTGCTTCCCACCCCCAGCTACTCATCCTCCTATAACACACATGATTTTTCCATCCCCCACCCATGACCCTGCCCCACTCTCTTGCTTCTCTTAAAGATAGCCCTGGTCATCCACGTTCAGTCTACTTCTTTTTCTCTCTGCTCTAGATTCTTCCAGTTGCCTCTAGATATTTCCTCTCTTATTCACAATAAAAACTGTGCAATGGTAATGCACACCTTTAATCTCAGCACTCAGGAGGCAGAGGTAGGCAGATCCTTGTGAGTTCAAGACCAGCCTGGTCGACAGAGCTAGTTACAGGACAGCCAAGTCTACACAAGACTGCCCGGCCTCAAACCCTGTTTAAAAAAACAAACAAACCAACCAACAGCTAGGCGGTGGTAGCACATGCCTTTAATCCCAGCACTCAGGAGGCAGAGCCAGGTGGATCTCTGTGAGTTCAAGGCCAGCCTGGTCTACAGAGTGAGATCCAGGACAGTCAACAAAACTACGCGGAGAAACCCTGTCTCAGAAAAAAAAAAAAAAAAAACTTTCCCGTAGTGAAACAGCCATTTTGGTAGTTTCTTTACTGTACCCTTACATTTATTTATTTGTAAAAATAAATGTAAAAGAGAAGAGAGAAAGAAACTGATCTACTTGAGAAATTGGCATGATTTCTTATAAAGTTAAAAAACTGCCGGGCGGTGGTGGCGCACGCCTTTAATCCCAGCACTTGGGAGGCAGAGGCAGGCGGATCTTTGTGAGTTCGAGGCCAGCCTGGGCTACCAAGTGAGTTCCAGGAAAGGCGCAAAGCTACACAGAGAAACCTTGTCTCGAAAAACCAAAAAAAAAAAAACAAAAACAAAAAACTTTGAAGTAGGCATGGTGGCTCATGCCTTTGAGACTTGGCATTTGAAAGGCTGAAGGACTGATAGGAATTTGAGGCCACCTTGGGCCATAGAGACCCTGTCACGATGCACCCTCCTAAATCCTTTAGTTTGAGATTGGTGGGATGGAGTTCTAGGGTTGCAGGACTCTAATTTGATGTTTAAAATGGTCTCTTGGGGCCTCCTACAGATGTTAGGGGAAAAGTTTTTGCACCCCGATAAGCCTCTCTGCCGACTCAGCGATCCAAATCAGACCAAATTAGAAAAAGCCTTGGTTTAATGGGTAAAGCATTCCCAGGTGATTCTCCAGCCCCCTGGAGAGGAGATGGGGAAGAGAGATTTTAAAAAAAGCAAACTACATGTCTGTTTTCTGGGGTGCAGTTTAAACACCCTGTGGGAGTGGTCTTGAGCATCTCTGGGGGAGGAGCCATGTTTGGCAGGACTTTCTGAGGGACAGGGTCTGGGCAGAGAGATGGGGCTTCCACCAGAACATTAGGAGAGGGTGTTTTTTTTTGTTGTTGTTGTTTGTTTTTTTTTGTGTGTGTGTGTGTGTGTGTGTGTGTGTGTGTGTGTGTGTGTGTGTGTGTGTCTTTCCCCAATAAGCTAATTAAAGAGACAAGTAAAGAGCAGTAGAGAGAGGGAGATGTAATTGGAGCAGCTGGCATGCAGGTCCAACCGATACCATAGCACAAAGGTTTGGGTTTGGAATTTGGTCCTTGAGACAAGGGTCTCACAAGGGTAGCCCTGGCTGGCCCGAAACTCACTCTATAGACCAGGCTGACCTCTTGAATTCACAGAGACGGTCTTGCCTCTGGCTCCTGAGTGCTGGAATTAAGGATGTATGTGCCACCAAGGCATGAATGTGGTCACCACACAGAGAATACCACTCACTGCAACATGAAGTTTTTATCTACAAAGTTCATGCTGGAGCACCACACGGTGGAATGCCAAACAGAACATGCAAAGCACCCTCATGACAAATAAGCATATAGTTTTGTGTTGGGCCACACTCAGAGCTGTCCTGAGTACGTAACTGGCCACACTTAGAAAGAGGTGAGACCCCCGAAGGAAGTCACCGTTCTTTCAAATACCGAAATGAGCTTCTGATTTAAATAGAAGAATGGAGCAATGGGCAGGAGGTATTCACAATCAGGCAGTCCCGTGAGCAAGGTGTAGTCCTGGTGGACCACAGCCGTCCTGGTTCCACAAGGTTGGAGGAGCTGATTTACAGTCCTCACTAGAGAAGGGCACTGCCTGCCTGGAGATAACTCTTCTCCTCTCGGGAGCAGCCCAGTCATCACAGATAATTACCCTCATTTGGGGAGTGGTCTGTCCTTTGAGGCTTGTGGTTGCTCAGTGATAATTTCAGGCCCTTGTCATAAAAGTGTTTATGACAGCTCTCATTTTCCTGGAATCCAAGGTAACTGCAGGTTTGGGTGCAGTGGGTGGGGGCAGGAAGGGGAGACCGCATCTGGAACAGGACACTGTAAAACAATAGAACAAAATGAAGTCAGTGATCCCAGGCTTTCAACTTTCTTAGTCCTCCTGTGGCCCAGTTGAGAAGTACTTTTCAACAAAAACAGTTTCTAACAGCCCATTTAAAAAGAGCTTTGCTTTGCCGGGCGGTGGTGGCGCACGCCTTTAATCCCAGCACTCGGGAGACAGAGCCAGGCGGATCTCTGTGAGTTCGAGGCCAGCCTGGGCTACCAAGTGAGTACCAGGAAAAGGCACAAAGCTACACAGAGAAACCCTGTCTCGAAAAACCAAAATAATAATAATAATAAATAAATAAATAAAAAGAGCTTTGCGGGTGGCCCAGGCCTTTAATTCCACCACTCAGGAGGCAGAGGCAGATGGATGGTCAGGGACAGCCAGGAATACATAGAGATACCCTGTCTCAAAAATAAATAAGTTGTGGTTTCTGCCCTGGAGGACAAATAAGCAACAAGTAGTGAACAAGTGAATAAACTGTGGGAAGAGGAGCACTCTGAATGAAAGAAGCAGGGTGTGTGTGTGTGTGTGTGTGTGTGTGTGTGTGTGTGTGTGTCTGTGTCTGTGTCTGAGATAGAACAGTGATTCTCAACCTGTGGGTCGCGACCCCTTTGGAGGGTGGCTGACCCTTTCTCAGGGTTTGCCTAAGACCATCAGAAAACACGGCTGTTTACATTATGATTCATAACGGTAACAAAACCACAGTTGTAAAGTAGCAATGAAGTAATTTCATGGTCGGTGCTCACCACAACATGAGGCACTGTATTAAAGGGTCACAGCATCAGGAAGGTTGGGAACCACTGTGATAGAAGATAAAGGTGGGGAGGCGGCAACTGCAAAAGCCACAGAGGGCCAGGTCTGTGGTGATTCTTGCTCTAGTCTCTAACTAAAGAGTGCTGGGGTTCGTTTGTTTAAAATGTGCTTATTTATATGTCTGTGCCTGCCCGAGTTTATATGTTCTATTTTCATGCAGGAGCATGCCTGGAAGCCAGAGGAGTGTACTGGATCCCCCGGATCTGTATTTACAGGTAGTAATGAGCTCCTGTGTGGGTGCTAGGAACAGAACTTGGGTCCTTAACTACTTGGCCATCTCTCCAGCTCCCAGAACACAAGTTTAAAGAGATCCTGTCCAGAAGCTCTCCCAAGCAGCTCAACTGAGTCTCCAGGTGTCCCCACTACATAGATCACAGCAAGTTTAACCTAACCCCACAACTCTCAAAAATCACCTGAAAGAGACATTAAATCAGGAATTGCTCTACCCTCGTGCTTCTCATTAAGTAGGTATGAGGCGGGCCCTAAAATTCACATTTCCAAAAAGCTCCCTATTGTGATTTTTTTCATTTTATTAAAAAATAGAACTTAGGAGTAAACAATTAGGGAATAAACCTGAGAGATCCAGACAGGAATGGAGACAAAATCTTGCCTCTCTCCACTTACCGGATCAAAAGGGCTGAACAATCCCTCTACCCCTCTTCTTCCTCCTCCCTGTGTCCATCCATCTCTCTCTGAGTTGACCAGGGAACTCTGTGGTCCACCCCAGCCAGCTGAATATGGACTCCACTCACCAAACCAAGGTTGGACTCTATTGGTGGTCTCTGATCAATCAACACAAACAGATCTCTCCCAATATATTTTTGTCTAAGTAAAAAGGAAAGATTTTAACTCTAACACAGTAACACTATATACAATAAGAACAATTATCAGGCTGGAGAGATGGCTCAGAGGTTAAGAGCACTGGCTGCTCTTCCAGAGGTCCTGGGTTCAATTCCCAGAGACCATATGGTGGCTCACAACCATCTATAATGAGATCTGGTACCCTCTTCTGGTGTGCAGGTATGCATGCAGGCAGAACACTGTATACATAATAAACAAATCTTTTAAAGAAGGAAAATTATCAAGTCAGAATTACATTCACAATGTCCAGTCCATTTGTATTTGGCAAATCCAGAGAAAATACTTTATTATCTATCCTCTCTTGATGAGTCCAAAGTTTTGTACCTAATTTACTTTCTATCATGACTAATGAAAACTGTAACTATAACTGTCTAGTCTTCAATCCCATCAAAGACTGGAGAAGGATATAATATTACCTAAATAAACAGGAAGTGCAAAGCAAACAACTTCCAAAACTATAGAAATGACAGAAACAACTGGCTGCCTTGACAATCACCGAAGGTTCCTCTACAATGTTGGGGCATCCATCTTTGGCCTACAGGCCTAGAATATCTGATAGACTTTTCTGTGAAGCAGGAATTTTGAAGGACTGTCCTACCTTATCTTGGCAAAGTTCAGCAGTTTCTTTCTTTTGTGTACTGCTTGTCCAATTTGAAAAGCATTGTTTCAGCAGTCAAGGCAAAGGAAGTTTCTTGCCCAGTGGCTAACTTTGACACAAATGAAAGTAAACTCTTCATGGAGGTTTTTTGATGACCATCATCCTCTTTTGGGGTAAATTGGTGCTGCCAAGAGCAGGCATGTCTCACTGTCATGAAAAGCCCTTCTATGTTATTAAAACATTAAAATACCATATTCTGGCTGGGCAGTGGTGGTGCACGCCTTTAATCCCAGCACTCAGGAGGCAGAGGCAGACCGATCTCTGTGAGTTCGAGGCCAGCCTGGTCTACAGATTGAGATTCAGGACAGGCACCAAAACCCTGTCTTGAAAACAACAACAAAAATACTATATTCTGTAGGTCTCAGAATTATTTGAAGACCATTTATCTATTTAAAATATGATTGACCTTGAAAATATACCTATGTGGTTATAAGTTTGGTTGTTATAGATGACTAACTACTAACCTGTATTTCTTTATTATCCTAAGTGTTGGACCCCAAAATTTAGGGTCTCAAGTGGGCACTCCAAGAACCCAGACTCCAGTCCAGTTGATGCAATAGCAGGAGGATTTATTTAAGCTTCTATATAGAAGGGCAAACCCTGCTCCTAAGAGCAAGAGCCGCATCTTACTGCAGCCCCATAAGGGCTTATAAAGGAAAAACCCACAAAACCCACAAGATTACAATTCCCATACAATTTCGTTTCACAAGATCATGTCTGGGTACAGAGTGATCACAAAGGGGGTACAGTTACATCAACAGGTACATTCTTCCTGAAACCTCAAGGGGGTATCAGGGCAGGAGTGGAGTTTACACAAAGGTCACAGTGGTCCTTCCTGGAACACCTGCAACTATCCCAGTCACAGTTGAGCACATCTCTTAACAGAAATCTTTTTACATTGTTATATGGTTGCAGGGGAGATCGAACAATGGCTAAGTCAGGTTGCTTTTGGAACTAGATTTTTAGTTTCTCATTTCCTGGTGCTTGAAGTTTCTCTTTTCCTGAGGCTTGGGGATGTAAGCCTGAAGGGCTGGGGTCTTTCACTAAGTAGCCTTCAAGGACTAGAACTTTACATTATATTTTTAAATGAGCTGCATAGGTACAATATCATTTTTGTTTGTTTGTTTGTTTGTTTGTTTGTTTGTTTGTTGAGACAGGGTTTCTCTATAGTTTTGGTGCTTGTCCTGGATCTCGCTCTGTAGACCAGGTTGGCCTTGAACTCACAGAGATCTGCCTGCCTCTGCCTCCAGAGTGTTGGGATTAAAGGCGTGTGCCACCACCGCCTGGCTAGGTACAATATCTTAAACAAGAAATAAAAACATATAATACAGTATAACAAAAATAACCTTAAATTTGTATCAACATACAAAAATATCTTTTTGTTGTTGTTGTTGTTGTTTTTCGAGACAGGGTTTCTCTGTGTAGCTTTGCGCCTTTCCTGGAACTCACTCTGTAGCCCAGGCTGGCCTCGAACTTACAGAGATCCACCTGGCTCTGCCTCCCGAGTGCTGGGATTAAAGGCGTGCGCCACCACTGCCCGGCCAAAAATATCTTATACAAGAGTAGAAAAATGTAATTTTTTTTGTTTTGTTTTGTTTTGTTTTTACTCTTTGCTCTTTGGGGGCCTGCTGCCCAGCTCCCAAATACACAGAGACTTAATTCTTACTTATGAATGCCTGGTCTTAGCTTGACTTGTTTCTAGCCAGCTTTTCTAACTTCAGTTATCCCATTTCTCTTTAACTACATTTTGCCTCTGGGCATTTTACCTTTCTTTATTCTATGTATCTTTCTTTCCTTCCTTTTCCTTGGCTGGCTGTATGGCTGGGTGGCTGGGTGATTGGCCCGTGGTGTCCTCCTCTACTTCTTTTCTTGATCCTCCCTCTTCTTGTTTTCTTGAGCCTAGTTTTCTCCTCCTATTTATTTTCTCTGCCTGGAAACCCTGCCTATTTCTCTCTCTTGCCTAACTACTGGGCATCCAGCTCTTTATTAGACCAATCAGATGTTTTAGGCAAAGTAACACAGCTTTACAGAGTTAAATAAATGCAACATAAAAGAATGCAACATATCTTAGCATCACTAAACAAATAAACAAATGTAACACATCTTAAATATTCCATAACAGAAACATAGAATATGTTCTAACAAAAATAACCTTAAATTTGTATCAAAATACAAAAATCAATATCAATGTAAAATATTTGAGATTAATAGGCACTTTTTAGTTTAAAGTAGATTTAATAAGCTGCCTGTTTATCCTATCATTCCTATATCCCCCACACTTTTTTTTTCAGAAAGAGGTCCTTGAATCTAACTTCCATTGTTTAATTTCCTCCCTGACCATGACCAATACAACTTGCAATAGAACCCCTTAAATGATGCTAAACATCCATAACTCATCTATCAACCAAAAAACATTCACCCAACCTCTTGGGAATGTGGGTGTTGTGTTCTTAAAGTTACTTCTGGTTGTTTGGGGGCAATGGCATATTCAGGGGACCCTGAGAAAATTAAGATAAAGGTCAAGTCCTGGTAGAGGGAGCTATATTGTCCAGTCTCAGTGTGATGGGATAATGCAAGGCTTATCTAAAGTCCTAGCTAGAGTAATCTGTGAGGCTGGACCATCTTAGCTAACTTCCTTGAAATTGTCCAGAGTAGTTGTAGTCCAAAGCTGATCTTCAGGTGGTATTTGTCAGCTTAGTGGCATTACCACAATCCAGGTGGACGTCCTTGTGGGGCCCCATCTTCTTTTTGAAGACTTCAAACATTGCTGTCAGGAATGTTCATGGTTCACTGCAGAAATTTAAACATTTTAAATGCCATAGGCAACAGATCTCGAAGAGGTTAAAGGACTACAATCTACTAAGTACAGCCAGGATACACAGACTTAATTCCTAATTACCTGCTTCAGATTCAAGCCTGAAGTCACATACAGGAAGCTAGAAGAAGCCTAAATCTAGAATTAGTGGGTACTTTATATGACCATTTATATCACAACAGCAAGTTTAAATATATGTACATATATTAATCTTATAAATTTTGAGATACTATTTATACCTTAAAAAAAGTTTTAAAGAGTCAAAATAAATCCAAGGGATTATGAGATTAGTGACAATAGAATAGTCCCTTAATTTTGGTTTTTCCTCTGTCCCATATATACTAGGTGGCTCTTCTGACATGAAACAGAGACTTAGGATTGTCTCTTAACAAGCATACTTGGGTTTACAGAAGGAGAGAGCCACATTCCAACTCCAAAGCCAGCTTTAGTTTTTAATTGAGTTGGGATTACATTAAAAACCATCTGCCTAACATGTCTGTAGAGAACAGCAGAAACAAAGATTTATGAAATGGTATCCTGTTGGAAATGTGCTATACCGTTAGATCAATTTATTCCTTTTCTTAGGACATTTTCTCTGGGTAATTCGTCCCTTTTCTCCAGATGTCTCCTTTGTCTCATTGTGGTCTTCAGATTCTTTAGTTAGATGCTTTTATTCTCCTGGAAAGACAAAAACAAAACCCTGCACCAACCCTAACTTTGCAGAGTTTCCTTTTTGGCAGGTTATTTCTGATCAAAGAAAGATATTTGTTAGTCTTATAAGTTAATACAGATGGAATAGCCATGCAGTTTGATGAACTATCGACTCTCCTAATTAAGAGGTCTCTCCAGTTCAAATCTAATCTTTATCAATCTTGATGGTATCCATAGCTTTTCTTCTCCTGTGGAAACAAAAGAAAAACCTCTTCCGATTGTAACACATATCCTGATTTCCATTCTGAGGCCAACACATCTTTAAAGTATACAGGCTGATTTAATTCAGTTTTTTCTACTATCCAACAGGATAAAATTTCATTAATCTTCCCAAATGTTTGTTTTTGCTTTTCTCTATAGACATATAAGGAGAATGATCTTTTTGTAGTGCCAGTTCAATTAAAAATTAAAGCTTGCTTTCGAGTTGGAGTGTGGCTCTCACCTTCTGTAAACCCAAGCATACTTGTTAAAGAAAAATCCAAAATCTCTGTCTCATGTCAGAAGAGCCACCTGATATGGGACAGAAGAAAACCAAAATTAAGGAACTATTCTATTGCTACTAATCTCATAATCCTTTGGTTCTATTTTGACTCTTTAAAACTTTTCTTAAGGTATAATTATTATCTTGGGCTGGAGAGACAGCTCAGAGGTTAAGAGCACTGGCTGTTCTTCCAGAGGTCCTGATTTCAATTCCCAGCAACCACATGGTTACTCACAACCATCTGTAATGAGATCTGGTGCCCTCTTCTGGTGTACAGGCAGAACACTGTATACATAATAAATAAATAAATCTTAAATATTATCTCAAAATTTATAAAATTAATATATGTACATGTATTTAAACTTGCTTAAATTAATGATCATACAGAGTACTGATTCTAAATTAATCTAGCTTAATCTAGCTTCCTGTACATGATTTTGGGTTTGAGTTTCTATCAGGAAACTAGGAATTAAGTTTTTTGTGCTCTGGATATACTTAACGAATTATGGTCTTTTAACCTCTCTGAGATCTGCTGCATATGAAATTTAAAATGTTTAGGTTTTCTTCAGTGAACCATGACCATTTCTAACAGTGACCTTTGAAGTCTCCAAAAGGATGATGGGGCCCCACAACGATTCTGCCTGGATTGTGGTATTTCCACTAAGCTGACAAACATCATCCAAAGATCAGCTTTGGACTACAAATTGCTCAGGACAATTTCAGGACCTGAGATGGTCCAGCCTTGTGCACTATACCAGCCAGGACTTCAGATAAGCCCTACTCTTTCCCATTACACAGAGATTGGCAATAATTAATACAGCCAGCTCTCCCAGGACTTGACCATTATTTCAATTTTGTCAGGGTTCCCTAGAGATGCCATTGCCCCCCTAGACAACAGGCAGTAGTCTAGAGAACATGTTGCCCACATTCCCAAGAGGTGGGGTGGATAGCTTTTGGTCATTCAGTGTGTTATGGATATTTGTCATTGTTTAGGGGAGTTGGTTACAAGTTGTTATTGGTAATGGTCAGGGAAAAAAGGCTAAACAAAGGAGATCAGACTCAGAGATCTCATTTTGAAAAGTAAAAAAGGGATATAAAAATGATAAGATAAAAGAGTAGATTCTTGAATCTACTTTAAACCAAAAAAACAACTACTAGTCTTAAATATTTTACATTGGTATGGATTTTTGTATATAGTTAAAAAATTGAGCTTATTTTTGTTACTATATATATATATATATATATATATATATATAATTTCTACTCTTGTTTAAGATATTGTTGTATATTGATACAAATTTAAGGTTATTTTTGTTAGAACATACTGCATATACATTTTTACTCTTGTTTAAGGTATTGTACTTATGCAGCTTATTTAATAATGTAATGTAAATTTCTAGTCCTTGAAAGTTATTATTACAAACTATTTAGGATAATAAAGAAATACAGGTTAGTAGTTAGTTACCTATTACAATCAAACTTGTAGTCATATTAGGTATGTTTTCAAGGTCAAACAGATATTTTATGTAGACAGTTCAAACACTTCAGAGATCTACAGAATACTTAAGATGTTTTAATAACATAAGGTTTTTGTTTTTTGCTTTTTTTTTTTTAATGTCAATGAGACATGTCTGTTCCTGGCAGCACCAAACTACTTTAGAGAAGATGATGGGCATTTAAGAAACTCCATATGGAGTTTACTTTCTTTGTGGCAAAAGTTAATCACCGGGCAAGAAACTGCCTTTGCCTCAACTGCCGATAGTATCGTGTTCAAACTGGACAGGCAGGACACAAAAGAAAGTCACTGCTAAACTTTGCCAAGACAAGGCAGGACAGTCCTTCAAAAGTACTGCTTCACAGAAAAGTCTGTCAGATATTCTAGGACTGTAGGCCAAAGATGGATGCCCCAACATTACAGAGAAACCTTGGGTGAATGTCCATGCAACCAGCTGTTTTTGTCATTTCTTAGTTTTGGAAGTTGTTTGCTCTGTACTTCCTGTTTACTCAGGTATTATTATATCCTTCTCAGTCTCTGATGGAATTAAAGACTAGATAGATATAGTTTTCTTTGTTACCAAATTCAGAAAAGAAACTCACAAAAGAGATGTAAAGTGTATAAGGTTAAGAGGCATAAAAAGATAGTTTTGGGTTAATGATGCAAGTTAGGATAGAAAGTAAATTAGTTACAAAACTTTGGACTCACCAAGATAGGATAGATAATGGAGTATTTTCTCTGAATTTGCCAAATGCAAATAAGCTGGATATTGTTAATGTAATTCTTACCTGTATATATTTGCACATAATTATTGTAACTTATTGTATATAGTTTTACTATGTTAGTTAAAACCTTCCCTTTTTATTTAGACAAAAGGGGGAGCTGAAAAGATGGTTCAGTGGTTAAGAGCATCTGATTGCTCTTCCAGAGGTCCTGAGTTCAATTCTCGGCAACCACATGGTGGCTCACAACCATCTGTAATGAGATCTGGCAATCTCTTCTGGTCTGCAGGCATACATGCAGACAGAACACTGTATACATAATACATAAATTAAATCTTTTTTAAAAGGGGGTGGGGAAATGTTGTGTGATATTTTGATCGCATTCTGACAAGTTTACTTTGAGTCAGAGAGGGCAGAACTAGCCACTAGCTAACCAAAATTAACCATAGAAGTCTTAGATTGAGAACAGATAAGAGACAGAAAGTAGTAAGGTGAGGCTGAGAGAGGATCTCAAGCTTTTGGGTTAAGGAACAGAAGAGAGAGGAGGTCACTGGTGGCTTCTCCACTTCTCTGATCATTCAGGTTCTTACCCCAATATCTGACTCCCAATATTTAACTGATAAAGAATAATTAGATAAACATCATATTGGCCCACATGGAGAAGCTGTTCTTGGGAAATTTCAATACCTCTAGCCCTATTTCATTGTTCTATGACCCTAGCTTCCTCTCTCCACCATGTTTTCCATTGTAACTGAGGACCAGCTTCCAATATTGCTGTAGCTAAATCTTTCCAGTCTTGTGGAATACTTCTGTTCTGAATGGCCCATGAATTTAACATCTGCTTCACAAAAGGTGAATGCATACTATATGAAACTATTGCTTCCTTAAATCTCCTCAAATCTAACGTTTCAACAGGATTTCAGTTAGCTTCTATACAGACTTGGAGATGCCTGTCATCTGGTAGTCATTCTTGTATGGTAACTGGATAAGTTAAGGTTGGTTTTCTAATAATCTTGGGATACTCCTCTTCAATTTCATAATGTAATTGTGTGGTTGGTTTTGCTTTAAATTCCTCTATGTATGAATATTTTTCTTATTTTCATAAGTAGGTTTTCTAAAGCTTGTATCTTATAAGTAGTAAGTCATTCTAAGGCTTGTATCTTATCAAATTTTTCTTATTGTTAGTAAGTCTTCCTAAGGCTTACACCTTCCTAAAGCTTGTCAATACTATCTTATCAATAGTAAGTCTTTCTAAGGTTTGTATCTAATTAGTCAAATTATATTTGGCACATTTATCAAGCCACTTTTTTAAGGATAAAGGATAAAATACGAATTGCCAAGTTGATAATAATTGTGATCAATGTTATGTCAGTCAATGCCAGCTAAGTTGTTTATCCCCTCATTTATTTTTTTGATTTTCAAGCCATCCATAGTAGCACTAAACAGGGTCCTAACTCCCTGCATTGTGATATTTCCAATTCTTTTTGTTTGTTTGTTTTTTGTTTTTTCGAGACAGGGTTTTTCTGTGTAGCTTTGGCACCTTTCCTAGAACTCACTCCGTAACCCAGGCTGGCCTTGAACTCACAGAGATCCATCTGCCTCTGCCTCCCGAGTGCAGGGATTAAAGGTGTGTGCCACCACCACCTGGCTGATATTTCCAGTTCTTAACATGAGAAGATTTTCCTCAAAAACAAACTTAATTTGCCACTTAAAAATTCTCAATCGTCTTGCCAGCTCTGATGATGCTGCCGGCGGTGTAGCTGGAGATGTGCAGGGGGTTAATCAGCAGCAGTGATGGTGTTAGGCTGTGCTGACATGGAGGGAGGGCACAGCAGGGGTCCCTGTGGCTGCTTTCGCACCCTGTGGGGAGGGGGTGAGCAATCTGTGGAGCCAACGTAAGGAAACCAGTAGGAGAAATCTGTGTGGCTGTGCAGCAGCCTGGGACAGGACTGCCCCTCCTGTTGGTGGGGGTGGCTAGCTTGATAGCTCAGCACAACCGTGCAAGGCGGTCCATTCAGCAGTTTGAGGCCACGGCAGCAGCAGTAAAAGCCGGAGCCTGGGGCCACAGCGGGTGTGGGCTGCAGTGGTGGGTGTGTGTGTGTGTGTGGTGGGTGTGTGGGGTGGGGGCTGGGGGGGGGGGTGTTGCCTAGCCAGGCAGCTGGACTATTTCTGCTCTGCCCTGGTGCTTGTTCTGTCCATGGGAGGCCTGGGAGCGGAGCAGTTGGCTTGCTCGGCTCCACCCAGGTATTTGTGCTGGCTATGCAGAGAATGGGAGGGAGCGGCCTGAGAAGTGGGTGCGAGGGATAAATGGGCAGGAGAAGCCTCCTTGGCTAGAACGTGGTGTTGGGAACTACAGAGCTGCCTGAATGACAGGGCCAGAGATGAACGACTGACTCAGTCAGCTGCAGAGCTAGCTGGTGGGTGGCTGCACAGATCACAATGAGAAAGGCCTTTGGTGGGAAAAGCAGGTGACCCGCGGTGGCATGGGGTCAGGCGCGAAGTGGCACCTTTAAAAGCCGCCATGTGATATCTCCATGTGTTGGGCGCCAGATATTGAGATTTTTTTCTTTTTGTTTTATTAAAAAAATAAAATTCAGGAGTAAATACTAAGGAATAAACCTGAGAGATCCAAGAGCAACCGAGACATGATCCTGCCTCTCTCCACTTCCCAGATCAAAAGGACTGTGCAACCCCTTGACCCCCCCCCCCCCCCCCGTGTGTCCTTTTATCTCCCTCTGAGTTGGACAGGGAACTCTATGGTCCACTCCAGCCAGCTGAGTGTGAACTCTGCTCTCTGAACCGAGGTCAGACTCTTTTGGTGGTCTTGAAGCAATCAACACAAATAGATCTCCCCCAACAGCTCTCAGGAGATGCTGTAGGTCCAGAGCCACATTTGGAGAGCCACTAATGTGATTCATGTCAAAAGACAAAACTAAGCCATGAGGAGACAGTGCACGACTCTTAACCTAGCACTCCTAGCAGATCTCTGAGTTCATAGGTCAGCCTGGTCTACAGAGCAAGTTCCAGAACACCAAGGCTACACAGAGAAACCCTGTCTTGAAAATAACAAAACAAGAAAAAGATAAAACCTCAGGGGCTTGGGTGTAGCTCAGTGGTGGAGCATTTGCCTAGCATAGCAATCTAAAGGAAGAAAGACTAAATGACGATACATTTTAAAGATTTTATAATTACATTTAGTTAGTTATTTTGTGTGTGTGCACATGTGTGTCATAACACTCATGGTGCTGGAGTCAGTTTTGTCCTTCCTGTGTGGGATTTGGGGATCAAACCCAGGTCATTAGGCTTGACGGTAATTGCCTCATCTCCTGGCTCTTAAGAATCTTTTTTTTTTTTTTGGTTTTTTGAGACAGGGTTTCTCTGTGTAGCTTTGGCGCCTTTCCTGGAGCTCACTCTGTAGCCCAGGCTGGCCTCAAACTCATAGAGATCTGCCTGCCTCTGTCTCCTGAGTGCTGGGATTAGAGGCGTGCGCCACCACCGCTCGGCCCCTTAAGCATCTTAATTGGCCATTGTTTGCCATTCTAGACTCAGAGAACACCTCGTGACATAACATGGAACTGTCCCAGTGGGCAATGAGCAGAGAAGGTTGGTTCCATAATTTTTACTTGAAATATGTGTGAGTTCTTTTGAGAGAGTACACATGTTTGTGCAGAGGCCAGAGAACAGGAATGTTTTATCTCCTTTTGAGAAAGGGTCTCTCTTTACTGGCCTGGAGCTCAGCAATTAGGCTAGACTGGCTGGCCAGCAACCCCAGGATCCTCCTGTCTCAGCCTCCACAGCACTGGGAATACAAGCATATGCTGAAACACAGTGCTGTGGAATATTTACTTTTGCAAGTGTCACAGCTCTAGAGGGAAAGGTATTCTCTTGTTGGGGAGTCAGGCAATACCTATAGCTGTGTTCTCAATCCTGCTCCTGTCCGTTACAGCTCAGCTCTGCTCTGCTCCACTCCACTATGGGAGTTTCCCAATAGAGATGTCCATTGCTTTTCAGCTCTGCGCTGGCAAAAGAAGGTCTTCACCCAAAACTTATTCAAGAGATTTATTGGAAGGGGAGAATCCAGGAGAGTGGCTGCCTCTGCCAGGGTGGAAAAAGGGCAACTGCCAACTGAACAAGCACAGGGCTTATATAGGGCTTCTTAGGGGTGGAGTTTTTCCAGGGAGAAGATTTTCAGGGTGGGAATTGGTCAGATTTCAATCCCTGAGCTTGAGCAAGCTCAGAGATTGACTACATGTCATACTCAGGGACTGGTTGGTTTTCCTGCTCAGGGATTGGTTGGTTTTGTGCTCAGTTGGTCAGGGGCAGAGTGTGTTTCTTTGGCTCTGGTTTCAGGGTCAGAGTGTGTTTCTTTCACTGGCTGTCCCTTTTACCCTACAACTTTAACTAGGCAAAGATGTGTTACATTTGTTTGTGCTGCATTTATTTAATGATGTAAAGATGTGCTGCTTTGCCTGCCTAAGGCACCTGATTGGTCTAATAAAAAGCTGAATGGCCAATAGCTAGGCGGCAGAGGGAAAGGCAGGGTTGGTGGGCAGAGAGAATAAGTAGGAGGAGGAATCTAGGCTTGAGAAAATGAGAGAGAAGAGAATGAGGGAGAAAAAGAGTGAGACACCCAGGGCCTACCAGCCAGGCAGCCATCACCCAGCCAGACACCAAGTAGGACATTCAGAATGAAAGAAAGGTAAAAAGCCCCAAGGTAAAACGTAGATGAAGAGAAACGGGTTAACAAAAGTTATGAGAGCTAGCAAGAAATGAGCCTAAGTTAAGGTCAAGCATTCATAACTAATAATAAGTCTCTGTGTCATGACTTGGGTGCTAGTTGGTGGCCTAAAAGAAAGCCTGATACAGACAGGGATTTGGGGGTTCAAACTCTGGTTCTCATGCCTACCGGGGAAGCTCTACCAATGGAGCTACCTTCCCCCGCATTGTTTTTACATTTTCATGGGCAAGAAAAGTCTGAATAAAGCAGAAAGAGAAAAATTAAAGGATAATGAATCATTTTGAAGTTATTTTTCTTATAAAGGTTAAAGCAGAGCAGGGGGCATTTCCTTATCTTGGCAGACAAAACCAGCCTGTTAGGAAACTTTGCTCCCCATCCTCATATCTTCTCAGACGAACAACTAAAACGATGTGAAGTTCATCGTGAGTGACTCCCATTGTGTTTTGGCTATCACTCTACTCTACAGGAGTACAGTCCCACGGCCCCCACGGATGGTTTTTATTTTATTTTCTTCTCTATGAGTTTTCTTCAGTATCCATTACTATGGAAAGTAATGGCTTTCTTGTTTTCTTAAGTGACAACCGCTGTTCCATACTAAACAGCACAGACATACTTTTGCCCTTAGGAAATGAGAGATAAGTTATTTTTAAAGCATTATGCAACAATCAATTAGTTATAATCATGATAAAAGTAAGAATGGAAAGATACAGATTACCATGAGAAAACTTCAGTAGTTATATATCCACTTATCCAGGAATCTAAGCCAATCTGGGAGAAGGGGGGGCTGTGACATGAAAGCTGAGCCCTATGACTGTGGACTATTCCTTTACACTGTGTAAATATATGTCACTGTGATTGGTTTAATAAAGAAGCTGACTGGCCAATAGCTGGACAGGATAAAGTTAGGTGGGAGAAGCAGACTAAGGACACTAGGAAGAATTGTAGAGTCAGAGTAGTTGCCATCCAGACATGGAGAGGAAACAGGAGGTGCAAGATGAAAGAGAGGTAACACCATGTGACAGAATGTAGATTAACAGAAATGGGTTAATTTAAGTTGTAAGAGTTAGCTAGTAATATGCCTGAGCTATTGGCAGAGCATTTATAATTAATATTAAATCTCTGTGTGTTTATTTTGGAGCCAGCGGTCCTGACAAAAACTTTGCCTACATATAACAAGTTGGAGTTTGCTAGGCAAAGAAAGGAGGCATGGAACAATCTAGATAATAGAAACAGCATGTCCAAGGGAAGCTACCTGAAGAGATAAACATATGACTTAGGGACCAAATAAACTGTCTTTTTGTCATGGGTCAGTTAGAAGGATGAGTGAAAGGGCCAGGAAGAGATGTGTTTGCAATGAAACTCAGCTCCTAAATTCCCTCAAGATGGAGCTGGGGCTGTAGCTCAATAGGTAGAGTGCTTGCCTAGCATTCCCAAATCCCTGTCCTCAATCCCAGCTCTGCATACAACCGGGCATTGTAGCAAATGGACCTCAGGACTGAGGAAGTGGAAGCAAGAGGATTAAGAGTCCAAGATGATCTTTGCTACAGGCTTGTGTAGCTCAGACTAGCCTTAAACCCTATGTAACAAGGATGCCCATGAATTCTTGGTCCCCCTGCCTTTACCTTCCCAGTGCTGGGATTATAGGTATGGGCACCACACCTAACCACTAGCTAAAGTACTTTGGATAAGTCTCAGTTTCCTTACTAGAAACTGGATGAAGTAACAGAAATCCAAAACAAACTCAAAAGTATACTTTGGGCTGACATAACTGCCATGAGTGGACTTTCAGAGTTAGGTCAGCTTTGGCCAGGCATGGCAGGTGCCCCCGAATCCATTCTGCTAGGGTGTTCTTGGCTCTGCTCTGTTTTCCTCTGCCCTGCTTCATGTCTCAAATAGGTTCCAGAGACAGCCAGGACCACAACACCTCCCCTCTATATCCATGGAGAAAACATCTTTGTTTGCAGTCTGTCTCAGAGAAATAAGTTTCATCCTTCTCCTCCTCCTGGCCTAGGTCTGTCCATCCTTGATCCAGTCATAGTTAAGGAAGATGGAGCTCCTATGATTAGTTTAAAATCTGTTCTCTTGGAGCTAAAGGAACTGAACCGTCCAGAGCCACCGTCCTCCCTTCCTCTGCCCTGCCAGTGCCAAGCTGGGGGAGCTTTAATTCAGTGTACTATAAAGCACCTGCCAATGAGGCCCGCAACAAATAGCAGCTATTAGTGATCTCACTCCAGGGAGTTTTGCCCAGGTCAACTAAATAACATTTTGTTATTAATATTAATATCGAGTCAGTCTTGTTCCAAAAAGAGATTGAAGACTGTGACTACTTTTCGCTGGCAGTGCTGGGGCAGCCCCCATCCAGCTTCTCCCGTCTATTCCTATCGTTTCTGCTCTGCCCTTCTTCATTTGGCTATTTGGTCAGCAAATGTTAAAAGAGTTAGTATCAGGCATTTTACTAAAAACTAAAACTTCCAAAGTGAACAAGTTTCAGGAAACTTGGTGAATAGAGGAGTCAGTGACAGACACTTCTAACACAGTGTGAAGAGCACTGTAAAAGAGGTGTGTGCTACCATCTTTTTGTGTGTGTGTGTATATATGCTTTTGAAGCATGGGAGGATGTAAGAAGGAGCAACTAGTTCTGTAACAGATCCCCAGACCTTAGCACAAATGACACTACTTTGGAGGCACCGTTCTGACCTTAAAACCCAGCGCTTAGGCCCCAACACCTGCCAATATGGGAACAAAGACCCAGTCCATCAAAGACCTGTTCCATAGTTTCAGGAAAGTCCCTAAATGTTCTAATCTTGCTTTCTGGCCTCTGTAGTTCTGCTTCTTGCTAACTGAAGTGTGACAACCAGGACGTGGTTTTTGTGCATAAAAAGCAAAAGGCTGCAAGACTTGAAGGTACATGGCTTGGGTAAGTTCCCTGTGCAGCTAGTGGCCAGCAATAAATACTTCCTTTTCAGCTTTAAGAGTGTCTGTGAGGTGGTCTCTCGTGGGCTTACCTTGAAACAGTTCCCTGCAGGGCTAAACAAATATGGTAACATCTGTGTTGGTTCTTGAAGGATGCGTGGAAGTTTATCTGGCTAATGCAGCCTCCTTCTCCCATTCCGGGTTGACTCCCGCTGTGTCAGAACTCTCCATTGCAAGTGGCAAGGTTGGAACTCTAGAAATGGACTCTCTCCTACTATAGGGGAAAGGAAATATGTTGTCTCATGTCTATTAAAACAGATTTCAAACCTGATAGATTTCCGTTATGAAATGAAAGTACAGAACTCAGTTTTTCTCCTTTGCTGGTTCTGCTTCTGGTTCTTTATCTGAGCTGGGACTGTAGCTCAGTGACAGATGCCTTGCCTAGCACATACAAAGGAGTTCAATCCCCAGTACTGTCAAAGAACTTTATCTACATGGTAGTCCCAGCCAGGACCAGCTTTTATCCTCCACCAAGCTGTAGCCTGGCAGAAAAGATGGCGTACCCATACATGGTCCCAGGAAAGTAATACCATTGGCTATGATTGAGTCAAATGCCCATTCCTGAACCAATCATGGCAACCAGTGCAGAATAATGCTCTGATGGGTGGACTCCAATTAATGGATTCACATGCTCCCACCCCCAAATTCCAGAATATTTCATTCAATATACCAGATTCTGCAACCACAGTTCTGAGGGGCTCTTAAAGCCCAGAGGGTTCTCTGGCTTTACAAATTCAGAAACATATTGGATTCTCAGCAGACAAAGAACAATGGTGTCACTCACTGTAGATTTAAAGTAGGAAGTAAGGTTGGGAATCTGGTTCCCTCTGGAGATAACCTCAAGGCACTCAGGTTAGTCTGAGGTTCAGTGCTTTGCACTGGGTCTTTCTTTCCTCCCCCTGCCGATTCTTTCTAACCTCAGATTCCTCATCCAGAAAATGGGACTAACATTAGCACTGATTGGCTGGATGGCACCTGGAATTTTCAGATTCTTCTAGGAAATTCAAACTAGGATGAGAAGAGTTGACTCTCTGATTGTTGTTTTTGTTGTTGTTGTTTGTTGGTTTGTTTTTAGGACAGAATGAAGCAAACCTACAAAGATTGACAGGAGTCCCCAGGTCTGGGGCCAGCAGGGGGGAGGCAGGGAAGGCATGAAGGCAGCCAGGGAAGTACCAGCCCAGGAGACGGGCAACTCTGCCTGCCGTAAGGGCCTCTCTGAACTCTAGCTGGCAGTCTCTACGAGAGCGACCCAATTCAAAGCCAAACTACAAGGGAGCCCACTGATTCTGTTCACAGAGGTCAACTGCATGGGAACAGGGTCAGATAGAGGCAGGAGTGTGATTTCAGGGCTACAGGTGAAAGAGATCGGCTGACTGCCATTACTGCCTGTGAAATGTTTAGAACTATGTCTGGCATGTCAAAATGTTTTTAATAGCTGAGGGTGGTGGAGCAAACCCATCATTGATCCCTGTACTGAGGAGACTGAGGCAGACAGGGGGATGGAGAGTTCAAGGCCAGTTTAGGGTAAACAGCAAGACCCTGTCTCAAAAACAAAATAAAACAAACAAACAACAAAAACCAACACCAACACCAACAAAACCCAGCGGGGTATACATAACCAGAAGCCCACAGTAAGGGCTGCTGTTTAAGAGGGATAATGAACCCGCACAGTTGCTCTCTTACAAGACAATGAAAGGTCAATAGTCCATAGCCCTAACCAACCAACCGATGTAAAGCCACCTAGAACACAGGCATTACCTGTTATCTGTTGACGGTGTTCAGACAAGAAAGGAGCTTTAAAGGCTGGAAATGTGGCTCTGTGGGTAAGAGTTCTTGCAATGCCCACTGGAGGGCCTGAGTTCAGATTCCAGCACTCACATCAAAAAAAAAGAATAAAAACTGGATGTAACTGTCACTCCAGCACTGACGTGGCAGAGACAAGAAGATCACTGAGGTTATGGCCCTCAGCCTAACTGAGACCCTGTCTCAAAGGAATTAGGTGGAGAAGACTGGTTGAGTAGGACACCTGAAGTCCTCTGGACTTTGCATTCATGTGCATCCACACTTTGTATATCACACACACACACACACACACACACACACACACACACACACACAGGAGGGAGAGTAGATGGAAAAAGGAAAGGAGGGTAAAGAAAGAGATTCACTGAGTCCCAGGCAAATCTTAGATCTAGACACACACACGCGCGCGTGCACACACACACACACACACACACACACACACACACACACACACATACACTCACACTCCATTTCCTGCCTTCCCTTGTAGCTGGTTACTGAAGTCAGTGACTCTCTCCTGACACACAGAATTGGGGAAGAAACCATGAAATGACAAGCCACAGGACACATGTATTACCATTTTTTTTTTAACCTGTAAAGTTGCAACATCTTGGTTCCCAACAGCACATGTAATAACTATTATTAGTTAATTAAGTTATCTCTCAAACAAGATCTAAACTCTCAGTGTGTTGTTGAACAATATATATAGATAGATAAGATATCATATATATCTCATAGGGTTTCACTGGAGCTTAAGATATTCCTGTCTCGGCCTCTACAGTGCTGGGATTAGAGGCATTTACCACCATTAGTCCCCCCCCTTTTTAAATGGCACATAAAAAATGCTGATGCTTATGATGAACAGATGAATCTAAGTTATGACAAAAGAGAAGAACCCTCTGCCTTGCATAAATGGCTATAAACTGAGATCTGTGCTAGGATATGACTGGTTTTCATTGTTTGTTTTGTTTAAGATGCCAGTCCACGTTCACTGAGGTAGCAGGCACTTGGGTTTTGAAGAAGCCATGATTGCCTAGCCAGACTCCAACGAGCATCTCCAGCTGCCAGGCCTGCTTAATAATCTGTTTGTGTAGCTCAGTGGAGGGGCTGGCACTATCTTTCTGCTGCTAAATGGCAAAGCTGCAGTTGTTGTGGGGGCCTGGGAACCAACCTCAAATTTTGGCACAATCTGCCATCTTTTCCTGTGTATTGAAGAAGAGCATCCAGGTGGTCTCGGAGAAAAAGATTTGGTCATAAGCTTTACATCCCTGACAGTAGCAAACAAAATGGCAAGGAAGCTCTTGGTGGGGGAAAATGTAGCTAGCCACCACTGGGTATTGCTGGAGAGACACAGGATGCTTGATGATGCAGACCTTGGTCTGGATGTCCTTGGCAGGCAGGCATTCTAATTCTCCATGGAATACCAGGAAAAGGAGGCTGGGGCCCAGGAGCTGGTGTGTACGTATGCTGACTTGGGGAGCAGTTCTTTATAATCAAAAAAGTAGCATTTGAATTGAGCCGTGCAGCTCTTGGAGGGCACGTCTGCGTAGGATGCTCCCCGAGGCCAGTCTCCCCAGTACGTCACGGGCCAGGAGGACTGGCTGTTTGGCCAGTTTGGACCCTGTGGTTGGCAAGAAGTTGAGCCCCAGCAGAAGCAGCAAGCAGGCCAGCTCTTCACACCTGCTATGATTCGGGCCCTCCCAGTTCATCCACCTTGAGTGGCTCATCCATGTTGGTCACAGCCTTCAGGACCCGTGACCAAGATGGCCCTAAGCCCTAACGCCTATGAAGCCCAGAAGACGGTGTTGGGTCCTCTGGAACTGGAGTTACGGGTAGTTGTGAAACACCATGAAGGTGCTGGGAATCAAATTCAGGTCCTCTAGAAGAAAAACCAGTGCTCTTAATCACTGAGCCATCTCTCCAGCTTGCCTGGATTTAAATTTATTTTATTTTATGTTTTTATTTTTTTTATTTTGGTTTTTCAAGACAGGGTTTCTCTGTGTAGCTTTTGGTGCCTTTCCTGGAACTCACTTGGTAGCCCAGGCTGGCCTTGAACTCGCAGAGATCCGCCTGCCTCTGCCTCCGCCTGCCTCTGCCTCCCTAGTGCTAGGATTAAAGGCGTGCACCACCACCACCTGGCTTTTAAATTTATTTTAAAATAAGATCTCACTCTGTAGCCCAGGCTGGCCTTAAACTTTCCATGTTTAAGGAATGTTCAGCCCCCCCCTCCCCCCCCAGTGCTGGGATTATAGGTGTGGCTTTTTTTTTTTTTAATAGTTGAATTGATCAGACTTTGGAGGCTTCTGGACTTCTTGAATCATATTTTAAAAGGCTGCCCTTATGACAAAATGATAAAGGAATTTGTCTACGATTTGATGGTGGGGTCTAACTCAAGGCCCTGCACTTGCTAGGCAAGTGCTCTATGGTGGAGCTACATGATCAGCCCTTGTTTTATTTTGATTTTCAGACAAGGTCTCACTATGTAGCTCAAGCTCACCTTGTGGCTCAGGCTAGCCTTGAACTCTCAGAATTTTCCTGCTGTCATCAATGGTTTTTAGGCCTGCCTGCAACACCATATTCTATTGCCCATTCTTTTTTTTTTTTTTTTTTTTTTTTTTTTTTGTTTTTCGAGACAGGGTTTCTCTGTGTAGCTTTGCGCCTTTCCTGGAACTCACTTGGTAGCCCAGGCTGGCCTCGAACTCACAGAGATCCGCCTGCCTCTGCCTCCCGGGTGCTGGGATTAAAGGCATGTGCCACCACCGCCCGGCTTCTTTTTTTTTTTTTTTTTTTTTAAGACTGCCACTCTACACAACCCTGGCTGTCCTAGAACTCGATATATAAGCTAGGCCTGCCTTAAACTCATAGAGAGCCACCTGTCTCTGCCTCCTGAGTGCTGGGATTAGAGGTGTGATCTAACATGCCCATTGCTTTTTAAATAACTGTATAGCTTTAAAAAAAAAAAAAAGGTAACTCATCGATTTGCTTGGCTTCTATTTTGGTGTGCAGTGTGTGACGTATGTAATCCAAACCGTGTTGTTTGGAGATTCAAGAAGCCAAACCAAACCAGGGGCAGCCTAAGGTGATTTAGTTCCCAGCAAGAGACCAGGCCAGTTGCCAGACCCTGATGCATGGAACAAAAGATGTGTCCAGAGCTGGCCAAGTTTAGTCACCAGGATGGCAGGAGGCAGCGCCATGTCCCAGCAGGAGTGATGACAAGAAGAGAATCAGATGGCAAGCCCAAAGTGCCCGTCAGCAGAGGGACAAAGACCAGGGAAGGGACTGGAATGCTGCTTCCCGGCTGCAGACAAAGCCTGCCTGTGGTTTGGCCTTGGGTCTTGTTTCTAGTTATAAGGTACTGGAGATTACACCCAGGGCCTTGAAATACTGAGCAGGTGCTCCACAATAGAGCTCTACCTCAGCCCCTGGCTTGACCTTTGAGGAGCCTTCCAAACCTCAAGGTCATCACCACCCCAAACCCTACTAATCTGATGCCCAGAGGCACAGGAAAGTGTTATTGCCTTCTGAAAATTATTCTTTTGTTTTGTCTAGAGACAGGTTCTCATAACTCAGGATGACCTTAAACTGTCATTCATGTTGGCTTTAAATTCGTATTATTATTGTTTAATTTATTTATTTTATTTTATGCATGAATGTTTTGTCTATGCTTATGTGCACCACATATGTACTTGGTGCCCAAGAAGGTCAGAGGAGGGCATCAGGCCCCCTGGAACAGGATGGTTGCGAGCCACCAGGTGAGTGTTAGGAATCTAACCTGGGTCCCCTGCAAGAACAACAAGTGCTCTTAACAGCCGAGCCACCTCCCCAGTCCCAGCTTTGAACTCTTGACACTGTTGCTGAAGGGACCCTAGCCAGCCAAGGCCTGGAAAACATGTTCTGGCAGGCCTTGCCCTTTCTCCCCGATTCCCTCTGCCTAGTTAAAAACCCTTACCTTACATTCCTAAAGCCAGATACCAAGCTCTATTCCCTTATTTGGCCAATTCCTCCTCCTGAGGCTGACTACCAAGGTCCAGCTATCAAACTACAGAAGCCCAGCAATCAAAAGCCCCCTTTGGCTCACCTAATTAACACTACTAATTAAAATTAAACACCTCATCCTTACATGGGGTTTCCCATTTTACCTACATAAACTGCCGATTTTCTATGGGCCACATCTGTCTCTTCTCTATCCAGAGGCGGTCAGTCCTCTGTCCCCAGGGATAAATACCCTTTACCTCTGCCCCTTGCTCCTTTTCTTCCCTCTCCTTTGCTCACTTCCCCTTCTCCCTCTCTCTCTCTTGCCTTTGTCCCTTATCCCTGCACTCTGTCCCTCTGAGGGAAATAAATCTCCTTTGTGCTGAGAACTTGATCTTGGGGTGTTTTCAGCTGATTTTGAGGTTCCCTACATTTGTCTTATTTCCTACATCCTAGAGTTACAGGCATGCACCATTATGCCCAGATTTTAACATCTTTACTCATGGGGCTGGGGAGGGAGCTGTCTGTGAATGCAAAGACCTAACTTTTATCACCAGCATGTGTATAAAATGTCAGGTATGATGGCAGGTGCTTGTCATTCCAGCCCTGAGGAGGAGACAATACAATCCAACAGCTAGTCAGCCCAGCCTGACAGCGACCCCTGTGGCTTTTGGTGTCGTTGATGTTTTGAGGCAGGTATCTCTGTGTAATCATAGTTGTCCTTGAATTCAGGACATCTACATCCTCTAGGCCTCAAACTCACAGAGATAGGCCTGCCTCTGCCTCCTGAATGCTGGGATTAATGGAATGTACCACCTCCGCCCAGCCCAAACCTTGGGTCTTAATGAAAGGCCCTGTCTGAAAAAAAATAAGATGGATGGCTCTTAAAGAATGATATCAAAAGTTGTCCTCTGCCCTCCACATGCACACATGTGCACGCACACACTTCCTACTCATAAGGGAGTATTTATCATCCACTAGCTTTAGTAAGTATCTTAGGGTTTCTATTGCTGTGAAGAGACACCATGACCACAGCAACTCTTATAAAGGACAACATTTAACTGGGGCTGCCTTGCAGATTCAGAGGTTTAGTTCATTGTCATCATGGCAGGCAAACATGATGCTGGAGAGGTAGCTAAGAGTTCTATATCTGGATCCTCAGGCAGCAGGAAGAAAGTGAGACACTGAGCCGAACTTGGAACATCTGAGACCTCAAAGTCCATCACCAGTGACACACTTCTTCCAACAAGGCCACACCTCCTAACAGTGCCACTCCCTATGAGGGCCATTTTCATTCAGACCACTACAATAAGTTGTCGTTGTTTGCTTTGCTCTTTGGGGGAGCTGACCATCCAGCTCCCAAGTAAATCATACATGGAGGCTTATTCTTAATTGGAAATGCCTGTCCTTAGCTCGGCTTGTTTCTAGCCAGCTTTACTTAACTTTAATTGTCCTTTCTATCTTTTGCCTCTGGGCTTTTCCCATTCTCTTACTTCTGTAAATTTTACTCTTACCCCGTGGCTTGCTGTGTAGCTGGGTGGCTGGCCCCTGGAATCTTCCTCCTTCTCTGACTACTTCTTTTTCCTCCCAGATTTCTCCTATATAGTCTCTTTGCCTGCCAGCCCTGTCTATCCTTTCTCCTACCTTGCTATTGGCCGTTCAGTTCTTTTTTTTTTTTTTTTGGGGGGGGGGTCGAGACAGGTTTTCTCTGTGTAGCTTTGCGCCTTTCCTGGAGTTCACTTGGTAGCCCAGGCTGGCCTCGAACTCACAGAGATCCACCTGGCTCTGCCTCCCGAGTGCTGGGATTAAAGGCGTGAGCCACCAACGCCCGGCTGACCATTCAGTTCTTTATTAGACCATCAGGTGTTTTAGACAGGCAAGGTAACACAGCTTCACAGAGTTAAACAAATGCAACATAAACAAAAATAACACATCTTAAAATAATATTCTACAACAATAAGTGATTAAAAGTAGAATGAAGGTCAAGGAGCTATGGGTGGTGAATCCTGGCCAGGAGGACTCTGTGGGGCCAAGCCTCTGAGTGTGTGCTTAATAGATGGGCTTTATTCTAAATTGCAATAGTGCTGACATTTCACTTTCAAAATAAATAAGTAAATAAATAAACAAGTCAACAATCACAATGGGCGTGGTGGCACCAGCTTGAGATATAACCTCAGCCTGTAATCCCAGCGCTTGAGAAGCCAAAGCAGGAGGATTGCCTGTGAGTTCCATGCCGTGCCTGAAGAATGAGGCCCTGTCGCCTGTCTTCTCTGGTGTCTTTCAGCAGCATCTGGGAGTTTTCTTGCATGGATTTTGTGCATCTCTTCCTAGGTCTATTCTTAGACCCTCTGTCTCTTCTGTTGCTATAGTAAGTGTGGCCACCACTTCCACTAGGCCTTGTCAGTAGACAGCGTTGGTGTAAATGGAGAAGCTATTGATTTCTTTATTTTAATTTTAGATTCAGCCAACTCACTGAATTTTTCCATCTTTATTTTTTAGATAAGCATCACACTGTGTAGCCCAGGCTGTCCCCAAGGTCGAAGTCTTCCTGCCTTCAATGCCTGGGTGCAGGAAGTTCCACCACACTTGGCTTGAGTATTTTATTTTGCAACAAAACTCCAGGTATAAATGATACACCTGCAAGCCATGTTGATTTTACCTCCCTTCTTTCTGTTCTTAGATAACGCAGATAATCAAATGTTCCATCCCTGGATGTTCAACTAGTGGAGTGGGTTGGCAGTGGCACTGAACTCCATGCTGTCATTCAGGGCCCCAGGTTCTTTCCACCTTTGGGATCAAGATCTCTGTGAGCCCTTAGAGTAATTCAGCAGATCTCCTGGAGGTGGTTTAGGAGAAAGGCCTAAAATGAACAGATCTTACTTTTACCCAAATTTTATAGGCTCAAACTTAAATATGTAGTCCCACCCAAATGCAGAGAAAGCTGTGTACACCTGCGTGCTAGAGGGCTGATTCAGTGGGCAAAGGCACATGCTATACAAATGTGAGGACCCAAGTTTTGATCCCAGCACCACATTTAAAAAAATAAAAACAAAAAACTAGCCAGGCCTGGCAGCAAACATTTTTAATCCCAGCATTTGGAGGCAGAGGCAGGTGGATCTCTATGAGTTCAAGGCTACCTTGATCTACACAGTGAGTTCTAGGACAATAAGAACTACATAGAGAGACCCTGTCTCAAAATAAATAAATTTCAAAAAATAAAATGAAATACTAAAAACACTGGATGTGGCTGTGCATGTGCTTGTAACCTCAGCAGCTGAGGGAGAAGGGTCACATGGACTTGCTGGCCACCAGCCTATCAGAAAAACAGCAAGCCCCGGCTTTAATGAGAGACCCTGTCTCAAGAGAATAAGTCAGAGAGCCATAGAGGAAGAAACCTGATGTTCACACGCATCCGCACACACTATACACACATGCACACACTTGAAGAAATGTAGTCAGGATCAGAGAGATGGCTCAATGATTAAGAGCACTTGTTGCTCTTGCAGGGAATTCCAGGTTCTGTTCTCAGCTCCTACGTGGCAATTAATAACCAACTGTAACTCCAGTTCCAGGGATCTGATGGCCTCGTCTGACCTCTGCAGGCAACACACACACACACACACACACAGGGAGAGAGAGAGAGAGAGAGAGAGAGAGAGAGAGAGAGAGAGAGAGTAAAATAAGAAATGTAGCCCAGCTGTGTGCCAGAAAAAAATAGTAAATGTTAAAGGGGAAGGTAGGCAGGAAAAAGTGAGCAAATGTACTTGTCTCACAAGCCACCAGGCCTAAATTCCGTCTGCAGAACGCACACACAGGTGGAGGGAGAGGACCATCTCCACAGTTACTCTCATGGCCACACGGACACAGTGGCATGTGTGTCCATACACATGTCATACCCTCACACACAATAATACAACTTTTTTTGAGGCCGTCTTACTGGGTCGTCTTAGCTGACCTGGAACTCACTCTGAGGACCAGCCTGGCCCCAGGCAGGCTCCCAGAGATCGGCTTGCCTCTGCTTCCTGGGTTCTGGAATTAAAGATGGCAGGAACTGATCATTTTTAAGATGAGTGGCTGTGGAGATGGTTCAGTGGGTGCTGGCTGTGCAAGTCTGAGCCTGGGATTTGGATCTCCAGCACCCACGTTAATGTCCGGCGGACTTGGTGGCCTTCCTGCAATCCCCGCACTCCGGACGTGGACACGGGATGCCCCAGCCTGGCAGAGTAGAGCACTCTGGGCACAAGTGAGTCTGTCTCAGCCAGGAACTGTGGAGAGCGGAAGAAAGGGACACCAGCCCTCAACTTTGACCTGCACTCGCATGCGTATCCACACATAGGAACACTTGTATATACGTACCGCACACACACACACACACACTTTCAAAAATAAAAATAAAGAAAATTTATTTTAATAGAAAAAAATTGAAATTGCCACTTCTCAGGACCCCCCCAAAAAGCTCCATTTCTCCAAATTCTGGCAATTAGACAAAAGCCAGATTCCTTGGGAACTTGTGCAGCTGGTTCCCCTCTACCAAAAATAGTCATTTCCCTTTTCATTGGCAGCAGGGACAAATGGCTGTCTGTGGTGCCTATTAGCACACCAAAGGCCGTGCTGGCCTCCAGGCTCCCTCAGTACCTGCTACACATTTCAGAGCCCATGTTAGCATCCAGGCTCTTCTCACCTCCTCCCCTACCCTACACTCCTTCCAGCTCACAGCCTTCCCTCCCCCAGCAACTCTGCTATTTCAGTTATACTCACACACACCCCCCTCTTTCTCCTCCCCCTCTCTCTGCCCCACCCCACCCCCTGCTCCTGCTTCTCATGGCCAGGTCCAGTCTGCTGGCCATGTTGAGTCTATTATTTTCTCTCTCTGCTCTTGCAGATGCCTCTGGCTGTTTTCTCCATCATAAAACCTTCCCCTTAATCATACCATGGAGCAGTCATTTTTGTCAGTTTATATAACACTATTGCTTGCAACCAGTATGTCTTTTTGTTGTTGTTGTTGTTGTTGTTTTGTTTTGTTTTTTGAGACAAGGTTTCTCTGTGTAGCCCTGGCTGTCCTGGAACTTGCTCTGTAGACCAGGCTGGCCTTGAACTCAGAGATCTATCTGCCTCTGCCTCCTGAGTGCTGGGATTAAGAACATGTGCCACCATGCCTGTCTAATACTCAACCAGTCTGTCTTTTTAAATTTTCTTTTAAAGATTTATTTATTTTTATAAAATTTGCTTGAATTTATGTACATATACCACGTGTACACCTGATACCTTTTGAGATCAGAAGAGAGCATTAGCTGTCTTGGAACTGGAGTTAGAGACAGTTGTGAGCTGCCATGGGGATGATGGGAACAAATCGTCTACAAGAACAGTTGGTGCTCTTAACCACTCAGTCATCTCTCTAGTCCCTTAAGGAAAAGTTGTGCCAAGCAGAACCTCATGGCTATACCCTTAGGGATTGCCAAGTATGCATGGCAAAAGAGTTATGAGTGGGTATGATAATGTGTGCCTGTGATCCTAGTACTTGGGAGGCAGAGGCAAGAGGAGTGTGAGTTTAAGGCCAGTCTGTCTACATAGTGAATTCCAGGACAGCCTGGGTGACATAATGAGACCCTGTCACAGCAACAACAGCAAACGAACAAAAAAAAGGAGTAAAGAAACTATTGCTGCTCGTGGTCTGATTACGTCATTTCCCTCGTTCACATGCTGAAATCTAATCACTTAGGTATGGTATTGGTTAAGACATTGGACCTGTGTGAGCTGGTTATATCATGAAGGCTTCACTCTCATGAACGGGATAGGAGCGGAGTCCTTTAAAAAAATGCCCAGTTGAAGGAGAGGGCAGGGAACCCAGCAACAGAGGTAGAGTTCTTGCCTACCCCAAAAACCCTGGGTTTGATCCCCAGCACAGCAAAATAAATAAATAGATACAAATAAAAGGCCTACAGTCTTTCCCTGAAGCAATGAAAGAGCTAGACCTTGCCAGTCTCCATAAAAAAAATGTCCTAAGGCTCAGAACAGGTTAAGTAAGTGGGCAAAGGCCATCTAGCTAGAAAACAGCGGAGCCAGGACTCAGAGCCAGAGCTCTTCCCACTGCCCCTTGCTGCCCCCCACAAGTCCAATCCATATGCTGAGGCCTGTGCTAAGAGCCTTGTGGGAGAATTCAATCGATAAGAACCAGCCCTGGTCTGGAGGAGTTCACCTCAGAAAAGCCCAAGAGCAGCCCATTTGCCAAGACCGAAAAAGACCAACTCAGGACAGCAGGAGAGGAGATGGCGCGTGCTTCGGTGCCAAATGCACGGCTCCAACAGCGTGGGCAGAGAGATGCACTTTAGGCTGAACTGAACAGTCGGTGAAATCCTCAGAGACAAAGCAGAGCACATTGTGATGCACTCTGTGCATGTAAATCATCCCGGGGACACTTCAGATTCAGGCCCTTGCCAGTCAGTGCATTGCCACGGACCTGCCAGGGGTAGCTAAGGCTTTACATTCCAGCCCAGCTGCCTGCATCCCGGGGTTTGTCATGGGCTAAAAACCTCAGGGATTGGTTGAAAGTTTATGGGATAAAAAAGCCATTCAAGTTGTCCTTAACCATAGGAAGCTGTGCTCTGTCTCACACAGACTGAAAGTCTAGTTGTCGGTGGCCTTTAGACATGGCCGGGCCCAGGACTCCTACTGTACTCTGGGGACTTGTTCTAGTTCTTAGCTCTTGCTTTGCTCTTGAGCAGGTTTCGTCCCCTATGACAGACACTTGATGTTCAAGACTGATAGCCTTTTAGGATCAGGTCTAAAGGAAAGGAGTTTTTGTTTTGTTTTGTTTTGTTTTGTTTTCCCAAAACCTATTTTGGAAGGAGACCTGGGACTTATTCTGGGCCATCACTTTTAAACTGGCCAGAATGTGATGTGAAGTTCTGGTCTATGAGACATGCACATTCCGACTCTGGCCAGATCAGTCCTGTCCCTCTCCCCTTCCAGACCTTGGTAACTTTGTGGAGAGATGGTGTTGAAGGACAACACTAGTGAAAGAATTTCTCAGAGAAAAAAGCCCTCAGCCTGGCATCTCTATTGAGAGATGGGATTAAAAAGAGGCCCCAGGTGGGGGGAGAGGGCGAAGAAACCTCCTCAGCATAGACTAAGTCTCAGTCCATTTGCGATACAAAGTATCATAAAGTAGCGCTACAAACAAAAGACGTTGGCCAAGATTCCAGAGGTTACATACCACCCCTTCACCCCCCACCCCCTCATGCCCCCACCCACCCCCAGCTGAGGACTGAACCCAGGGCCTTGGGCTTGCTAGGCAAGCGCTCTACCACTGAGCTAAATCCCCAACCCTGAGGCTACATACCTTATGGGGAACCAGTGTAAAGGAAGGGACCAAAGATAATCTCCAAAGGTACAACTTGAATGACCAACTTCCTCCAACTAGGCCCCACTCCTGGAGTTTCTAGAACCTTCCAAAATAACACCACCAGCAATAGTTGCCATTTCATATTCAAGCAAGTATAGATGCCAATCCCATTTATGAGATCTCTGTCTTCATGACTTAATAGCTGACCAAAGACCCCACAGCTTGCTTGCTTTTGACTGGGGCTTGTATACCTCAGGCTGGCCTTGAGCTTAATAGGCAGTGGAGGATGAGTCCAGCACAAGCATTCTACTAATTGAGTCCCCTCCCCTGTTGGGGGATAATCAATCACACCGTGAACCTCAGGTTTGCATTTCTGTTAATTAAATACAATTAACCTTGGGTCAAGAGGCTGAGTTAGCAACTAGTTGACAGAAAGTGATCAGAGAGCATCAGAGAGCATCTGGAAGAGATAGAGAGATGCACCGGAAGTAGCAGGGAGGGATTTTTAAGTAGCATATTTTTTGTTTGTTTGTTTTTTGTTTTGTTTTGTTGTTGTTTTGGTAGAACAGAAGGATACTCTCTTTGGGAGAAGCTAGCAAGGCTACTCAACTTCTCTGAGCTAGCAGGTTTTCACCCCAACCTTTTAAATATTGAGTCTTATTTATAAATAGGAAAATAGAGATTTAGTTAAAGCTACCTTTAGTGGCAGCCACAGGGCTGCTGCTTGCAAAGGAGAATTCCTGCCAGGCTGTGGCCTGAGTGGCCAGGCTGCTGCCAGAGAAGCAGGTTGGTAACTTCAGAGTCACAGTTGCTGGTTGAAATAGCAGTAGATTAAGGCGTGGCCACCTGAAGTTAAAATAACACTCTCCTAGCTGGGCGTTGGTGGCGCACACCTTTAATCCCAGCACTCGGGAGGCAGAGCCAGGCGGATCTCTGTGAGTTCGAGGCCAACCTGGGCTACCAAGTGAGCTCCAGGAAAGGCGCAAAGCTACACAGAGAAACCCTGTCCTGAAAAACCAAAAAAAATAAAAATAAAAAAAATAACACTCTCCTTTTAATGTTATTATGAGAATTTGACTCAAGATATGAGTTTTGGATGGATACAAACACTCAGACCATAGTGACAATGTAGTGCTCACAAGGCCTCTAGTAGATATGTCTAGTTTCCCTTCAAGCTCAGTTTCTTAAGTCTCGTTTGCACAAAAATTGGCACAGAGGGTTTTGTTTGAAGCTCACTTGGTAGAGTGTCTGCCTAGCACATGAAGCCCTGCATTCAGCCCCCAGTACTGCATTAAACCTGGCTTGGTGACTCAAACCTGTATGCCCAGCCCTTGGAAGGCAGGGGCAGGAGGACCAGAAAAGTTCAGGTTTATCCTTGGCTGCACAGAGAGTTCGAGGCCAGCCTGGGATACGTGAGCTCCTGTCTCAAAAGAAACATCAGAGGGGAGACAGCAAAGCAGGAGGGCTTCTTGACTGACAGCGGTTGGAACCCCGTCTCTGCTTCTGTCTGCTTCCGGCCACCACTCGCTGCTGCAGCACCTAAGAGAGAGGAAGGCTGCTGAGGCCAGTCCTGGAAGAGCATCATCTCCTCACCCTCGCACAATGCATACCTACGAGGAGCCAAAGGACCTGTAGCCAGCTGACGGGCGACAGCAGGAGTCAAAGAAAAATGGCCAACTATTTGTAGCTCATATTCCCAATGAAGGGGCATTCTGCCTACTCTACAGAGCCCTTGAAATTATAATAAAAAGATCAATGATCCAATAAAAAAAAAAAGCTAGTCTCTAAAGAGAGACTTCCCTATGAAAAGATGGCAAGGCCATTCATAATCAGAGAAATGCCTAAATAAGAGGCTATTTTTACTTATTGCCCCCCCAAATGCTCAAAGTTAGACAATTTGTCGATATTTAGACATTTTGATAATAGAGTATCCATCCTGATCCCTTCAGGAATTATCTTAGTTTTCTTCTGTTCTCCACAAGCAAACTTCTAAAAGAACTGTGTAGTATCCCTGTGGCATTCTCACGTTGTTAAATAGAAAGTAAATGCAGTAATCATTCTTGGTACAGATCTTCCATGTTAGCTTTGCCTCACTGTAATGAAATACCTGATAGAAAGAGAGAAGGTTGTCGCTAAGCAGTGGTGGCGCACACCTTTAACCCCAGTACTTGGGAGGCAGAGACAGGCAGATCTCTGAGTTCGAGGCCAGCCTGGTCTACAGAGTGAGTTCCTGGACAGTCAAAGCTACACAGAGAAACCCTGTTTCGAAAAATTTAGAGAGAGAGAGAAGCTTGTTAGGTCTCAAAGAAACCTGGGACAAAAGGCTAACTAAGGTGCCTATTTCACATATCAAAGCAGACTCTGGCCACCGCTCTCTCTCCCTACTCACGAGTACCTGTTACAGGGTCATCTTGGCTGGCGTTCCCCACCCCAAACCCTCAACCTCTCCAACCCCTGAGCTTAATTCCCTTCCCCCAGCTTCTCTGACTCCTACATAACCCAGCTATTTTGGCCGCACGCCCTCCTGGCCTCTTGGTTCCCGGATGCTCTCTCTGCTCCCTCTCTCTTTTCTTCTCCTCTTACCCCCCACTTCCACGGTCTGGTTCAGTCTACTGGCCGTGTTCACTCTAGACCCTTCCAGATGCCTCTGGCTGTTTTATTCCTCATACCTACAACAAATCTCCTCCTGAACCATACCTAGGAGGCACCGCATCCTCATTTTTTCCCCCAAAGTTTCTTTTGGCTCAGTGATTTGGAGGGTCTGATCTACCTTCGGTTAGCCCTGTTGCTCTAGACTGTGGCAAGCTGTATATTATCACTTGGGTCCAAAGCTGCTTCTCATGTAGCACACTGATAGAGTGCTTGCTTAGCATGTGCAAGGCCGTAGCTCCAACCCCCAGTAGAGTGAAACAAAGTGATAGGTAAGCAGCACCACTGGTGGCGGCACTGGTTACTGGTGGAAAAGTCACCAGCCACGGCCGTGACTGCCAGAGTTCCAGAGAGCTTTATTAGAAGGAGAGGATAGGAGGGAGGAGAGCCAGGCCTGGGGGGAGGGAGAGATGGCGGGAGCAGAGCAGAGAAGGAACAGAGAGAGAGGGTGGGGTCCAAGTCCAGCTTTTTTAAGGCACAGATTGCGTGACCACGTAGTAGCCAGCACCCCTGGATGACATAAGACGCAGGACCTCGAGCTGCGCATATACAGGATCCTAACACAAAGCACGTAAAAAACAAAACCAACCAAACAACAGGAACAAAAAAAAACCCTGTTCTTCACAGCCAGGGAGCAAAAGAGGAAGGACCTGTGGTCCTAGACCCCTTCGAAAGCAAGCCCCTGCCAGGCGGTGGTGGCGCACGCCTTTAATCCCAGCCCTTGGGAGGCGGAGCCAGGCGGATCTCTGTGAGTTCGAGGCCAGCCTGGGCTACAGAGCGAGATCCAGGACAGGCTCTAAAGCTGCACAGAGAAACCCTGTCTTGAAAACCAAAAAACCAAAAACAAACAAACAAGCAAAAAAAGGGAGCCCCTCTCCTTACATGCCCCTAAGGACTTCCTGCAAGGCCAAGCCTATCAGAGCCTCTGCCACCTCCCAAAGATAGCACTTAGTTCCTCCAGGGCTGCTGAGCTGAAGGAAGTGAAGAGCAGCTACTTTGTTGCCTAGGGGAAGACGCTTCTAGCCGAAGGCACAGGAAGTGTGAAGACACTTGAGTACTGAGAACAGCCGCCTGTATCATTCCCACATGCTTTCCGGCTGTTTCTGTTTCTTTCGAAACTTCCAGTTCATGGTCTGTGGCTTGTAGTCATTGTCCTTGTCAGAACTAATTTTGTATTGCAGACGTGGCTCTTTGTGTTGCATGCTTTAAAAATAGTTTACCACTTGCTTTGATTTCGTTCCTAGTACCTATTATTGTGTAGACTTCCCCACCCCCAATGCTGGATACTGAAACCAGAGCCTGTACTCTTTGTTGTTTTTTTTTTTTTTTAATTTTTGATAATCATATCTATGATTCACCTGCTTGGTACTGACCTAGAAAACCTCCCTTGTGAATATTTTGACATATTTGTTTTCTTTTGTTTTATCAAGACAGGATCTCAACATGTCAACCGGGCAGGCCTTGAACTCATGGCCCCCTTGCCTCTGCCTCAAGAGTGCTGGAATTACAGAGATGTGCCACCATGCCTGGCCCATTAATCTTTTAAAAAATTCATTCATATTTTATTCTAATTATTTTATGGTTTTATTTTTAACTTTGGAATTTTTGATCCATCTGTTGTTTCCTACGCATTGAACAGTGAGGCATCTGGTCACTGAGAATCTAGATTTATATCTTTATGAAGACTTGGAACTGCCCACCTTCGTACTAATTTGAACCCTTTGGCTCAAACCTACTGCATCCGGCTGAGCTGTGTGAAACAGAGGCTGCCGCTTGCAGAATCCGCCCACAGGGGGCACCAGAGGAGGGTGAGCTTCTGACGAGAAAAGTGCTTCAGTTCCTAGGCCCTGGGGCGTTGCTTTGAGATGGCTGGAGAAGGAGAATGTTAGCCTTCCCACCATTCTCTCAAACCCCACAAACGGTGCAGTCAAAGAAACACGTGACAAAGTTCAAGGGTGTGCTTAATCTCCACCCCTGCTCACACTGAACCTTTTCCCTCTCCCAATCACGTCTGCTCCAGAACCTTCAGATCCTACAGAAAAATTCTAATACTTCTCATACTGGGTTGGAAGGAGAACTCAACAAGGCCTATGACAGCTACTTTTTCACTGGTGAGCTCTGTACACAGTTCACCTGCCCACCAACCTTCTCCCAGAATTCACCCAAAGGTGCCCATCCAAAGGGAATCAGCAGATCCTCTCCTGCTTCCTCCTCCTCAATGCCACCTTACCAGGAAAACAATCCAAACCAGGAGCAGAATCTGGTTGTCCTGGTTGCTTTTTTTTAATCAATCCACCACAAACTAGAGTTATCTGGGAAGAGAACCTTAACCGGAAAAAAAAAAAAAAAAAAAAAAAAGCCTCCCTCACACTGGCCTGTAGGCAAGTCTGTAGGGTATTGTCTTGGTTGATGTGAGGACCCAGGCCACTGGGGATGGTACAACCCCTGAGCAGGTGACACTTGGCTTGTGTAAGAAAGCAGGCTGAGCAAGCCAGGGGGGCAAGCCGGTAAGCCGTGCCGGTTCCTCCACGGAGTCGGCTTCAGTTCCCACCTCCAGGTTGCTGCTGGAGGTCTTTGAACCTCTTCGTCCTCAAGTTGATTTTGGTCAAGGTGTTTTGTCACACTGTCTACAGAAAGCAGACTAAGACACTCATGTTACGAGGGACTGATACACTAGGCTAGGAATCCAGCACCCTCTCTGAAGCCACCAAACCACTTAAGAGGTGGCTGATGCCACTGTCACCCTTTGAGTGGCTCTATCACAACACAAGGTCACAGGGCAGGGGCGACTCTCTCGCTGGCCCTGATGGATTGCTGCATCTAGGGTAGGGTTCTACTTATTTTCTGGAGGTCCTCAAGGACACAGATAGAGCTGGAGATCCTTGGCACAGGGAGCCCTTCCTATGGTGCATTCCTGGTCTCTGCCCCTCGACTCTCTGCCAAGTGTTACACACCGCTTTCCTTTCACAGATCCGTACCACTCAACATCACCTTGGCAATGCAGCCACCTCATCTGAGACTTCACACCTCCCATCCGGTCCTCCCTTTTTGCTCCACCTCACTTAGCTCCCAGCATCACCTACTTTATTAAGTTATCCTATGATCTGTCTTCTGACACTAGACTCTAAGCTCCACAAGGGCAAGGATTCTGATCTGCTCTGTTTAGAGCCAAATCTTCCATGTCTGGAATGTGAGTGTGCATAGTAGCTACTAAGAATATCTTTTTATTGCCACCTCACAGCTACAAAAAACTGAAGTTTGCAGAGAAAACACTTGGCTTTAGAGGCAGCCCCAAGCCCAGATATTCTGTGTGCTTGACGGAAGACTGAACTGTGGCCACACACTGCTGATTGCTGCTCTCTGTGGCATTGAATGCTCCGGTGAAGCTGTCGGGAAATAGTTAAACAAGTTATGATTTAAGCCTCCTCTAATAGACAATAAGTGAATTAACACAGATCTTTATGTGCTGCTTATATGGAATGACCTCAAGGATATTTGTGAGTGAAAAAGTAAGATGCCCTGGAGTGCTTTGGAAGTGTTTTCAAAAGAAATAAATAAACAGAATGGCCACACACTCCAAGGCTGGCTGTGCAGAGAAATGTTCTAGGAGACTCTGGAGGAGTCTCCACCTGGAGCAAGATATTGCTATCCATTTTGCATTGTGGAAATTTAAAATCTTGTACATGATTTTTTTTTTTCTCTCTCTCACTTTTTTAAGATTTATTTATTTATTATGTACACAGTGTTCTGCCTACATGCCAGAAGAGGGCACCAGATCTCATTACAGACGATTGTGAGCCACCATGTGGTTGCTGGGAATTGAACTCAGGACTTCTGGTAGAGCAGTCAGTGCTCTTAACCTCCAAGCCATCTCTCCAGTTCGGTTTTCTCTTTTCAATAATATAAATTGTTCAGAAAGTTTAAAACAAAGCCTCAGGACTCATATCAAAAAATAACAGTCCCCTTCTCTACCACGCTGTGCTTGAATTCTTCTGTTCCTGAAGGCAGTGAACTCAACCCTCACTTCTGCCCCTTCTGTTTGCTGTTCTCTTTTTAAGTCAGGTTCTGAGTTAGATCTCCAGGCCTCCCAGTGATGCACATCCCTGTGGAGGATCTTGGTAATTGTAGGATCTGGGCTGGGTGTATAGCTGAGTGGAGGAGCACTGGCTAGCATGCATGATGCCGCAGGTGTGATGGAAACATACTCACCTCCTTCTCCTCCCTACAATGCAGGGTCTGATTCAGCAGGTCTGGGGCACCTTCCAAGATTCTGCATTTCCAATATACTCTCATGTGCCGCTGATGCTGCTGGTTTATGGACCATTCTCTGAGTGGCCAGATTAGAACTCCAATGCTGACACAGCTATTTCTCCATCTCTCTGCTTTTGATCTTACTTCCCACTGTAGAGAATGAAATTTTATTTCTCCTCTACCATGACCCTCACTCCCACATACACAAATCCTATCCTCATCCTTCTGACAGGGCTAAATATTCTTTTGGGTTCAATGGGTTTTTGGTATTTAAATTATTATACCTTTGTAGATAATAGTGACACCTTAGCCACCCACATACTATGCTATGATTACATTTCCTTTCTTGTTCAACTTTTTTTTATTTTATTTTTATTTTTCTAGAGTTAATTATCGACACACCCCCATCTTACCTTTATTAAAGCATTTACAAAGCTTCCAGATTAAACTGAAAACCTCTGATCAGTAGACTCAAATACACCACAAAATCTATATGTAAGCTGAGTATGTGGTATCTACCTGTAATCCCAACACTTAAGAGATAGAGACAGGTAGAACTCTGTGAGTTTGAGGTTAGCCTGGTCAACAAAATGGCTTCCAGCCATCCAAGATTACATAGCAAGACCTTGTATAAAAAGACCGTGCATATCGGAGCCCTGTCCTTCAGGTCTAATATGGACTATTACCCCGTATAGCCCCGTGTACAGGGCAGGAGCAGCTCGAAGGGTTCCGAGTCTCTATTCTGAGTTGGGTTCCCCTTACTGCTGCTTGTACCTAGACTACCTTCCTCCTTTCAGCCTCTGTCCCAGATGTTCGCCAGGCCCATGGCTGCGTGGCTGGAACTGATTTTTTTTAATTTAGTCTCCTGTGCAGCTCGCTGATGAAACATTGAAAGTAAGAGTCCCCTACACATCCCCCCACCTTTCTTCTTTCTTCAGAACTAAAGCAGAAGAAAGGTGTGCTCAAGCAAGAGGACCAGCAGCCTCTGCACGTCCACATGAGAAACAAAATCTCTTCAGTGATGCAGCTTGGACCAGATCTGGTTTGGGGTGTAACTTTTTGTCTACGTGGGATAGACACATAGTTCCTTCTAGGAAGACACTAGCATTCTTGCCAAGATGCTTAAGCCCCATTCTGATAAATTTTAAGTAAGGCCTCTTCCAGGAAGCTGGCTTCTCATCTATATAGCTGTCAGTCAGTCATCAGTCGGGCTTTTAGTGATCTGGAATTGGATTTTCTTTCTTTTTTTTTTTTAATTGTGTTTTGTTGGACAAGGAATATCTAACAACTCTTATATAAAAGGGAAAGGACTATGGTGGTTATGGTGATACACACTTAAGAGACTGAGGTAGGAGAATCACAAGTTGGAGGTCAGCCAGGTCTACACAAAAGCCAGAGTCAGACACACACACACACACACACACACACACACACACACACACACACACACACAGAGAGAGAGAGAGAGAGAGAGAGAGAGAGACAGACAGACAGACAGACAGACAGAGACAGAGACAAAGAAACAGAGACAGAGAGAGGCAGAGAGAGACAGAGACAAAGAAACAGGGACAGAGACAGAAAGAGCTAGTTGCAACAGTATTTGCCTCTCTTCCAACTATGAGCAAGCTAGGTTCTATCCCAAAGGCTCACTTGGGTTTTAGTGAGCATCTCTGAAAAAGTATCAGCTCAAGTGCACCGAACAGAAAGGTGTTTTTTCTGAGCCTCCAAGGTCCTTGGAGGAGGGAGAGGACTGGGATTTGTATTGGGTCAGTTGTATGCTTACAGCAACCTAAGCATTTACCAATACTTTGGCTAATGTGATTTTATCAGTGATCCCACAAGATAGGAATTGGAGCAAGCTTCAGTGGCTTTTTCCTGCCAAGTATCCATGGGGGGTGGGGTAGGGAATCTAAATATGGATTAAAACTAGGGAGGGGTCTTACATGAATCACAAACAACAGGGTGGCTGTGAATAAAGGGTCACTCAGCCTTCTGCACATGAGAGTCAAAGGGAACGGTGTGTGTGTGAGAGTCCCGGAGAGGACCCCAGCAAGTCTGTCCAGCATGTAGCCTGGGCCCCAAAAGCCTATGTTCAAACTGGAATTGAGCCTGACATCTGCTGGGTCCTGAGTGGTGACAGGACAGAGGCCAGAGTGGGACCAGGTGGGTAGAGGAAGTATGTTAGGGTTTTGTCGTTGTCACAAAATGCCTGACAGAAATAACATAAGGGAACAGAGATTAAAAAGCACTGTTTTGGGGCCAGAGAGATGGCTCAGCAGTTGAAAGCCCATGGTGAGCCTCTACAACTGTATGACCATCACTGGGTTGGGGGTTGATTAGAAGTCAGGGCCTTGAAGCAGGAGAATTGTCATGCATTTCACACTAGCCGGAGTTACCAAGTTACCCCTGTCTCAAAGTATTAATTAACTAAAAGTTATTCGTGCAGTTAAAAGCCCTTCTTGCTCTTGCAGAGGACCTGAGCTCAGTTTCCAGAACCCATGTCAGGTAGCTCTTAACTGCCTGTAAAAGATCAGACACCCACATATAAATAATTTTTAAATTAAAAAGTAAAATAATAAAAAGCATTCTTTAAATTTTTTAATGTATTGTTATTATTATTATTTGTGTGTGTGTGTATATGTGTGTGTGAACATGCATGCAATGGCATGCATGTAGCGGTCAGAAGACAACTTTGTGGAGTCAGTTCTCTCCTGTCCACTAGTACACTGGTTCTGGGGATTGAACAAAGGCTGTCAGGCTGGACTGTCTGTCATACGGCCAATGCCTTGACCAGCTGAGCCAACTCACTATCTATATATCTATATCTATATCTATATATCTATATATATCTATATCTATATCTATATATATATCTATATATATCTATATCTATATCTATATCTATATATCTATATATCTATATATCTATATCTATATCTATATCTATATCTATATATCTATATATCTATATATCTATATATCTATATATCTATATATCTATATCTATATCTATATCTATCTATATCTATATCTATATATCTATATATCTATATATCTATATCTATATCTATATCTATATATCTATCTATATTTCTATCTACGGCTGATGGTTTCAGAGGCTTCATCCTGTGGTCAGTTGGCTCTCTTGTTTCTAGGTTGTGTGAGGCAGAGCACCATGGTGGAAGGCATGGTAGAGCACAGCTGTGTACCTCAAGGAGGGTAGGAAACATGAGGGAGAGAGGGAGGGGCCACAGACCAGGGCTCTCCAAAACACACCCCCAGTGACCCACCTCCTGCAACCAAGCCCCACCTCCTGTTCCCACCACCTCCGACAATGCCACTTCATCCATTGATGAAGACAGAGCCTTCTAATTCAGCCACTTCCCAGGGCCCTACCTCAGGACACTGCTGGATTGGGAGCCATGTCTTCAACACGTGAGCTTTTAGGGGAATATCTGATATTCTAAATGAGGCCTGGCCATCACCACTCTTCAAGTCCAGGTCATGAAGGCCACAGCACCTGGCTCAGGCCCCCTTTTAGCTGGCCAGAATCCTTTCAACCGTCAGGGGTGGACTCTGGGCCATCAGGAGAGGCAGGGCCTTGGGAAGCAGGCAGAACACTCTCAACCCCATCCCCCCATCTCCCACCCCCCTGTTGAAACCTCTTATCTTCAGAGGTTGCTGTGTTTTAGAAACACCAACTTTTTAAAAGAACAGTATTATCAAGACCACCATGTATCTGAAAGGCTTACACTTATCTAATTAGCAAGTATACATATGCACACACACACACACACACACACACACACACACACACAGTGCTTTGGTGACTCTGCTCTTCAGATAATTACAGGAATCATGAAGGGTATCTACTCAGGGACAGGATGCGGTTGGGAATGGGATGTGCTCATAATGATGGCTGCTGAATGTCCCGGCTCTCAGTCCTGCCAGGATGGTTGTCTGTCTGTGTATGTGTAACTGCCCACAAAGAGAACATTGGAGGCCTGTGTATATAGCTCTTCAGGAATATGGCTCAGACCAGCTTCCCTATGTTCCAGAAGGTGGACCAGAGCTGACCCTGAATGGGGAGAAGAGGAAGCTACCCTCCCATTAGGTCCCCAGGCTCCAAGGTCAAGAGCTGTGGGCACGACACCAGCCCCCAAAGCTGGAGGAGAGGCACTGCCCCATCTGATCGGTCCATAGGTCTAGTCCGAAGACGAGCATGGCTACCACGCATCTTGGAGGAATGCAAGTGGCTGAGATATAGGGCTCAGCCTTTCCATGGAGTTGGGGGGCAGTTTGGAAAGCCATGTGACCACAACCCTCTCTCCACAGACTGGAGGCCGAAGGCAACAGTGTGCAGGAGAGGGAAGGTGAAGGCTTGGGTTCTTGTCCCTGAGTCTGAGCCCACACCCTGCCCCTAACCCAAGATCCAGGCTCAGTCACCCAAACAGGAGACAGACAGAGCTTCACAGCCACTAAGAATTAAAACCTATCGATTTTCCCCATTAGCTAAAGAACGCCATCAGAGTGCATTAAAACCAGGCAAAGCACAGCCTCGTGAATAATTAACATCCGCAAATGACAACCCCACGGGCCTGAGGAGGGGGGAGGGGCATCCAGAGGCCGATCTGACCCCTCTGACTCTCACCTCAGGGACTGGAGCGTGGGCTACCTCTCCCCCTCCACCCTGTCTCTTGTCCCTTCCCATTCCACGTCCTCCTTTTGGAGGGACAGACACCCTGTCAACTCTGCACATCCAGAGACCCAAGGTTGACCCTTGAACAGGGAAGGGAAGCCCCGAGTGTCACAACCTTAAGGGAGATGCTGCTCCTTTCTGAACACATTCCCCTCTGCGATGCAGTGCAGCTGGCCTCTAGCTATGTCTGTCAGTCTGCGGTTCTGGATAGGGACAGAAATCTAAAAACACAGAGTGAATCTGCAGCAGAGCTTGTGTGAGGCCCCGGGGCCCGCCGATCTTCTCCCCAGCTCAATCTCGAACAAGCAGAAAGAAGTATCTTGTTCAGGTAGGCCAATTCAGAGAAGGTGCCCTGTCCAGAAGGGCATATGGAAGCAGGCCCTCAATGCAGACAACCCAGAAAGACAACCCCAGAGGCAGATGTGGATCTCAACCTAAGGGAAGTCTATACAGTTGAATGGTGAGTTCAAGGCCAGCCTGGGCTACACAGTGAGGTGTCAGAAAGAAAAGAAAAGAAGAGAGGGGGAAGAGGTGTGTGTGTAGGGGGTTGACTAGGATAAACCATCCTTCAAGTTAATCAACAAGAGAAAGCCTTCCTTTCTAATGGGTGTACCATTTAGAAAAAGACCAAGTCCCTGCACACATGCGAGACTTGGGCAGAGCTGTGTCCCTGCCCCAAGTTGCTCTCTGCCAGCTCATCCTTGGGCACTGCTCAGAAGCCAGGCCCCACCCTTTGTTGGCCAAAGAGGTCCAGACCTGTCCAAATTCAATCCCAGGCTTCTAACTCTCCCACTTCCAAACTCCCCAGGTCCCCAGCTTCAAGTCAAGTTCCCACTTGTCTTCCCCACCCAGCCTCCCTCTTCATCCTCCTATGCTGAGAAGCGTGGTTCAGAACAAACACTTCCTAGACCTCCGACTACCTTTATCTCTTCCTGTTTTGTAAGGCTCTGTAACACCCTGTCATACTCGCTGTCTGCTAGTCTCGACCTACCTCTTGAGCCCCTGGGAAAGCTCTACCCCTTCCAAAAAGCCAGCTTAAAGACGTTCCCTGCCTCTCACCCTCCTCTCCAAGTGCCAGCTAGTTCCTGTGTTTGAGCTGGGAGGTTCTCTCTCCGGATCTTCTGGTCGGTACCTCCCTCTCCTGCAGGTTGCTGCTCTGATATCACCTTGTTGGGTGTTCTTTCTCAAAACAGCCTTTCTAACTACCTGCCTGCCCCTCAACCCCATCTCACATCCTCTGCTTAATCCCCTGCCCTTTCCACAGCCTGAATTTCTTTATCCTTTGTTTCCTCTGCTCCCAAGGCCACTGGGAACAGTTGTTATGTGTTGTCAATTTCTGCCCAGGTGAGGGGAGCTGAAAACCAGCCCAGGTCCCCACTGAAGGCAGGTGCTTTGGGGTTGCCAGGAGGGAGCGCCCTTTCTAATTCATTGGCACTGTGTAGACCAGCTGTGGCCCCTTCAGCCTCCTGTGGGGGTACAAGCCCACCAAAGGAGGAGGAACCTCTGCCACTTCATGACTGTGCCCTCCGCATCCCGCCCAGTGCCTGGTAGACACATGATGATGACTAGGAAACAGGCAGACAAGGTCCACTCTGGTATCCCCACGCTGAGCTTACTACTAAGCAACGTCTGCCTCATCTCTGGCTCGCATTCGGAGTAGCCATGCAATTAGACCCAGAGTCAGCGATGGTGATTTCTGGGAATGTGCAGGGACTTGGGTGGCTGTCTGTGGAGGTGTGAACTGGGGACCCCTGGGGATAGAGCTCTGATTCCCCCGCCTGCAGATGCTCCCTACCTATGCACGGAGGGTCCAGGTGGCACAGGAAATCTGACCAAGCCCAGGGACTGCGCGGTATGACCGAGTGTCTGCTGCCGCACCAGGCTCCCAGCAGAGGCGTGGTCCTTGCTTCCCTCACTGTGGCCAGCGGCAGCCTCCCAGCTCTGGCAGAGAAGGAGTTAACTTCCAGGCTTCTCAGCGTGAATGTGGAGCTATTAATACCCACAGCCCAGCCATCTAGAGCCACCACAGAGCTGAGCCCCAGAGCTGTGGAGAGGGAGCAGGGAGCAGAGCGGCCTCCAGTTTGGCCAACCGGCACCTGACTCCAAGGGTCAGAACTTTTCCTGGAGACAGCTGTGCCAGCCTCACCTGACCCTCACCAACCCTCCAGCTTTAAGTGTTGTCACTCGGCTCTCCTGGAGGCCACTGTACCACTCACTCCAGCAGAGGAGCACAAACTTTGTCACTCACCTCTGTGCCTGCTGGTCAACTGGGAAGAACAAACAGCTGGACAGACACACAGACAGAAGAGTCCTCTGTGGGCCTGTCCTCACAGTTCTGCCTTTAGCAGACATCAGCAGCAGAGTGGACCGCTGAGGTGCTGAGGGCTCCTCCAGAGGCAACGATAGGACCTCTGTCTACTACCGGTCACCTCTTGAATCCAGGCAGCCGCTTGCTGCTGCTCAAGTGCGGATCCTGTGGTTGGGACTCCTGTGTCTCAAGACCGGAGCTCCAAGAGAGCCACGGGCTCTTCCACCTACCGAGGCGACGGGTAACCTGAGGGAGAAGGCGCAGGTGGCAGGTAGGCAGGCCCGGGGTCCTGAGGCCGACAGGCTGCTGACCCTGGAGCGCACTGGCTCAGAGAACCGTGCCCTGGCTGGGGATGCTGCTGCGGAGACCACCAACGGTCCCCCCTGCCCCGTCCTGCATCTGCCTCCAGCCTGGCCCCTGGGCTGTGGAGCTGACGATGTGCCAGCTTTCTGCTTGGTCTGCTTCCACAGAGAGGAGGAGGAACTGGAAGAGGTTCCACTGCAGAGGTCAGTCCTGGGGTGGGCAGCGGGCTGGCAAGACCATGGTGCAGCCCTCCACCGGGAGCCTAGAGGCCTGGCAACGATGCCTATGGGACCTATCCACCCACTCTTACCACCCGTCCACTGTCCTGCTGAGCTCACGGGCTATCACCACCACCTTCTCCCCCTTCCTCCTACTCTGGCCCTAGACTTGCCTGTCACTTCACGCCCATTGTGGTCATGTCTTGTCCCTGCTTAGAGGCCTCCATGGTCCTCCAGCTCCTACAGCAGAAAGTCAGCACTTGGCGTTCAAGACCTGTGTGATTGGGGTTAATAGCCCATCTCACTCTGTTCTGCTGTATTACCAGAGATAGCCTGGCTTCCTCCACCTAGGCCCAGCTGAAATGCCTCTTCTTCCAGGTAGGCCTTCCAGAAGCCACAGGCCCACTCCAATCCAAGAGCCCCCCCTGGCATTACCCTGGCATTTAACAGGTGCCCGGTCTTTGTTGAATGAATAAGTGAAAATGTATATGTGCGCATGTGCGCATGTGTGAGCACTCATACATGTGTAAAAGAGGGAGGGAGAGAGGGAGAGAGAAGATGCTTTCTGCAGCCATGATTGTGTGTTTGTGGGCGAGTGTGTGTGATTGTGTACACAGGTTCGTGGGAGCAGGTGTGAGAGTACCTTCGTGATGAGAGAGTATAGCACCAGGTGGAGTTCAGACCCTTACAACTCTCTCCACCCTGACCCTCAGGGAAACCCTGGCTCCAGCCAAGTACATTACCCAAGCTGTGACCTGGGCTCTGGAAGTGAATGTACAAGCTGGCAGGGTCACCTCTGCTCCAGCCCAGCCTGCCTGGGTCAGTACCACCGTGGGAAAGGCAGACACAGGGCCACACTAGGGTCTCTTCCATGCCCAGTAAGGAACAGGAGGAGAGAATGTGGGCTCCCACATCCTAGGCCAGGTGCCCCTCATGACTATGTTGGACCCCAAGCCTATGATTTCCCTGCTGGGGGCCTCTGTGTTCTCATCTGTGTAATGGGTGGATGCTTCCTGCCTGGTTGCTAGCTGACCATGCAAGATGACTGGACACCTGCTGAGCACCAGGCTTCCACTGGGACCTAGAATCCTGGCACAGTCCTGGTGAGGTCTGTTAGCAGATAGGTTGGGCACAGACTGAGGGCACATTAGCAGGAGTGGGTACACAGTGCCCATGGGGTCGAGATGCAAGATGGACCACCTCTGCTCACAGGGGCCACAGCATACTCCGTGTCTACCTAGATGTACGATGCCTCCCAGGGAATGGGGGAGGCCCAAGAAAAGGTATCGGTGGGCTGTGCGATGGCCAGGGTGAAGGCTGGTGGTTTGGAAAAGTAGCTGTCCAGGGATGGGGGCGACCCTGCCAGCTTGTACATTCACTTTCAGAGCCGGGGTCACAGCTTGGGTAATGTACTTGGCTGGAGCCAGGGTTTCCCTGAGGATCAGGGTGCGGAGAGTTGTGGGGTGAGGAGGACAAAGGCAGTAGTATCAGATCACGGAGGCCTGGATTTGTGAGTTGAATACTTGATCTGTGGGCACCGGAGCAGCCATAGGAGGGCTGGAAGCCAAACAGGCAGGTTAGGAGACTCAGTGAAGCGGGAGACACTGTACTTAACTCCACAGCCTCAGCGCGGCCACATCGTTTTCATAGTGAAGGTTGGAGTGCTTGGTGAAGACTAACAGGTCCTTGGCATCCTTTGCTATCATAGTCCCTCTGTCTTTCTTTCCTGTCTCTCTCTCTCTCTCCCTGTGTCTCTGTCTCTATCTCTCTCGCTATCTCTTGGTGGGGATGGAACCAGGGCCTTGCACATGCTAGGTTAATTCTCAGCCCTGAGCTGACTATCAACAACACACACCGCCAAGCCCTGCCTTGATGTCCCCCAGCTTCAGGTCTTGGAGCAATGCTAATATTAATCCTGACTGGAGTAATATTCATCAATCCTGACTGGTGAGTGACTCAGGAAGCCCCAGAATGAGGCTCCAGCGCTAGGGTTAGGATCTTCTGCCCCTCTCTCCCTCCTCTTCCCTCCACCCCACCTGCAGCTTTGGGGATTCCTGTGTAGAAGAGGTCCCTCCGTCTCCTGTTCTGGGATATAATGGCCTAGGATGATAGGTTATACTAGGATTATATGATATACTTTCTAACTAACACTCTGGCTCTTTAAGGCCTAGGGGAGGGACACTGCCAGGCTGGGCAGAGATGGTGACCACAGGTGCCAGGTGGTGAAGCTAAAAATACTGAGTGATGTGGACAGCCAGGCTGCGGGAGCCAGGCAGAGCTGGCTGGGAGGGCAGCAAGACGGGGTGAGGTCACCTTGGATTTAGAGAGTGCATGGTGCACCAAAAGCCCTCACCACGTCTCCTCGGCCTTTTCTGGTGTTTCTCTAGAACATCCAGCTGCCATCTTTAAATGCCGTGGGCCGGTCTGAGTCGGCCACGGTCCTCTTTCATGTAGACCCTGAGTTCTCTTTGGGTCTCTGCTCAGGCAATTAGGAATTGAGAGCCTGTAAGGGGTATAGGCAACCTGCTCATTCATTTATAGGTTGAACAAACTTCCCAAAGCCTCCAGGGACTGGATACTGAAGCCGCAGAGATGGGAGGGATACAGACACTTCCCTGGTGGGGCTCGCTGACTTCTAGGCACAAATGGCGGCCATGTGAACATGAATCTCTGTGGGCTATAATGAGAGTGTGGGCGCCCTGCCACTAGATTCTGCTGTAGGTTGATGCACCCTGTGCCACCTGTCAGGGACAGTGTTACCAACCACCTGCTCATGCTGGTTCAATGTGTTAACTAGGGTGAGGCAGCTGCTGTGCCCATGAGCCTGGAACTTACAGCAACGACATTCTTTACAGTTGATGTCCATGGAATGGAGTCTAGAGAGAGGGATTCTGCTCCAAGCATTCTTTCACTGACCCCGGCTCTTTCCCATCTCGGGATGGCATAGCTCAGAACCTCAGAATCCCCAAGTGTGGCTCATGCCTGCAAGCCCAGCATTCAGGAGGCTGAGGCAGGTGGATTGTGAGTTCTAGGCCAGCCTAGGCTATATTCTATCTCAAAACAAAATACATTACATTTAAACTATCACCCAGGGTTTTTGTGAGTCAGCTGGAGACAGCCTCTTTTCCTTGCGTCTATGTGCATTGGCTATGACGGCTAGTTGCAAGGGGAGCTGGGGAGAGGCAGTCCAGTGCAACCACCTCACGGCGGCATTATGAAAGTTTGATACATGAAGACAAACTGTCTCCTAATCGGTGCAAATTATGCTTATTCATTCACTCAGCCAAGTGGGAGGGCATCTTGCATGGGAGAGAGCTAGGAGCCACATGAGAAACACCAGCTCTGTACTCCTGGAGCTCAGAGTTAATGCGGGACAGATGATACACAAGTAAACCCATGATGTGATCATCAGGTTCAAACCCCTTGCGGGGATGGGAGGGGGGTGATGAACAGGGACACACAGGAAACACACACTTTGTGTAAGGAGACTTGGGAAGCTGGCATCCCAGGCCTGAAAAGGGGAGGGGACTGGCCATCCAGGCAGACAGAAGAGAGAGAGAGGCAAAGGGCCAGAGGCCACCGGCATGCAGTAGTGCTCACTCTGATAGACCAGTGTGGTGAGACAGAGACACACATGAGACAGGAATGGACCAGATCAACTCTGCCTTGACTGCCCTGCTGAGGAGAATGGATTTCATGCTAACGGGATAGGGAATCCTTTGGAAGCTTTTAAAGGAAAACGACGAAATCTGCTTGACATTTTAAAAGATCCCTGGAGCTGCTCTAGGCGAATCAACGGCTGCTGGGCCAGCATGGATGCAGGACACCAGCGCTGAGATCATGGAGGGATGTGCAGGGTGAGTGACCTGTGGGCAGGCCAGGGTCAAGGGAAGAAGATGGCTGCGAGTACGTTTTTGAATATGGTTTGTCCCAAGAGTTCACAGAGAAATTCAATCCCCAAAGTCTTATGTCGATAATATCAAAAGACAGAAAACTAATTGAGGTGTGGTGTTAGAGGTGGTGATCGCAATGGATTAGGTCATTAGCATGGGAGCTCCCAGGACCGAACCCTAGTGGCTTTGGGAGAGGGAGTAAGCTCCACGAGCCTGTCCAGGGGTCTGCGTACTCCAGCCATGACATAATGCACCTGTCAACACCTTCCTGCTCCCAACAGAGCCTGTAGAATGCTGCATGGACTTCCCGGCTGCAAACCTACACACAAGCTTTTTTAAAGATTTGTTTTATTTTTATTTGTATGTATGTGTCTGTGTAAATGTATGCTGTGCGTGTGCGGGTGCCCCCGGGGGGCAGCTGGAGTTATAGTCAATGTCAGTTCTTTCTTTCCAACATGTGGATTCTGGGGATCAAGCTCAGGTCACCGGTTTGGCAGCAAGCTCCTTTAGCCACACAGCCATCCCACTGGCCTCTGTCCGGCAAACGTCTTCTTTTCTTTCTTTCCTTCTTTAAGGATAAGTTTATTTAGAACACTGCAAAGAGAATAGTGAGCAGTGCAGGACAGACTTGCCTGCAAATCTCTTTAAATTGTGGACCTTTCACGTACCCCAAAGGCCCATTCGTTACAGGCTTGGTCCCCAGGGTGACACTACTGGGAAGCTGTGGAGTCTTTAAGAGGCGGGGCCTGGTGTGAGGAGTCAGGTCTTTGTGGGATATGCTCTTACAGGGGTATCGGGACACTAGTGTTCTCTCTCTTTTTCCTCCTCCTCTCTCCCTCTTTCTGTCTCCCTCCCTCTCCCTCCTCTTCTTTCTCTCCCTGGATCCTCCCTCAGCAGCTTGGCTGCGGCATGGTACTTCCTGCCATGATGCTCTACAGACCCAAAAGCAATGGTACAGAGTATCCATGGGGGACACCTGTGAAACTGCCAGTTAAAACAAACCTTTCCTTTTATCAATTAATCGCAGGTATTTCATTAAGTCAAGGGAAAGCTGACTAACATACTTCTCAGATGGAAGATGTCTGTGGTGGTATTATTATTATTATTATTATTATTATTATTATTATTATTATTTTACTCTTAGGATGGAACCCAGGGCCTCCCACGTGCTAGGCAAGTGGCTCTGCCACTGAGACTCACCCCCAGCCCTTGTGGCAAAATCCTTGAGTCTCTCATTCCCTCTTTTGTATGGATTCAATCCCAATCAGCTGATTCATTCTTGATTTTCTTCTTCCTCTAAAGGGAAGAATCAGCAGATCCTGTGGCTTTTGTCTCCTAAACACGTTTAGAAGATGTTATTACCCAGCATCTCCTTACCATAATGAAGTAACTCAAGCAGTCCGCTTTGTCCAAAAATACAGAGTCTGGGGCCTGGTAGAATAGATCTGCACTCAGGAGGCTGAGGCAAGAGGATCATGAGTCCAAGCTCAGTCCAGGCTGTATAGGAAGACACTAAAACATTTCCAAACTGTAGCAGTCTTTGCTTCCATCAAAACTTAGCAACAAAGTTATTTTCCTATGCTACCCAAAGTCTATTGCCTCACAGTTTTATTATACCAGATTCAACAACTGAGCTGAAATTGTTGATAGAATGCCCTAGAAGATCTTTTTACAAACTGGAGGGGGCCACCCCCTTCACTTCTCCAGCTTCCAGAAGGTACCCGCCTCCCTTGCTCCATTTCTCCTTTCAGTAGCAAGGAAACAGCACCATGTCCATTCTCCGGTCCGTAGCAGGGAAAGCTTTTAGTGAGTCACGTGATTAGATTGGTGCCTTAGTCTATTCTGTGGTTGCTGTAAGAAAATACCCAAGGCTGGGTGATTTCCAGACAACATCACCTTGTTTAACTCGCAGGTGTGGAGGCTGAGAAGTCCAAGGGCACAGTGCCGGTGTCTGCTCGGCCTTTGGTGAGGGCTTCGTGGTGCTTTAGTCATTGCAGAAAGCGGAAGGCGGTGGGCGTGTGTAGAAGAGACGAAGACCAGCCCGACCTTCTAACAACCCCATCTCCTCCCTCGAGAACACTCGTCTGGCTCCAGTCAACTGTGTGAGGCTCTGCCACCACGATCCAAACCCTTCCCTCCAGGCCACACCAGGCAGGCCCCTGAGATCCCAGCACCTGAATTCAGAGCACAGCAGCTGGAATCCCATCTCATGGCCCTCAGCCTTAACCTCAGGAGCAAAGCAGTTCTGCCATGTGATGGAGCATGCTTGTGGCTTTGGGGGTTATGACTCCCATAACCCCCCATAACTTTGGGGGTTATGAGCGGGTTGGTCCTGCCCATCATGGCACACATCAGTGGAAAAGCACTCACTGGGAAAGGAGACATAGTATGGGGTCAGGATGGCAGGCGTATGTGTGGGAACTAATTTAGTAGATAAGGAAGTTATACCTTACATCACCTCTAAGCTGAGCATGGACAAGCCCATGGAACTACAGTTCACTCTTCAGATCTCCAAAAGGCACTGGCCTGGTTAGAAGGGATGACAATGCTTGGAGCTCGGCCACAGCAGGACCGCTTAAGGATCTCCTGGCTAGTTGGGTGTGGTATATGCCTTTGCCTCCCAACACTTGGGAGGCAAAGGACGGCAGATCTCTGTGAGTTTGAGGCTAGAATGGTCTACATAGAGAGTTCCAGATCATCCAGGGCTACATAGAGAGACCCTGTCTCAAAATAAAACAAAACAAAACACCAAAAATCTTCTGCCTGGGCCTGGAGAGGCGGCTCAGTAGTTAAAAGCCCTGGCTGCTCTTTCAGAGAACTTGGGTTCAATTCCCAGCAGCCACATGGTAGCTTACAACCATCCAGTTCCAGGGTATGTGACCACCCCTTCTGGTCTCCTTGGGTACCAGGCACGCAAGTGGTGCACAGACATACAAACAGACAACCCCCCCCAAATTAAATAAATAAAATTTAAAAATACTCTTCTGGTTCACAAAGACTGGACATTTATTCCCCAGGGTCCAGATGAGGGGTTGCGCACCCACCTGGAGATTATGCAAATGTAAGAAGCGCTGTCCCCTCCCCTGTTCACCCCAGCCTTCTTCCTTCACGCTGCTGCCGCACAGAGGGCTCCGGCCTGACCTTCCAGGAGCTCCAGGAGCTTCCGGGGTCCCCCTCCACCTCTCTGTGAGAGATGAGTGTTTGGCAACCGTTCTGTTTTTTCAAGCTTTTTTCTCCCCACTTAGTTGCTATTGCCTTGAAATTGTACGCCGCCCCGCCCTATTTGTGTCAAATCGTTTTTTTTCAGTGGTGGGGTTGAACCCAGGGCCTCAGGCATGTTCAGTATGTGCTGTGCCTCCGAGTAACGCTTGTCAGTCGAGGAAAGAACATCTAAATATAGCGGCCCAGCCCAAACTTTTTATGCTGAACCTCTGTCACCCAGCATCCCCTCCCTGCAAGTACTGGGTTTCTCAACTGCTTGTAAATTTTATAATTTTCACCTTTTAAAATTGGGCCCATAGTTTACTCACAGTGAATGCAGTTTTTAGCAATGAGCTTAAGAAGTTCTGACATACTTATACATCCGGGGAATCCAAGCCCCCATCCAGGCATAGAACATTCGGTCTTCTCAGAAAGTTTCTCTTGCCCTAGGGTCAACATTCACGCACGAATGCACACACGCGCGCGCACACACACACACACACACACACACACACACACACACACACATGATGGGTCCACTACCATGGTTTTTATCTGCCTTTGACATTCTTGAGAATGAGCAGGAAACCAGGGACCCACTTTTGAGGAAAGCCTGGAATCTAAGCAGAACCAAAGCGAGCGTGGAAACAGGGTATTCAAAGACAAAAACTTTCAAACAAGCTATGGGCTCTGTGTTCAGACACTAAAAACAAAACAAAACAAACAAACAAACAAACAAAACATAGAGCCAGGCAGTGGTTTTAATCCCAGCATTTGGGAGGCAGAGATAGGTGGATCTCTGTGAGTTCAAGGCCTGTCTGGGCTACAGAGTGAGTTCCAGGAAAGGCACAAAGCTACACAGAGAATCCTGTCTCGGAAAAAAAACAAAAGAAAAAAGAAGAAAAAATGCATAGTAACTATGAAAGAAACTGGGGGTGTCTCCAGAAATAATGGAAACAAAAGGTTGGGCTGAAGTCTAGAAAGATCTGTCTTAAAACAACACTGTATAAATGTACCTTGTAAGTAAAACTTCAATTTCTTCTGATACATCTCAATATGTAGCTCAGGCTGTCCCAGAACCTGCCATCCCCCTGTCCCAGTCTCCTCAGTGCTAGCCTTCCAGGCCGGTGCCACCATGCCCTGCTATATTTCTGTAGAGTAACAGTGAGGACAAAAGAGACTAGGAGACGAATAGGGAGAGCCCCCCCCCACACCCCCAGCATAGGAGGATGGACCTGGGAAAGGGGGAGGGGGAGGGCTCAGCAGAGTTAAGGGGTTAAAACCAGCTCCCTCTGGTCTCACTGGGGTTTGTTTGCTCATGAAAAGGGTGCTCTGTGCACAGAGAAGAAGCTCTGTAGACAATGACTGAGAAGACCCTAAAGCCATGAGAAGAGCTAGTTGGGTTTCTAGCTTTTAATTGTACTTTTATTTATGTGTGTGTGTGCGTGTTCACCCATGTGTGTGCAATTGTGTGTGTGTGTGTGTGTGTGTGTGTGTGTGTGTGTGTAGACCAGAAGAAGGAGTTTGAGCCCTGGCAGCATGAGTTACAGGCATTTGTGCCTGATGTAGGTGCTGGGATCTGAACTCGAGCCCTCTGATAGAACATTGAGTGCTCTTAGCCACCGAGCCATCTCTCTAGCCCTGGTTTTTTTTTTTTATTATTCTATTATTATCATTATTATTATTATTATTATTATTATTATTATTATTATTATTATTTTGGTTTTTCAAGACAGGATTTCTCTGTGTAGCTTTGGCACCTTTCCTGGAACTCACTCTGTAGCCTAGGCTGGCTTCGAATTCACAGAGATCCACCTGCCTCTACCTCCCAAGTGCTGGGATTAAAGGCGTGCGCCACCACTGCCCAGCATAGCCCTGGATTTTTAAAAAATTATCTTATTTCAAATTCTGGATACTTCTGTGTATATGGAATGTGCTCGAGGAGGCCAGAGATGCCAGATCCCTCTGGTACTGGAGTTACAGGAACCATTCCATGTGGGTGCTAGGAACCAAACTCAGGTCCTCTACAATAGTAGTGCATGCTCTTAACTTCTGACTCATCTCCTTAGCCTCATCTTTTTTTTTTAAAAAAAAAGATATAGTTATTGCATATATTACTTATACAAAGTAATGGGTTCCGTTATGATGTTTTCATACACGTATATCATGTACTTTGGTTATATCCACATGCTCCACAGCCCTGTCCCACCTCCTACAGGTTCCCTTCTTCCTAAATAGGCCCCCTTCTTTCACACCTTTTAAAACATGTAGATTCAAATACAAGAGAGAGAACAGGTGATATTTGCCTTTCTGAGTCTGGTTAGTTTCTCAACAGATGATCTCCGGTTGCATCCATTTTCCGGGAAATGACATCATTTTATTCTTCATGGCTAAATAACCCCATTGTGTATAGAGACCACAGTTTTCTTTTCTTCCTTTGGATGCCTTTGGTGCATTTGTGGGCATGTAGATGTGCTCATCTGTGTGTGTACGGAGGAGGCTGGGGGCTGACCCTGGGTGTCTTCCTTATCAGTCTTTGATTTATTTTTTGAGACAGGGCCTCTCACTGACCCTGTGGCTGCCCTTTCTGGTAGACTGGCTCATGAGGAAGGACCCCCTCCACTCTACTTTGCCTGTCTTTTTTCTGTCTCACGTGCTGGAGTTGCAGGCTTAGGCATGGGCTGCCACATTTGGCTTTTACATGGGCTGCTGGGGATCCGAACTCAGGTCCTTGTGTTTTTGCAGGAAGCACTTTACCTACCCACTGTTTCCCTAGCCCTCTGTGTTTTCTTTTTTCTAATTCATTATTATTGTTGCTTAGTTAGTATACGAAGTAATGGATTTCATTGTGACATCTTCAAATATACAAATTTTCCCTATGTACATACATACACACATACATACACACATACATATACATACTTACCGTTTTGTCGGTTACTCTGTAGACAAGCGACTGGTACCCTGCCTTGGCTGTTGCTGGAGGGCTTCTCTCCAGGTTCCACCAAGCCCCGCAGTCCCACAATCCACGTAAGCCCCGCAGTCCCACAATCCACGTATAAAATAATCACTCAGACGCTTATATTACTTACAAACTGTATGGCCGTGGTAGGCTTCTTGCTAACTGTTCTTATATCTTAAATTAACCCATTTCTATAAATCTATACCTTGCCACGTGGCTGGTGGCTTACCGGCGTCTTTACATGCTGCTTCTCCTGGCAGTGGCTACAGTGTCTCTCCCCTCAGCCTTCCGCTTCCCAGAATTCTCCTCTCTCCTTGTCCCACCTATTTCCTGCCTGGCAACCTACTTCCTGCCTGGTCACTGGCCATCAGTGTTTTATTTATATAGAGCAATATCCACAGCACTTCCCCCCCCCTTTTTTTTTTAAAGGAAGGTTTTAACTTTTACACATCTCCAAAGCCAGCTTGGTATATTTGGGAATTTGGGCGTAGCTTCTCTTACTACTTCCTGCTGGAGGGGGGCGCTGTATCTTGTGGGGACACAAAGAAAATTTTAGGATCACGGAGTAGTCCGTGAGACTGTATCGTCTGAGCCAGTTGCCTTGAAACGATTCTGGATGTTGGATCATCTGGGCCAGGGTGTCAGAGACCTTTCAGGTGGTCTTGGCTGGTCAAACCTGATGTATCTTAATCTGGAACAAATCCATAGCCTCTGGCTTTCTGTAGAAACAAAAGCAGAGCTGGCTGGAGAGGTGGCTCAGAGGTTAAAGGCACTGGCTGTTCTTCCAGAGGAGCTGAGTTCAATTCCCAGCACCCACATGGCAGCTCACAACTGTCTGTAGCTCCAGTCTCAGATGGTCTGACACCTTCACACAGATATACATGCAAGCAAAACATGAGCTCACATGAAATAAAAATAAATAAATTTTAAAAAAAATGAGGCAGAGAGACACTGCCAGCTGCTGCCATGACCAGCAGCATGTGAAGACGCCGGTAAGCCACCAGCCACGTGGCAAGGTATAGATTTATAGAAATGGATTAATTTAAGCTATAAGAACAGTTAGCAAGAAGCCTGCCATGGCCATACAGTTTGTAAGCAATATAAGTCTCTGTGTTTACTTGGTTGGGTCTGAGTGGCTATGGGACTGGCGGGTGACAGAGATTTGTCCTGACTGTGGGCAAGGCAGGAAAACTAAAGCTACACTTGGCTGTCATGTGCAGTGCAGTGACACACTGTCCAGGTGTCTCTGTGTTGTGCTGACTCAGGTCCCTTGTCACACAGTTCTATTTACGTTTTTGAGGGTCCTCCACACTGATCTACAGCATGGCTGCTGGGTTTGTGACTTGGTAGCAGGAGTCAGTGTAGTGACTTAGATCCCTGTGTTCTCCTGGTGAGGCAAGAGCCATGCCTTGGGGAGAGAAGAGAAGTTGGCAAGAGTCAGCCGTGCCTTGCCACGCCATGGACAGCACGTGGGCATCACCTGGAGCTGGTGTGAAGTGTGGGGCGTTTAGGGGAGCTTGGGTAGCAATGCGCAGAGCAGACAGGAAAGAGAGGGGCCTGTGAGGTAACAATGAGTTTCCCCTTCTAGACACGCTGCTGGGGGTTAAGGGACATGGCTGCTTGGGACAGGACTCTCCCTGGTGGGACCACTTGCTTGGTGCAGGCAGGGACAGGATGGGTGGTTGGTGTCATTCCAAGTAGATGCCCAATGGGAGAGGTGGGCGAGCAAGTGGGGCACTTTCCAGGTATCAGTCCTGTGATGGAGAGTGGAGTCCACACAGGATGAGGTGGGGAGTGGTGGCTGCCAGGCTTCCAGGCAGTGGGAAGGTGAAATGGCACTGGGTAGCTGTCTCTGTGGGATCAAAGGGCTGTCACATGCAAGAACTAGACAAACAGTGGGGCAGACAGTGGGCAGGGATGGTGAGGGAGCAAGTCAGAGATTGTGAAAGGGTAAGGTCTGGGGTTTGCACCTGGGGACACCAGAGGGGCAGAGTGGGTTGGAGGTGACATCAGGACATCTGAGCACTGAGGGGACAGCACTCTGATATGACTCTGTTCTCTAAGCTCTATCCCTCACAAGTCTAAACACAGTCATTTGCTCTGCGGCATGGCCTGGCATGGGACGTCTAAAGGCTTCTAATATGTCACATTGAGCAGCAGGGCTTCTGGACCACAGTGTGGACAGAGACCAAGTTCCTCACAGAGGAATAAGATACACGAGGGAATGGTATGGTGCCCTGGGGTTGGCCCTGCTGAGTCACAGCCAGGGGAGGGGCTTTGAGTGGACCAGAGGGCCTGGGCTTGAATGTCCTGGGTGATGGGGAGCAGAGGATGCTCTTTTCTCCCAATACAGGACAGTGAGTTGGGGTTTGAGGTGCGGATTGCTGCTCTCACAGTCCTTTGGCCCGTCCTGCAATGTAAAATACTGGCCACTAGAGGGAGTGCTGGATTCATATTTGCAGAGACTGGCCCAGCAAGGCGCTGTTTGCTCAACCTTGGCTTCTTTTTCTAATGACTTTCTGGACAGATTCAGATTTTGAAACCATATACTACAGGTCCACTACTTCTGGGCTATGTGGCCTTGCAGAGTAACCCAAAGGTTCTGTTATGTGGTTTCATCAGCTATAAAATGGACACAGAAATGTGTGTAGTGATGCATGCCTATAATCCCAGCTCTTAGGAGGCTGTGTCAGAATGGTGAGTTTGAGGCCAGCCTAAGTTACTACAGGGCTACACACTGAGTTCAGGGGCAGCCTGGTCTATATATCCAGACCCTGGCTCAAAGGAGAAAAATATAAAAAGAAGTAGATTGATAAATAAATAAATGAGCCAACACTTAAAACCCAGGACATTCTGTCCTTATATCAAAATATTCAACATCTTTGGAAAGCTGGAAGCCCTGAGAACCTGAGTCCACATTCCCACACGGGCACCCTGGGCATGGCCATATGGAGATGATCCGTAGGCGACAAGAAGTAACAACTTCTTAACTAAGTAACCAGTGTTGATTCAAGCTTTGGGAGTCTGACCCTCAGCAGTTTATTTTAGGCATGTTTATACATAGCACAATTTAGTAAAAAGTGCCTGGTGATCCCAACACTTGGGAGGGAGGCAGAGGCAGGCAAAGCTCTGTGTTTGAGGCCAGCCTGGTCTATAGAGAGAATTCTGAGACAGCTAGGGCTATAGAGAGAAACCTTGTCTCAAAAAGCAAAATAAGGGGCTGGAGAGATGGCTCAGAGGTTAAGAGCACCGACTGCTCTTCCAGAGGTCCTGAGTTCAATTCCCAGCAACCACATGGTGGCTCACAACCATCTGTAATGAGATCTGGCACCCTCTTCTGTATACATAATAAATAAATAAATCTTTAAAAAAAATAAAAGAAATTTCCTGGTGATAACTCAATCCTCTGTGTACAGTAAGGCTTAAGACATGACTACACAGAAACTCTTTGTAAAGTACATGTGGCATCTGTCATAAAGATGGCTTCTACAGATTGACAGACTCACAATAAGGGTCTAGGGAAGGATCGAGTGTGGCCTCAGCCACACAGATAGCACGAAAGTCACCAGGCTATTAATCATGTCCGCTCCCAGCCTTCTGGGCAGAAAACAGGTTATGCACCCCTCCATTTGAAGAGACAACCCTACGTGCTGAACATTCCTAGCTTCCCTAGTGCTTACCTGTGAGCACAACCGAGGACCTCCGTACTTCCCACACCCACCGGCTGTGCGTTCACACAGATGGAGGGTGAATCACTTCTGGCCACTCCACTCCCAGGGCTCTGGCTCCGGTCAAAGCCACGCCTCCCATCTGAATCAGACAGACTCCTTCTGAGTCCCCTTCCCCACAGTCTGTCCTCCTTACACACCCAACCTTCTCTGCTCATTCCCTTCAGAGTGAAAGCCGAAGTCACCTCCTGGCGCCCCTGCTGCCCCAGCCCCAGCTCTTCTCAGGGCTGCTGAACATCCCAAGTGCACTCTGACTGAAAGGGCTTTGTTTGCAGGAACTGTTTCCTTGGCCTGGCTCCCCTGTCAGCACGGCGTGACACCCCCTCACCTCATTCAAGTCTCTGCTCAGAGACCACCATCTCTGTGAGGACTTCCCAGCATGCCGTTCCTTTTTTTCCCTGCCTTGTCTCTGTTCACACTAATGCCTTGACCTGTATTGTTTACTCCTGTGTCCTATTTGTCCTTGTCTCTCTTTGCTAGAGCAGAGGCTCTGCAAAGGTCGGGCCTTTTCTGTGTTTTGACTTGCACACAGTGCTTAGCACAGTGGAAGGGCTTGATATTTGGGATCAGGCTGTAGCTTGGTGGCAGAGTACTTGTCTGGCATGTCAGAGGTCCTGAATTGATTCCCAGAACTGCAAGAGGAAACAAAAAGATAAAAAAGTATTTGCCTGGCTGCGCATGGTGGCACAGGCCTTAAACTCAGCACTCAGGAGGCAGAGGCAGACAGATCTCTATGAGTTTGGGGCTAGCCTGGTCTCCATAGTGAGTTCCAGGTCAGTGAGATTCTGTGTCAACATAACCAACCAACCAAACAAACAAACAAAGGAACTATTTGCCTGTTGAGTGGGGATGTATAAGTGCATCGGAGGCAATGATTGTACTAAGTGATCCAGCTGGGCCTGAGTGGGATGCTGTCGGATGCTGTGGGGTGCTGCTGGACCTGTCCACATAGAAGCACAGAGCCTGCCTTCAGGCTGAACACCCTGTGGTTGGTGTCTTGAAGTTTTCTATCTGTCTTTAACTCTATGACTGAAGGTTCATGGGACCCTTTCACTGGGGGCTGGATTGGGATGGATCATTGTCAGGGTCGCCCTAGGTACCTGTAAGAGTTTGCACCGTCTTACAAATGTCCCCATGCCCAAGGGAGTATGGTATTCAATAGAGGTGAAACCCAGGGAGAAGATCCTAGGAGACTCTTCTGTCCCGCATTCTGAGCACAGAGTGACACAGGTCAGTTCCTGGACCTAGGGTGTGTACCTGGCATGCACGTTCTGGAGGTTGGACGTTTGTCCACTGGAGCTGTCAGAACTGGGGTAATTTTGAACTCCACATTAGAGAGAATAAGGCTAAGCAAGAGAGAGAGCCCTTGGGTTCCTGGGACACTTGACCTTTGAGATGGCTGGCATCTGGCATTGCCCCTGGTAGCTTAAGCAGCAGGCTCCGAATTGGCTGGAGCAGGCCACTGGATTCCTCTCTGGGTCTCTGTTGTCCCATCTATGAACTAGGCAAGAACCTTTTGCACACTGAACCACAGGGTGGGTGGGGCATTCAGTGATTGGCAGCCGCGGGTCTTGACAGTCACAGGGAGTGAGTGTGGCCCTGACCCATTATGGATCTTGTTTATGGTTATTCTGAACAGTCCAGATGTCAAGACTCTCCTTCTATCTATATTCTTTGAAATGTTCAAAGGGGGTCTTAGCTTTTACTCCGGAAGGATGGGTGACAAGGGACAAGATAGAGGTCAGTAGTGACCTCGGGCCCATATACCAAAATAGTAATGGCTGCAGTGAGGGCTGCAGACACTGCTGGTGACTTCAGACCATCCTTGGGGGAAGCGGCAGGACTCAGTCATGTCCTTAGATCCTGGTGGTAGCTGCAGACCTTGAGCACAGCCTCCGACTAGTCCTGGTGACACCTGGGAGGTGCCTGTGCCTCGTTCCCTGCCCTCCATTCTGGCTAAGCCCTCATATCTCCCGAGCCACCAGAATTCAAGCCATTCTCTAGGATCCACTTAATTAGCCAAGCTTATTAACTCCCACAAGGCTTCTCCTCCCCTCCTAATTAACTCACTTAATTAGGGCTTGCAGGCCCAGCTCCACCCAGCCCCCTCTGGCTCCCACCCCTGCCTGTCTCTTCCTGGCCCTGGCTCAGCCAAGCCCCCCACAGGCTGGGATTGGGGTAGGTGGTGCCTGAATGTCTTCAGCACCCCGGCCTTCACTTCATGTCCTGCTCCCCATCACGGGGCACCAGGACTCTGCCTTCTGTAGCAGCAGCACGAGGCAGAGAGGAAAACAGGTCAGGGCAGTGGATGGAGAGAGGGGAAACGGGATGAGAGGAGCCTGGATATGGTGGTGAGGAGGGCTAGGAGCAGCTGGGCTGGGGGGCATGAGGGGATGCTAGGGCCTGGACCCTGAAGGCAATGTGGATTTGAATCCCAGGCTGTATGAAAGCTCTATCCAGCCTGCCCTGTCTCTATGCCCCTGATGCAGAGGGAAAGCGCAGAAGGGACCCAGCCAGGTATAAAGGTGCTAGTATGTATAGAGTATGGCCTGGCATAAATCTGTGTTTATTAAATAAGTAGATGGCCTTGAGAAGAGGCTAGGGGTTGGGATGTGAGGAGCTGGGAGAAGGGTGGGGAGAGCCAGGTGGAGTACCATGTCTGGGTCTATGGTCTGGAGTATGCCAGAAATATGCTGGGCCTGGGACAGAGGAAAGGGTATGCAGATCTGGGCATGGCAGCACCTAGCTGTGATTCCCAACACTAAGGAGGCTGAGGCAGGGAGATCAAGTTTGAGGGTAGCCTGTACTATGTTGTGAGGCTGTGCCTCAAAAGCAAAGAAAAGCTAGAGAATGTGGTGTCGGGGGAGGTCGCTCACCTGGGTCAGATGAGCAGGTGTATAATTCATGCCTAGATTTTAACCGTTGTAGAAATCCACGTTCACCCACAGTGCAGAAAGCTTGGGTTTGAAGGTAGCAAAGACCCAAGTCACTCTGATTTAAACTCAAAGGAGACTTTACTGGGTCACAGAACTAAAAGGTCCAAGTCTTCAAGCGCAGGGATGTCAAGGGGTTCAGATAACGATAAAGCTTGAACCCACCTCTTGGTTTTCTATCTGCTCTGCTGGTGTCATCCTCTCCCCGGTGGGGCGACTCCAGGCTCACACTCTGTCTTTTATTGAGGCCTGGCTGGGGCAGGTACACATCCGAAAGGACTCCTGTAGCCTGGAATGTGTTAGACACTGACTGGTGGAGCTGGGTCCCAAGACCAGCCCAGGAGTGGAGCAGGTGCTCCTCTTACGGATACCCTCCTCCTCAGATCCCCTAAGGAGTAAGGAAGGGTATGGCCGGGAATGTAGGTTCCCGAAGGGAAACCGGGGGTCTGGGAGCAGAACGTGTGGACAGATGCTAGGTAACGGAGTCTGTGCTGCTTGGACTGTGCGGGCATCATGCCAAGCCTAGGAAAGTTCCAAATGCAGGCATGTGCAGCGGTCCCTGCCAGGCCCCACCCAGATGTCCTTGGCCTCTTTCCCAGCTTTTCCTGCATCTTCATCTCTTTTCCTGAGGGCTTTCTGGTTCCACCCCCATCCCTACTCCCACCCCAGCAGCTCGTCTCCATCCCTGCCTCCAGGATGTGGCCAGCATGTCCTACACTGTCTCAGAGTTCCTCGCTGGTGTGGCTGGCTCCATGACCCACGGCTTGCCCATGTTCCCGGCTCTCTTTCCACGCCCCTGCCCGAGGTCACCCACCAGATAAAGGACTTACTCAACTCTTAGTCTCAGGGTCTGTTTCAGAGAGCTCAAACTAGGACACCATTGAAGCCAGCCCCCTCTCCCCAGCCTCCAGGGACGTGCACTAGACACACTTGATCCCTTACTAATGTCTGTATTCCCGGGGGTCATTTTGCAAGGAGCAGGGACTGGGTGAGCCCCCGAGAGTCCAGGCCTCAGTTGGAGGATTACAGAGATACAGTAGGCATGGCTGGAGTCAGGCCCTCGTTCCTCCACTTCCAAATGCAACAGCATCCCAGCCCTAAGGGCACAGCATCTATCACTATGGTGACAAGACAGCAGGGTGTGGGAGGGGCCAGCAGTGCCAAGGTCTTTTCAAAGCATGACTGATGAGGTCATCCAGAGTAAGTGTTTTTCTTTATGTGTTTCTTTTGCATTTTATTTTATTTTATTTGAGGCAGGGTCTCACTCCATAGTCAAGGCTGGCTTTGAATTAGCGACATCCTCCTGCCTCAGCCTCTGAAACACTAAGGTTATAGGTGTAAGCTTCCCCATTGGGGTTTATTCTGGATAGTTCTAGGACCTGGCTTTAGGAAACATACTCACAGAGTGGAAAAATTCAAAGCTGTGCCTGGTGATCCACACCTGCAGTCCTAGCACTTGAGAAGTGGAGGCGGGGGATCAGGAGAGGCTCAAGGCCGTGCTCAGTTAGACAGCAAGTTCAAGACCAGTGTGGGCTGTGGGAGACTCTGCCTCGAATGGAAGAAAGGAAGGAAGGGAGGGAGGGAGGGAGGGAGGAAAGGAGAAAGGAAGGAGAGAGAAAGAAGGGAGGGAAGGAGACAGACGGACCTGTGAGGAGGCTGAGGTAAGAGGATGGACAGTGAGTTCTGGTCTATATATATAGAGAGAGACTCTCTATTAAGGGGGAAAATCACATTTGTCAACACTTTCACAGAGTAATTTTCAATTGTGGTGGTGAGTGGAAACTACCGCAGAAGCCAATGCTAACAGTTTAACATCTCCGCACCTCATATTTTTTACTAAGAAATGAACCACAACCAACACGAATCCCATCAGACCTCCCCCCACCCCACCCCACCCCAGATCTTGACCGTATTCCACAAGCGACCACTCCCCTGACATTACAGACACTCTTCTTCTGCCTCTGGCAGGCTCAGCAGCCAGGAGCAGAGTTCTTGCCTCAGAGCGCAGCAGGCCTGCGGAGCCACAGAGAAGCAGGTCTTTGCTCCGCCTGCCATCACAAGGCTCTTGTCAGCATCAGTGGCTTCCTGCTGGCCACCCACGGTCACAGTTGTATTTCCACGTGGGGCAGAGAGCACAGGAACACTGCTGGAACACTCTGCTGCTCCCGTGGGATGCATTTCAAACAGGTTTCGGAGACCCACTGCCTCCCAGCCACTGGGGCTGCCCCTCTCTTTCCGAACCCTCGTGAGTTCTGATGGAACCCCAGCTCAGCTTATGGCCTCTGTCCTCAGGGGCCCTGGACGGTTCTGCTCCAGTTGCCTGTGCTTTCCATATCTATGCACCCAAATGACGTCATATCTGTTATCTTAAACCTAATCTGTTCCTTGAACTACCCAGTCGCCAGTATCTCTAGAGTCCTTGATCCATTAAGCTATATAAGCTGGTCCTGGGAGCAGTGTTCTAAGCCTAGGGTGGGGGTTCAGGGGAGGGGGTTCTTCCTGCACGACAATGCCATAGTCACGTGGATCAGCAACTCAGGACTGTGTAATGACTGGGACAAGAGCAAAAGAAGGAGCCAGAGATGCCCCGATATCCACCTCCCCCCTCAGCATGGAGATGACTGACATACCAAATACAAGTGCTTCCCAGGTCACTCTCTTCAGCTAGTAACGTTCTCCAGACTCTAGTTGCACGTTGTGTTGTACAGGTTCTAGAGCACAGGCTCGTGTGACTCCTCCCTGAATCTCCCCTCACCCACCCACCAAGAACTAGAAACTTGACTAAGCCACAGGGAGTGTGCTCAGTAATCAGAAGACCCTGGAGTTCTGAGGTTCTGGGCTTCCCGTGTTTTCCTGTGCAGGAAGCAGTCCCTAGGTGCTCAGGAGCATGCCCTCCTTGCCAGTGGGGTGCTATACCCCTATAATCCCAGCACTTGGGAAGCGGAAACAGGAAGACCTTGGGTTTAAGGCCAGCCTGAGCTACACCGCAAGGCAGAACTTCAAACAAAACAAAACATAAAACACAACACAACAAAACACAACAAAAACTGACTTCTTTACTGAAGAGAGCTGTGTGTTTGGATATAGGGAATCTGCATGGAGATCTGTTTTCCGGTATTCTGTGTGGCTGTGGAAATCATGGCCATGTTCTATCTTCACGTTCTACTGTTCATGAGGGCCCTGTAGAAGGGCAGCAGTGTTGTGGGGACAGCTTTGATTGGTGCATTTCTAAGCATCAGGGACAAAGGACTGTATGTAGCATTGTAGTTAGCTGCCTTGTTCCTCCGGTCAGATTGACTGAGCTGGTTCCATCCTCTGAGACACAGGCCACAGTGGGGTCAGACATACAGGCAATTTACAGCAGCAAACGCTTGGGAGGGAACTAGCGGAGGCTTGGGCAATGTGTCGGAATGCAAGAGACCTAGCCAGTGAAGGAGGGGAGCGGGGAGGGCCGCGTTGGGTAGCAAGAGCCTAGGATGCTTCCATAAAGCAATGGGAAGCCCTGGACCCAAAGCTGCCACTAAAGGAGTCTTGTGTCCACTCAAGGAATGGCTGGATCCTAGTTCCCTGGCTGGAGGGTCAGCCACAGGAAGCAAAGGGGAGACTCCTTTGTGAACCATAGGTCAGTTTCACAGCTGCTGCTGCTGCTGCTGGTGGCTGATCCCAGTCCCAAAGGGCATAGTCTCGTCGGCAGAAGTTCAGGCCAGCATATCCCACCACCTTCGCCGAACAACAGTTCCTCGGATCCCGTGAGCCTCCTCCTATTCGAAAACTTTGAAGAGGAAGGTGAAAGAGACAAACCGTTCTCCCTCCACCTTGCTGCAGGCAGCTGGGGGCCAGAGCAGGCTCCCCTTCCTCCTCTCCCCAAGCACGTCCTAAATTAACCACAGCCCTCACTAAGGCTTTGGCTGGTTGTGACTGGGTTACCCAGTGGCGTGACTCAACCCACAGTCCGAACCGGTCCAAATGCTTGGCTTTCATAATCCACCGATACCCAGATGCTGCAGGGTTTTTTTTCTTGTTCCCGCTTCGTGAAAGCCACCCTGCCCCCTTCTACCAGGCTGTAACTCGTCTTCTTTGCTAGCCCTCAAGCATGGGGAGTCTACAGTTTCCTAGTTTATATTTAAGGGCCGTATGTGTTTCCCGCAAGAGCGCTTTGCCGGTGGGAATAAGGACTTCCCATCCTGCATTGCTGAGAGAGCAGCTGGGAAGGGATTGCCCACAATGCATCTTGGCAAACCTTTACTAATTGCATTGCGGGCAATCAAGGCCCCAGTTGAGGAATCAAGGAAGTTTTTGCAGGAAGAAGCTTTGGTCTGGGTAACTCTTGCCAACAGTTAGTCAGATGTCTGTTGCTATAACAAAACACCTGTGATAACAGAATGATAAAGAAGGAAGCTTTGTTTTGGCCCAAAGTTTTGGAGGCTTTAACTGTTTGTTTGGCCCTGCTGATTTGGGGCCCGTGGCAAGATAGTGTACCATGGTGAGACCTGTGAAACAGAGGAAAGCCTGACTACAGCATGACCAGGAACAAAAAGAGAAGAATGTTCCACAATTCTTTTGAGAGCATGTCCTCAAATTACCTGAAACCTCCCACCAGGCTCCACCTTTTAAAGGTCCCCGTCACTATTCAATAGCACTAAGCTTTAGGACCACACTTCTCTTTCTGTTGTTGTTTTGGGTTTTTTTGAGTCAGGGTTTCTCTGTGTAGCCCTGGCTGTCCTGGAACTCACTTTGTAAACTAGGCTGGCTTCAAACTCAGAGATCTATCTGCCTCTGTCTCCTGAGTGCTAGGGTTAAAGGCCTGTGCTACCACCGCCTGGCTTCTCTTCCTGTTTTAAAAGGTATTTTTAATTGTTTTATTTTACTTTATGAGTGTGTGGCCTGCATGTGTGTCTGTGTACTATGTGCACGTCCAGTGCTTGAGAGGGCCAGAAGAAGGCATGAAATCCCCTGGAACTGGTTACAGATGGTTGTGAACTACCATCTGGTACTGGGAATGGAACCGGTGTCCTCTGGAAAAGCAGCCAATGCTCTTTAAGTATTGAGCTGTTCCTCCAGCCCAAGGGACAAGCTTTTCAAATAAGCCTTTGGGGGACTTTTAAGAACCAAGCTATAGCAATAACCATGGCCAAGACCATGCCAAGGCCTGTTTCCTTGGATGAGGAAGTGCTCTCTAAGTCCTAGTGTCTGGGGACTCAGTTACAGGACACCTTTTCTTCTGCCTGCTCTTACACCCAATCACTCACACAGATCGCCCAACTTGCTTGTTTAGAGCACTAATACTACATTTGGTGAGTATTAGGACAAGGACAGGGCTGACTTGAAAGTGCTGACATTGTTAGGATGAAGTGGAAGAGAACAGGCAGCCACAGGCTTGTTTTAGAGGATAACTTGTGTGGAAAACAGAAGACAAGGGGAATGATGTTGTAGAAAGCAGGAACCAAATGTACAAAGATGTGGAAAAGTAAGAAAGCAGATAGATGTTCCAGAAAACCTTGCTGAGGCCAAGGCTGAGTGGAAAAGAGAGGTTCCCAGGAGTGATGTGGCAAGCAGGCACCAGATGCTGGAAGCCTTGAACATGGGGTGTCTTAGTTTACATTTCTATTGCTGTGAAAAAACACCATGAACACAGCAACTCTTATAAAGAAAAACATTTAATTGTGGCTGGCTTATAGTTCAGAGGCTTAGTCCCTTGTCATCATGGTGGAAAGTGTGGTGGCATGCAGACAGACAGGTGCTGGAGAGGTAGCTCAGAGTTCTACATCTGGATCTGCAGGCAGCAGGAAGAGAGAATGACATTGGGCCTGGCTTGGGTGTTTGAAACCTCAAAGCCTCCCCCAGTGACACACTTCCTCCTACAAGGCCACACCTACTCCAAATAGTGCCACTAGATATGAGCCTAGAGAGGCCATTTTCATTCAAACTACCTCATGGGGTAAGGAACCCTGGAGGGCACAGGAAATGCCTGGCAAGTTCATTAAGGATGCAACCCAATCAAAACTTCATTCAATTTTGTAGCTGGTGGCTACAAAGGACTTGTGTTCCAGAAAACTGAATTTAGGTAAAGTTTGGAGGAAGGTGGGCTAGGAATTAAATGTAGTAGTATCAAGTAAAAGTCTGTGTATCAGCTTTATTTTTGTTCCAGTTCTGGGGATCCAGTCAGGGCCTTCCATATGCCAGGCAAACACTCTGCTCCTGAGCCACATCTCCAGTTCCTGTAAACAATTTATGCAACTTAGGTGTGTGTGTATGTGTGTGTGTGTGTGTGTGTGTGTAGAGGCTGGAAGTTGACATTACTAGGTGTATTCTTCAATCATTCCCCAGCTTATTTCTTTTTTGTGGGTGTGCATGTGTGGTGTGCATGCATATGTGTGTTTGCATGTATGTGTGTGCACATGCGTGAGACAGGTTGACTGACGGCAGCATTTATGTCTCTTAGTTGTTCTCTACTTTATATATTGATGCTTGGTCTCGTGCTTGAACCCAGAGCTCACGTATTGGGCTAGTCTTGTTAGTCAGCTTGCTCTGGAGATCCTGTCTGCTTCCCAAATGCTGGAATTACTACACTTGCCCAGCAGCGATGCAAGTCCTGAGGATCTGAATCCTGGTCTTTAGACTCGAGGAAAACAATTTATTTCACTCATTTTCCCAGCCCCCCCCCCCCCTTTTTTTTTCCCTTGACAGGGCCTTTCGCTGAATCTGGAGCTCACTGTTGAGACTGGGCAGGCTCCAGGCATTCGCCTCCCTAGTGCTGGAATTACAGGCGTCATGACCCTGGCTTTTTAAGTGGGTGCGAAGACGGAACTCAGGTCCTCATGCTTGCCTGGCAAGCACTTAATATGCCGTCTCCCCAGCTCCGCCTAAGGTTACTTAAGTTTGCAATACCCGGTTCTGAAAGTTCTAGACGCAGTCTGAGTGGTTGGGAAGAGGATGCTGGTTTTAGAAAACAATCTGATCAGAGATTAAAAGAAGTAGGGGGAAGCAGGGCGGTGGTGGCGCACGCCTTTAATCCCAGCACTGGGGAGGCAGAGCCAGGCGGATCTCTGTGAGTTCGAGGCCAGTCTGGTCTACAGAGTGAGATCCAGGACAGGCACCAAAACTACACAGAAATACCCTGTCTCGAAAAAACAAAAGACAAGAGGAGGGGGAGATTCTGGGTGTGTTGGGGGCTTTTTCCACGAAGAAGATAGTGTGCTGAGGGGATGAGGCACGAAAGAGAGAGATTGGGCCACCGGAAAAAGGACGCGATGTTCCCACTCCATCGCCATCTCCGCTTGTCTGCCCCACCTGCATCCAGGCTACCAATTTCCGGTTAATGAACTGAGCTCTTCACACCCGGGTGGCTTTGCACAGCCGCAGCCGCCGCCAGGAACCCCCTTTCTTCCGTTCTGCTCGTACACCTTTTTCCTTAACCCCTCACCGCCTCCTTACAGCAGGGCTCCCAGGCTCGGCCTGAGCCATCCATCCACGGACCCGCAGACCCCAGGTCTCTCAGTAGCCTGGTAGTTTTCTGGTGTCTCGTGGAAATCGGATGGATAGGTGGAAGGATGAATGGGCAGACAGGCGGGTGAACAGATGGACCGGTGGTTGAATGAGTGAGTGCATTCTGAATAGGAGGGCTAGGATTTATTTCCCTTCTTTGAAACAGATCCAGGCTCCGCCCCACAAGCACAGGCTAGAAGAGTCTGGGACAGTCTGGTCCTTCGGGGACCGAGCAGCTGGACCAGGTGACCCTCTGCGACTCCCGGGAGCCCTCTCTAACCTCGTTCTCGCCCCCTCGTGGGCTCTGACCTAGAAAAAGAGCTGGTGGCAGCTTAGCGCGGGTGGGCGCTAGGACCCGGCGCGGCCGGAAAGCGGGCGGGGCCTCGCGTGGCTCCCGCGGCGCGGGGAAAGGAGGGGGAGGAGGTCCCGGCCCGCGGCGCCGGCCGGGAGTGCGCGGCGGGAGTGCGCGTGCGCGGGGCGCGCGCCCGGCGCGGCGGACAAAGGCGCGTGCGGCGGCGCGCGAGACGGAGGGCGGAGCGGCGGGCGGGCAGGTACGCGCCGGCGGGAGGCGGAGCCGCGAGGCCGCGATGGAGCGCAGCCCGGGCGGGCGCCGGCGCTGGAGCCCGAGCACCGGGCGGAGCGGGAGCCGAAGCCGAAGCCGCAGCCTCAGCCCGCGCCAGGCCGGGGCAGGGGCCCGCAGGGCCGGGCTGCTTGCAGCGGCGGCGCCCGAGCCCCCCAGCGGCTGAGCGGTGACCTCCAGCCCCGCACGCGGTTCCCGGGACCCAGCGCCCGGCGACCGCTCCAACCCGGGCCCCCTAAGATCTGCTTGCTACAACCGCACACCTCAAGACACAGAGCCACCCAGCTTCGGGGCGGTAGCCCTCCCTGCTGCTCCGGCACACGGGGAGCCCCAAACCCTAGGACAGCGAGATCAGATCCTCTCGCCAACAAGAAGCCGCGGGCATCCCAAAGCCCCGGGACCCGGGCGACCAAGCCCCTTGTGACGCCCTCCGCGTCCCGGCTCATGGTGGTGGTGGTGCCCTGAGCCCCTCTCGGGCCGGGCTGACGAAGATCGACACGGCGCCCAGACCCCCTGCCGCGGCTTCCCCGCGGCCCCAGCCCAGGTAAGCGGGACCCAGGTGAGGGGCGGCAGGTGAGTGGCCACCGAGGTCCCCCGAGTCCTGCAGGTAGGGAAGGAAGTACTGAGTACGCGCTCCCCCTCCTCAGCGTCGCCATGGAGCCGAGGCTGAAGGACGTCTCTTTGTGTCTCGCTTGGAGGAGCCGCCCCCTCCTCCTCTCCCTTCCCCCACCCTCCACCCCAACCCTGAGATTTGGGCACAGCTCCGGACCCCCAGAGAGAGTAGTTGCTGTGCCCTGGAGAAGGGGAAGAGGGTGGAGAGTCTCCCCCGTAAAGCGAGCCTGGACCATTAGACCTCGGTCCTTGAAGAATAAAGAGATGTAGATGTCCCTCCCTCAAAAGCCAGGCTGAGTTCTTAAGCGAGCCTTACCCCCCACCCCCGGAAAGAAAATTTGGGGCGCCCACAGGTGAGAGGTGCCTGCATTCTGCAGCTCCAGGTGACAGCTGGGGCTTTGGGTGTGTGCCTTTGTCTGAGAGGGCAGAGAAGGGGCGTGTTTGAGAGAATGAGTAGAAACCTCTTTTCTCTGACTCCCATATCCCAACTCTGATCCCAGTGGGGTTCTTCATCCAGGTCCCTCTTTGTGCTCCCTGCAGAACAGGGAGAGGGCAAGCCCTTTCAAAGTGAGCAGCTAGTTTTTGTGGAGGGGAGGTACCCTAAGCAAAGAAGCCATTTCAGGTCAGAGCATCTTCCTGTCCCTCTAAGTCCTAAGGACAGCAAACCTGAGTCCCTTTCCTTTTCCTGACTCGGGGAACACCTAGGGCCAAGTCCAGGACTGGGACACTGTGTCCTCTACAGTGAAGGAGTGAGTCCGGGTTTTTGCTTAAGCTTTCCAAAGCATCTACGATCAAGAGGCCCTCAACAAAGTCCTAAACCCCAAGATCCAGGGGAAGCTGGAAGACCCTGGGGGTGGTGTACCTTGGAATTCTTAATCAGAGACCCCAAGAAAGGGCAGGAAGGCTTTCTCAGCCTTCCACAGACAGGCATTGGTGCAAAGTCAGGTACTAGGTGAGGAGACAGGCTGGGGAAGGCAGGACCCCCGGGCACAGAACCCTGTAGAAGTTCCTTTGTTCTTTGGTTTATCTGTTTGTTGAAACCTCTACTGTGTCTGAAGTTCCAGCCCTGGGGTCGGGGGTCTTCCCCTCCTCTCTTGCTGATTATCTGACCTGAGAGCCCTGGGCTGTTCTGTTTGCCCAGACCATGCTGTCAGGACCAGCTGCCCAGCCCTTGGCCCCATCCCTGAGACACCTGACCCCTCATATTAGACTCGAGCAGCTGATGCCTTCTCCTCACTACTGCCTCGACTCCACCCTGCTGCTGGCTTTGCCCCATGAGTGAGGATGTAGCCTGGGTCAGCACTCCTGCAGATCCTCCTGCAAACTCAAGGACAGTCAAGGCAGGTCCCCCCCCCCCCCCCAGCAGAGGATGTGCGGAAGCCAGTTGCCCTGAAGACTGGGTGACCTTGATCAAGCCTGTGGCATTTCCCAGAGAGAATGCCAGTGAACCACATACCCTGCTGCCAGCATGGTGGATGTAGATTGGAGGCAGACTGTCAGAAGCATGGGGTGTGTCCTAACCCTCTTGGAAGTATTCTGTGCGGTGGATTGGAGCCCAGGGCTCTGTCACACACCCCACAGGCGAGGAAGTGGAAGCAGAGGCTGGAGAGCAGAGGTTCAAATGACTGTGACCAGAGAGAACCATTAGGAGGCCAGAAGGGAACTGGTAGGAAGACTTTCTTTCCTTTCTAACCTGCAGTGGCTCCCCATTGAGTAGCCCTAATAAAGTAACTTGGCAGCTCAGCTCTTAGCAGCCTGCCCTAATTTACTTCGGGGGCACCCCCACTACACCTGGTTCATCTCCATGTCCAGAGCCCTACTTTAGGATGGCTTGGCAGCTCTTTCTACCTCTACTTCCCTTTTGGTTCTGGCTTGGACTGGCACACAGTAGAGAGCACAGTCTGGTTGGTTGGTGGCTGGGCAGCTTAGAAGACAGTGGCATATGTCTCCATGTGCTGTGAGATTGCACATCATCCAGGCTCAGCTTCAGGAGTCTGGGGCTGTCTTGTCCTGGCCACATCAGCACTGTTGAACTGATGCCTTAGCGTTTGGAAAACACAGCTTAGAGCTCCATTTTGCTGATGAGTGTGTCCCACATGTCTGTATTTGTTATTCGTGCTCAAAATTTTTTTGGAAGATTTCACATTCAGATGCTGATTTTGGGATCCTCTTGAAAAACCAGGGGATGCAGCAGCTTCAGGCCCAGAGCTAGAGAATGGCCATCTTGTTTGGACAGGGCACCCCCCTCCCCACAGCTGTTCCAAGAACTCCTGACCTGTCCTTTATTGATGTGACCTTACAGCCTTGCTGCTGACCTCCAGGTTTGCAGGGTGGTGTGGAACCTGGAAAAAACGATTGCTCAGCAAGCAGTGGCCGTGTGTGCATGGTCCACAGGCACATGTGCTCCCTGCCTGGGTTAGGCCGGTTTAGGACAAGCACAGAGTGCCTGTCTACGGTTGTTAGGGTCAGTGGTGAGGGGAGCCAGGACAGCCCCGGACTGGCCCCACATTCCACTCAAATTCCACCTCCCCACAGCACACACACACTCCCATCACTGGAAGCACTCAGCATGGCCTCTGCTAGGAGCAAAAGACCAAAGATCTAGGCTAAGTCTGACAGAGGACTCAGGGAAGGCTGCTGTTGACCTCAGTTTACCCGTCTGTGCAGGGAGGATTGAAGTGAAAATTCTCCAAGCTTCCTCTTCTCTGACTTTCCAGGATTGAGTTCTGCGCTTTGAATAGGTGGCCCGGGAGGGGGCTTGAACACTCGGCCAAAGGATGATGCTCATGCCCGCCTTATGCAAGGTTTTCATCTCTAAACCAGCAAACAAAACAAAGTAACCTTCCCTCTCCCAGCTTCTGACATTCCCTAAACGTGAAACTGATTGCCAAATAACTGGGCCAGAGCCAGAGGCCGGCGGCACCAGGCCCCAGCCACTGGCCTTGGCTTTGGAAGGTATGCCTTCTCTCTGGACGGAAGTCTGCTGTAGCCCGAGGCCAAAAGAGATGGCAGAATGCCATGTGGAGAGCACCAATCTGGACTCCCCCTGGACTGGGGATGTACTTAGCTGCTCTGAGTCTCAGTTTATTATCTTATCTATACAATAGGGAGAATACTAAAGCCAGGGTGAACTAAAGCCAGAAGGGGGCCTCGACCAGGGTCTGCCACATAGAATGAGGTGAGAGACTCTTAGGTCTTAGTGGTACTGTAAGGGGATGGCCGAGTTTCCTTTGGGGGCCGCTTTAGAGGATGTAGGAGGGCTTGGGTGTGGAGGGTCCCTTGGAGACAGTAGCGGTCAGGGCTGAAGAGCCAACATGGGGAGCAAAGAGGACTCTTAGCCCAGTCCTGGAGCCCTGCAGAAGGCAGGTCTGTAGGGTTAGCTCAGACCTTGGGAAGAAGGCCCTTTTTATCCCCTGCTTCTCTCCAGGGAAGGGTCTTAGTGACAGTAGTGGTGGCCTAAGGCTTTCTGCCCCACAAAGTAGACCCTCCAGGCCTCAGGAAGCAGACCCATCAGGCCTGGAGGGGCCCAAGTCCCCTTTCCCTGCCTCCCTCTTCTTCATTTTCGCCATACCCCTGACACTCCTAGCTCCTCCCCGACCCAGGAAGCCATGTCATTAATGTCAGGCTTGGAGAGAAGCAGCAGAGCAGTTTTTACTGTCAGGTCCGCAGTTCCAGGCTCCTGTGTTCACCAGTAACCAACCTGACCTTGGACTAGGGGGGTGGGGGAGGGTCTGCGTTTGCAAAAGGGGTACTCAGAGCTCCCAGCAGCCAGGGTGGTCGTGAGGGTCCAGAAGCCTGGAGCCAGGGAGGCAGGCTTCAGCTTTGCTTGCCGTGGTCTTCTCCCACACCCTGCTGCCATGTGCAGATGAGCGGATCCCAGTCAGGGGACCTGCTGTGACTTGAACAGTCACAAGAGGGTTCCAGACTATACCGGCAGCTTCCGGGCTTCCGGGTGGGAGACCGGGCAGGGCAGGGCATCATAGAACCACCTCGTCCCCTCGTCAGACCTGAGAGGATGACCCCTTAGCTGTCGCACAGCTCCGCCCCCTGGGTGCAGCTCCCCCTGGCTGTCAGCACCCTCTTTGGCTGTAGGGGTTGCTGCTCTTTCTCCTGGGCGTAGGACTCTGACCACACCAGGGCTCTTCAGACTCCACCCTGGGGCTCCTGCCAGTCTTGACCCAGGAGGCGGGAGCTCTCCTCTGGTGCAGTTAGGGCTACAGAGTTTTCAGAAGTACTCTGGGCCCAGCTGTGTGGCCTTGGGCCCGGTGCCTAGCCTCTCTGTGCCTCCTGTAAGAAAGGATCCTAGCGCTTGTCTGGTAGGGCTGTTGGGGGGGATATGTGACTGGGCGTTTGTCACATGCTATGATTAGCAGCTGGTGTACCCCAGAGGTTTGCCTTTCATGCCGGTCCTCAGACGCCCTGAGTGGGAAGGGACAGCAGCTCCACTGTTAGAGGTGAAGAAGAAGTGGGTTCTGGCTGGTCATGGTGGTGCACAGCTTTCTTCCCTGTACTCGGGAGACAGAGGCAGGCAGATCTCTTCAGTTTGAGGCTAGCCTGATCTAATAGTGAACTCCAGGCCAGTCAAAACTACGAAGTGAAACCCTATCTAAATAAGAAAAAAAAGGGGGGGCTCTGAGGTGAAGCACTCTCCCCAAGGCTCTTCTCGGTCCTGGGGTTCAGGGAAGGTGCTGGTCACTTTTCTCTCAAACTCACAGCACAAGGCTTGGTGGAGCTGACGTTTTCCAGGACATCACCTGGGCACCAGCCTGTCCCAGGGGTCTGCAGCCCAGCTGCTCCAGAGTCTCCCGGGACAAGGCCCAGGTCAGGGTCACATGCTGTGCCTCTCCCGCAGGGAACAAGACTCAGCCTCTGAGAATGTCTCAGGCTACTAGGAGGGAAGGCCACTTCCCTGGGGTGTCTCCTGAGTTCCTCCAGGACAGTGACCACCCTTCCTCACTTCCTCCTGGCTCACCCTGCTGACCTCTTAGCTCTCGGCACCTGCATTGTCCCACTTCGGGCCTCTGCTGTGTCCTCTGCCGCCCCGGCCCGATGTCCCCAGGCTTTGGTTCCTGGCTGAGGTCTGTACTGTTGTACTTGCAGCCTCTCTCTCTCTCTCCTCCCTGGGATAGCCTTGCCTGACACACGTCTGTTTCACCATTGGCGCACTGCACAACGTAAGCGCCTTCAGACCTGGGCTGCAGGACTCCCAGGTATTCTCAGACCCAAGGCCAGTGCAGAGCGCGTAGTAGGTGCACAACGTATCTTGATGAGATGTTTTAGGATCAGACAAATCACCTCTAAGCTTTGACTGGCTGTGTGACCCGGGACATAACCACTTATTCTTCTTCTTTGAGCCTCAGTTTCCTTGGCTGTAAGGACATAAATAGCTTCTCCCAGGGGCACTCGAGGTTTAAACGAGGCAGTGTGTCCAAAGCGGTTTTAAGTGGCTTCTCAGTGGTGGCTCTCGTAACTACTGCTTGAACCTGAAGCATTTTATACCCATTTTCCTCCTGCCGTTGGAACCCGGGGCATCTTAGACAGGTGTTCTGCCACTGAACCACATCTTTAACTCCGACACCCATTTAACGGGGAGAAATTGAAACTCGGGGGCAGACAACTTGCACAGAACTTTCTGGCCAGGACTAGTGGTGAATGCCTGAGCCTTGGCATAGGCTGCTCCGCTGGCCTCTGTCTGTCCCTCTGTCGCTCAGGGAGGACCTGGGGCTGGAGAGGAACCCAGTTCTCCAGAGCCCCTCTGCTCAGCCAGCTGTCTCTCTAGTGGTCGCTGTTGTTCATTGGGGGCAACTTAGCCAAGGTCACTGGCCCCTCCGCCAATGGTAGGTGACCTCTGTGCCCACTGTGCCCCACTCTGTACCAAGCCCACATTGCCTGCATCTTCTAGGTGATGAGTTTTGGGGACCTTCACAGAGCCCTGGGCCTGCCTCATGGCCCTCTCTGAGGGCCCTACCCCTTGGGGCCCAGGGCTCCTGCCTTCCACAGGATCAGAGAGGCTAGACAACCTATTTGGTATCAGTTACCAACTTAAATAGGTACCAGGCTGTGCCTAGGGAAGGGTTGGGCTGCCAGGTAGAAGAGAGGGAGGCCGCTCCAAGTCGGTCCTGAAGCCTCACGGCACAGGGGTCTGCAGGCGGCTCGGGTGTCAAGGTTGTGTCTCGTGGCTTGACCTGGGGACACTCCTAAGTCTCCACTTTCCAGATCTGGCAAATGGGGAGGGTGGGCTTGGTGATCACAGACTTTTCTAACTGTGGCTGGTTCAGGAGTAAAGCTCAGCAGCGGAAAGATGGCCTCTGTGTGTGAACTAGAAGGACAGGTTTGCCCGCACGGTCAGCAGAAGAACTAGGCCCTAGGTCCCTCCATCTGGACAGTTCTTGTATCTGCTTCATGCCAGGCATTTAGGAAATGCCTTTTCCGTTCTCCCTGGAGCCCACTGTGTCCAGTGGTCATCCTCAGCCCTGTTCCGACTGATGAGCAAACCGAGGCATCGGTAGAGGGCACAACCTGCCCACGGTCATGTTGCTAAGAAGGGACAGTGCCAGCATCTCTGCCCTGAAGGGGATTGAAGTGCTAGTGCCCCTTCTGCTTTTTGGATCGGAATATATTACTTGATGGCTTATGTATTATTGTCAAAGGACTGAGACATCCAGGCATGGTGGCTGCATGTCTGTACACACAGCACTCATAAAGAGGCAAGAAGATTTTGAGTTTGAGGTCAGCTTGGACTATTTAGCAGCAAGACCCTGACTCAAAAGATAAAGCTAAGGAGAGGACCTGTTGGAATCCCCTGGTTTCTTGGGGGGCCTGACCCACAAGTGTTGGGTATAGAAACAGGCATGTGCTATGGCGATGTTCCCAGCACTACGCAGGAGAGTCAAAGTGCAGGCAGATGTGGTCCTGGGTAAGCTAGCGTGGAGCGTAGGGACAACCTTCAAGGAGACCATTCAGGAGCAGATGGTCAGCAGATAGGATGCCTGTCCTGGGGCCAGAGGGGACCTTGCTGAGCACGGGCTGTAGGGTGTGGCATCCTTTGGGAGGGGGTCCTGGTGCTGATGGACCACTAGGGCAGGTTTCTCATTGGCTTGCCCTTCTCCAACAGGACCTGCCACCTAGACTCACCCAGCCTTTTCCTTCTGCTCCCCAAACCATGCGGGGTTGTGCCTGGTAAAGTTTCATCTTTCCTCGATCAGTCCCTACCTCCGCAAGAGATTCAGTTGTTCATTCAACAGATGTTTACTAAGCACCTGCTTTGTGCCAGCTCCTGGGGGCTCCACAGTGAACAGGACCAGGCCACAGAATCCCTGCCCTCTGGGTGCTTTCCTTTGAGTGGGAGAAAGACACGGCTAATAGATGTCATCATAGTCAGTAAATTATGTAATGCATTCGAAGGTGCTACGTCCTACTGGGGAGAAATAGAGCAAGGTGCGGGGGAAGGAAGGGCGGGATCTGGCCCTGGTTTCGAAAGTGTCACCCAGGCAGAACACCGAGGGGAGAGCCACGTAGGCATAGAGGGAAGAGCTGTCCAGGCAGAAGGAACAGCCCCAGGCTGGAATATGACTGGAAACAGCAGGGAAACCAGGGTGGGGAGTGGGGCACAGGAGCAAGTCACAGAAGACAAGGCCAGTGGAAAGACTGGAATGTGACAGGCTAGTGGAGGGGTGGAAATGGCAGTAACACTTTGGATGCTGTCTCTAGAATTGACTGTACCCTGGCACCGTGGCACACACCTGTAATCCTAGCTACCGTGAAGGGTAAGACAGGAGGATTGGAAGTTGGGAGCCAGTTTGGGCAGGGTCAAGCACCGCCACTAATGTGTGACATCTGGAGTTAATCAAGTGCACGAAAATGAGAAACCTGTTTTACTTCCCCTTGTCAAAGTACCGCACTCACCGTCTGACCGTGTGAAGTGATCTGGAGGCCATTGATTGCCGTGTTCTCAGAAGCAGCCTCCTTACTTGATAGGCTGCCAGCAGCTTAGCATCTTGGTCCAGGGCTCTCTGCAAAAATTCCACCCCCCACCCCCACCCCTCCAACCCCCCGCCCTTTAACTTATAAGCCTGTTTCTAGAAGCTACTTTATAGATACAGTCGCATCCATTGAGTGTCAACTTGCTTCTGTACGAGTCCACTTACTTTTTATAGCAATAATAGAAAGCTGGGCACATCTTGGGTGTCAACTGTGAGAGCTTTGGCATTGGCACTGGAGACCAAGCTCTGTCATTTGCCCGTCCCTGGCTGGCTAGCTCCTTGTCTGCTGAGCCCCTCTTTTCCTCCAGTAGACGCTACGCTGGGTGCTGTCCAGGCCTGTGGTGCTGAAGGTAGGTTTGAAGGAAAACGGACCCAGAGCTGAAGACTTAAGGGTAAAGAAGAGGATGTGTAGCCCGAGGAGCCTAGGCTTCAGTCCTGGTCCTGGAACTGATAGGCTGCATGACTTTGGGCAGGCTCCTCTGAGCCTCAGCTGTAACGAAGGAGCTGCTGCTGAGATTAAGAGGCAGAATAAGTGGTCGTTTTCATCACTTCCCTTTAAAGAGAGTAAAGCAGAGGGTAAGCTCGGATCACAGAATGATGATGCCCAGTACTACGGCTTCCTGGATGGATGATTTTGCTATAATGATATGACCAAGCTGGGCCTGGTGGCATATACTTGTCATCCCAGCTACTCGGGAGGCTGAGGCAGGAGGGTCTAAAGCTTGAGGACAGTCTGGATTACGTCGCAAGACTTGTTTCAGAATAAAAAGGGTTAGGGGTGCAACACTTCCCTAGGCCAAACCCCCAGCCTCCAACACAGAAAAAAGACAACACCCGTGCCTCAGTTTCTTCATTTGTAAATTGGAGTCAGTAATAGTCCTCACGCCACGGGACAATGTAAGGATTCGATGGGTCCGTAGGTTATCAGCTCATTATTGTCTCTTTCTGTTGACATCTCCACCTCTTGCACAGTGACTAATGCTCCTCACAGCTGCTCCCTCATGCCGCCTGGGGCTTGGGACTCTTAGAGGGCCATAGCACTTAATACTCAAGGACATCCTGGCTTCTGACCCAGCCCGTCACTGACCCGCATGACTGAGAGCAGGTGCAGCGCCCCTGGCCATCAGTCTGTCCGTCTGCAGAATGGGGTCAACAGTCCTTCATGTGGTGCTAGAAAAATAACAGTGTGCCTGCAGGGTCACATTCAGGAAAGCCAAGTTATAAAAAGTTACAACTTCCCAAACACGTAAGGAATTATTCACCGGCATTTGTCACCCCCTGGCTCAGAGCTGGGAATAGCAAGATGATTAAGGCAGGGGCTGGCTTTCAAGGAGCTCGTGGCTTTCTCGCTGGGTTTTAGGTACACTTGTCTGGAGTCTAGCTGGAGAGTTATATAAACCCAATCAACTGGCTTAATTAAGCCAGAACAGAAACCCACTGATTCATGAAATAAATGGCCAGGGGTATAACCGGCCTCAGGCGCGCTTTGTCAGCACATCGTTCTCTTCCCTGTCCGGCAGGTTTGGTGTGGCCAGCCAGCTCCCAACAGCTGTACCCCTGTGTCCTCTGGCTCTGCCACACGCCCAGAATGGAGGATGTGTTTCTTCACGGCTCCAGCAGGAGTCCCAAGGCTTGACTGTAGTGGGTCACCTTTGGGCACGTGTCCATCTTGAGGCAGATAGAATAATGGACCCATGGGTCGGTCAGACCTGTCCCTGATAGTAGCGTAGAGAGCACCCTTGTGAACACATGGGCCGAGGGGTGGGACCACTACCCGAAGAAAGCGGAACTGATGCTGAGCAGGTAAACACCACACGGCTATTCAGGGAGCCACAGCAACACTGCAAAGCCCGAGGGTGGTGGTGCACACCTGTAATCCTAGCACTCGGGAGGTGGAGGCAGGAGGATGGTGAATTCAGTGCCACCCTGGCAAGACCATGTCTCAGACAACAAGCAAATGAAGAAAATACCACTGCGGATGTGAGAGCAGGGCAAGAATGGAGTCAAATCGGACTTTCCGTCTGGCTGGGGTGGAGTGCGGGGCAGAGTGCAGCGACCGGTATGGAAATGCCACAGGTACATTCTCTCATGTGGTAACGGAAACGAGTGCAGGAGAGGAAAGAAGCCGCTTATCTGACTTCAATCCCAGGAAGGTCTGAGGGAGGAGGCAGTGCAGAGGCGACTGAGGGGCGTGAGCTGGCTTCCTCACGAGCTGGAAGAGCGCTGCCGCAGCTCACTAGTCTTTACTGGTGGAGGGGGGAGGTCATGGGACTGCTCTCCACTCAGCTCTGAAGTAATCATATCCAGAGAGGTGAGGTGACCTGCCTGGGGGATCCTCCAGTTGGGAATTCTTGTAGGCCAGGCTTTTGTTAAGATACCTTTGGAGTTTGCCTTTGTTAGGGACACAGTGAAGGTCCAGGAGGGAACCTGAATGTAAGACCGAGAACTTTAGGACTCGAGTGTAAGGATCAGAACAGCTTGGCCAGAGCCAGGCACTGTGCCTCACTCCAGTCATCCCAGCTCTTGGAAGTCAGGGGCAAGGGGACCACAGTTTCTTGGCCAACCTGGTCTACATAGTAAGTTCCAGGTAAGTCAGAGCAGAAAACAAATAAGAAAGAAAGGCCTGGCTGGCGTCCTCAGGTCCTGCCCCACCCTTCACAGTACCACCTCCCAAACATACACACACACACACACACACACACACACACACACACACACACACACACACAGGCTCTAGCCTCCTCTGCACACTCCCAGGGATGGAGGATACACTCTTCTGTGCCATGTCTGCCTGTGTCTGGCTTGAAGAACCTCACAGGACAGGAGCCTCAGATCTGAATCCAGCTCTGCCTAATACCAACTTTGAGTCCACGTGTGCTCCTGTAGCTGTCTTGGTTCGCTCAGTTCTACTACCACTGAAAACCTCTGACTGGGTGGTTTATAATGAGCAGAGATATATGTCTTAGTTCTAAAGGATGTCAAGGTCAACAGGCATCCTACGGTAGAAGGTGGAAAGGGAACAGGGAAAAGCCAGGATGAGCTTTTGAAAGGAACCCAGCCTCTAAACAGTATCCAAGGTCTGTGTGTATATGGTGCATGTGGACGTGTACCTGGCAAATGTGTATGGGAAGGTGGGTATACATGTGCTACAGATGAACGTGAGGGTCAGAGGGCAGCTTTGTGAAGTCAGTTCTCTCCTGCCTTAGCGTATTCTGGGCATCGAGCTCAGGCCGCCAGACTTGCTCTGTGAGCACCTTTATAAAGAGCACCTTTATCCACTGAGCCACCTCACCTGCCCTGCCCAGGTCTCTCCTCCTCCTCCTGCCCCCTCCCTCCCTCCCTCTCTCTCTTCCTCTCTCTTTTGAGACAGAGTCTCTCTCTGTAGCTCATAGAGATCCGGCTACCTCTGCCTCCCCAGTGCTGGGACTAAAGGTATATGCTCTGACATCTCACCAGGTCGCCCTCATCATCGCTTCTTAAAACTGTTAAAATGGCAGCCAGAACTGAGTTGTGGTGGCACAGGCCTATAATTCCGACATCTAGGAACTGAGGCAGGAAGAACAAGAGTTTGAGGCCAGCCTGGGCTATGCAAGACACTATCTCGAAAGAAGAAAGGTGTGTGTGTGTGTGTGTGTGTAGGGGGGTGGGGAGAGGCAATTAGTTCTCACTGTGTGGCTCAGAGGGAATATTTCTATAAAGTGAGGATGTAGCAGCCACATCACTTGCTGTGGTGTTACTTGATTTAAATGTAGCACAGTGTGTAGAGCACCCAGAACAGAGTAAATACTCAGTAAATACAGTGACACCATTCCCCCACAGGAGAGGATGAGGTAAGCCCTCTTCTCTGCAGATGGGCTACCCTCCACCCACTCCTGTGATTGCATTTCTGTCCTTGGTCTCTGTGGTCACCATTCTGGGGAGTCTGGCCATGTTCCAGGCAGGTGCAAAGCATACTTCTGTCTCCTGGCTCCATAGCCCTTGAATGAGACTAGCAGTAGCTGCTGTGACAAGCCATCTGTCAGTGTGGAACACACTAGAAGCTCACAGAACAATACAGGGTGGGTAGTCTTCACCCTCTCCCTTGGGGACCTCCATTGTGCCTCTACCACATTTGAGGTTTTGGGGGTCTTCTGTTCAAGCCAGCCTCCAGAAGGCTTCTGCAACTGGAAAAAGCCCTGAGCTGGCAATAACACACGTCACTGTGTTCTCATCCCAGTGGGGGAAGCCAGCCACATGGCCGCATGAAGGAAGCTGACGAGGGTGGTGACTTTGGACTGTAGAAGAGGAGACTTTGCGAGCTGCTGGCTGTCTGCCATAGCCACAGCCGAGTCAGTGCACTCTTGAGCCTCTGTTTTTATCTGTCGACCAGAAAACATCACCCGACAGCGGCAGTGGCTGCCCACTTCTGTACATCCACTCAAGTCACTAACGCGTGCATGGGTGTGTAAGTCACACCGCAGGTAAGCTGCCTCTACAACACAGGCAGCTCCTTGCCCCCTCCTCAGGGTTTTGTGAGGACTCGGCAAGGAAACATTTGCCAAGCTGGTGCCATTGTATGTGTGCGTGTGTTTGTGTGTCTGTGTGTGTGCGTGTGTGTTTGTGTGCCTGTGGTGCGTGTGTGCATACATTTATGGCTTGTGTGTATTTGTCTCTGCTTATGGTAAGAAGCGAGCGTTCCAAAGCACTGAGAGCTGGGTGCTGTGCTGGGTGTAGCATCACAGGGTGGCGCCCAGCCCAGGCTGCCTGCCAACAGGAAGTGGTAGGCGGTTCAGTCTTGCTTCTCACTTGGGAAACCCTCCCCCATTATGGTGGCCTTCCAGCATGTGGCAGAGCCAGGACTGCCATGCCTGCACACTAGGCTGCCCATCTCCATCTCCTAGAGTGTACACATATCAGATGGTCAAGACAGCAGCCCACCTGCTGGGCGGGCAAAGCCCCAGATCAGCAGCACAGATGGGCATCAGGGCCAGTAGAGGACACACCCTGGAAGTGCACCACCCAAAGGGTCTCTTGGGGCGGCAATCACCCAGAGTGTGGGTGGATGTTCTGCTGCGCATCAGTGGGGAGGCAGCAGAGATCAACAGAGGCCTGTGTCCTGGAGCTGGGAGTTCACGGGTGCAGTCTCTAGATGAGTGCATCCGAGAGGATGTGTGTCAGCACCGGGGGACAGCGGTGCCCTCATGTCAGATGTGTCCTTTATCTTTCCGACCACTCAGGAGCCAGGCATGTCGTGCTTCGCTCTGTCTCAAGTTGTCATATCTACCAGGAGCCACGTGCCATCACTGTGAGGAACAAATGGGTGGCACCAGATAGCCAACGGGAGCTGTGAGGATGACATGGGTCTGCTTGGCTGAGACTCCACCCAGCTACTGCAGGATCTCGGTGTATTGTTCCCGCACTTGTCTTGGGAAGTAACTGATTTTAAGGATGGAATTTGGACCCAGTTCCGATGCTAGCTGTGTGACTGTGGGCAAGCCACTTGGTTGTTGTGCCTGGTTTCTTCGTATAATAACAGTACTACACTGTAGAGTTAAGAAGATTAGCTGAGTCCTCAGGATGGCTTGGCTGCGTAGGTACAGTTCGGTTAATGTTTTTTGTTTGAGTTTTTTGGTTTTGTTTTGTTTTTTATTTCTTTTGACAGGGTTTCTCTATGTAGTCCTGGCTGTCCTAGAACTCGCTCTTGTAGACCAGGCTGGCCTCAAACTCACAGAGATCCACCTGCCTCTGCCTCTTGAGTGCTGGGATTAAAGGCATGTGCCACCACTGCTCGGCATTTTTGTTTTCTTTAACATGTGGAGATGTAAACTGAGGCCCAGGACTGGCTGTAGGTCATCCAGCTGAAATGGCTCACAGTAGGATCAAGACCATGACTGTTCAAGCGCATGGCACCTCTGTAGCCCCCCACTGTGCATCTGTGTCCTGTTCGGTGGCTGGGTCAGAGGCAGTATGTACCTGAGGGGTTGACACAGCAGCTGGGACAGATGTGGATTCAGTCATGTGACTGCGGGAAGAGGATGGCTGCGTATCCCCAAAACTTACCCAGTAAATTTAGAGGGTGATACAAGAGAGGGTGGAATTAGTCTGGCCTCTGGCTTGTTGACAGGTGGGCACAGGTGAGACATCTTTCCAACATGCTCAATGGGGGATGCACATCCGGATGTAAACTCTTCCAAGTGCCAGTGTGTTGGGGCAACAGAGGTTCATAGAGGAGAGGGACCCGAGGACAGTGACACTTGGGAAATCAGGCAGGGGGACAGGAAGTGGAAAGTAGAGGTTACTCAGGAACACTGGCCTGACTAGCAGCCTCTAAAGTTTGCAGAGACAGTGTGATGTGGCGGTTGGAACATTGGTTTGAGCAGTTTTGAGGCCCAGGGAGGCAGGTACCCTTGGGCCTGTGTATGGAAGGAATAAAGCCTCTTGAAGCTGCCATTCAAAGTCCCAGAGGGCACAGAAGCAGTCTGAGGTGAGTGTGCAGGGTTGATGTTCTGAGTGGGAAAGTTGCATCCTGAGAGTATTCATGCCTGCACACTGGGCTGTCCATCTCATCTCCAGGAGTGTACACAATCAGATGGCCAGCACAGAAGCCCAGCATCTCCCTGGTGAGTGGGGGAAGGCTCCAAATTAAGAGGGCTGTGTACTTACCAGAAACCCTCAGGAATACCTCACACTGTCCTTGAAAAAAAGGGACAGTGACCTGAGGACACCCTCAAAATTGGTGTTCCTTCCCTTTTGAGATGAAGCCAGCCGTGGGGTACTAACTTGTCCTCCTCATAAGATAGTTGCTGGACCTTTGACAGGGCCGTGGTCCCAGAAGTCCTGAAGCTGAGAACCCCCCACCTCCAGCTCCCCAGTATGGCCCAGTCATGGCTGGGACAGAATCCTAGCCGGGGACTGGGACTCTGTGGCCACTGGCGGCAGGAGCCCAGTCGGGTAGTGAGGAAGGGGAAGCAGGACTTTGTCTTTCTCCATCATCTGGAGCGTTTGTGAAACGTCACCATGCCATGGACTAGACTCCCAGGGTGATGCTGTGGCCTCTCCACTAGAGTCAAAATAAGACTCAGAGAAAGGCTGAAGCTGGAGGCGGGACAGTGCTGTGAGAACAGGGCCTGTGAACAGAGCTGGCTCATGAATGGAGAGAGCAGGAGCCTGGGGAAGTGGAAGGAGTGGGAGCCGGTGCGGGGAGGGGGGCCTCTCGTCCCAGCCATTGCTGAGGACGCACAGATGGAGCTCCGCCTATGTCTGGTGGGAGGCCAGGAAGTTTCCTCTTGATGTTCCTCCTCTCTGTGTGAAGTGGGAGGCTGGGTCGTGCTGCCTAAAAGGAAGGGAAGTCAAGGGAAAGGGCCTGACCTGGGAGGGGGCGGCTGGCCAGGGCTTATGGGGCATTCCCAGCACCCCCAGCTTCCAGGTGGGAATTGCAGTCCTTGTCCAAAAAGAGTGAATGCACAAACGAGCATGGACTTACGGTCCTGACAGCCCTGAAGCCGAGGAGGAGCTACACCATCCTTACCTGTCTGTCACCTGGTGGAGCCTGGTTATGGCTGTAGCAGAGCCTGGCCGGAGCTGTGACTCTGGAGACTTGGCACGGCACATGCTTACAGAGTACTTACTGGGCACCAGGTGCTTCATGCTGTTTAACTCTCACGATGGCTCATGGGAAGCGGGCTCTGTTATGAACTCTCTTTATAGATGAGGAAACAGACACAGATGTAACCTGCCCAGGGACCTCCAACTAGTAAGTGACCTTTGGTCTTCAAACCCAGCCTGAGTGGCTAGGAAGTCGTGCCTCATCTTGGACGGAGCTCTTTGCTGTGTCCTTCAGGGAGCAGAGGACTCAGAATAGCTGTGATGTGGGCAGGGATCTCTGGGCTGAGAGGCAGCTGATGGGGCCCGAATGCTGACCTCTAGCTGATACACTCATGCCCATGCGCACACCTGCCCGGTGCACCTGGGAGAGGCTCTGCTCACAGCGCGCACACATACCCCACCGCTAAGAAGGGAAAGTTCTGGATGGCTGCCTGGAAGATAAGGATGGAGATAGAGCAGGCTTGGAGGAACAAAAGGGAACTGTTGGAGGGACAGATACGCTCATTATGTTGATTGCAATGATAGCCTCATGAATATTCATGTGTTAAAACTCATCGAATCGTGTTTTAAATATGTAGTTTATCATATACCGAGCAAACCCCAGTAAAACCATGGAAAAATGAAGCGAAGCATAATAAAGTGAAAAATAGAAATGAAGCCCGGAATCGGGTACTGGTTTCACTCCCAGAGTCGGTGTCCAGCTGTGGATTTCGGTCCGTGTGGTGCTCTGCCCTTCTGAGAGCAGCGGGGCCGTTCAAGGCAAATGCTCTATGTGGAAACAGAGTAACCGTGAGGGCATATCCATGAGCACCATCCCAGCCGGGGACATAATGGGGTCTCAGGCTGAGGCTGTGGAGGACAAGCAGGGCTGCTGTGGATAGGTCCCAGGGCCACAGGTATTATATGTACCAGAGGGGACTGTGCTGTCACTGTGTGGACACACTGGCAATCTCCTGCCTCCGTGGGGGGGGGGGTACAGTGGTGTGGCTGAGGCATTTGATAGAGCAGAGGCTAACATTAACTGACCCCAGTCCATGCTACTGAGCCCACCCTGCATCTGACTGTAAAATGACATTTCTGTGTTCACTGTGTTCACTGTCCATGTTTGGGACACATAAACCCTCAAAGGGCAAAGGCTGTCACACGGCTCTGCAGTGCTGGGGTCCCCAAAGGCTCTGATGTACACCTGGCAAACAGGTGCGTCATCATCACTTGTGACCGAGGCTAGGGCTGTACTCGGTGACAGATCACATGCTTAGTATATGCAAAACTCTGGATTTTTAACCCCCACCCCAGCACCGCCCACAACAGAACCCAAAACTTGTGAATGGGAGCATATGTGTGGCTGCTGCTGTGTGACATAAACCTATGTGCTTGCTGGGCACTGTGTGGGTTAGAGCGTGAGACAAATGGGTCTGTGATACATCGTGCTAACAAGGGACAGTGACTATCTCCAGAAACCTCGGGGATGGTGACAGCATTAACAATGCTCAGCATTCCTTGTGGCCCGGCTGGGAATGTCCTAGGTGCTGGGGAAGCAGGAGGGAGATGGAGCAGGGGCCTTGCTTGTCACTCAACATGCCGTACCCCCACCACAGGGAGAAGATGAGCATGGGCTGCCCAGAGCCCGAACCGCTCCACCCCCTGCCTTGCTGTGGGCCGGGGGCCGCCCCTGTACCAGGAGCAGGTGTGCCCCTCCTCACAGAGGACATGCAGGCGTTGACTCTGCGCACGCTGGCTGCCAGCGACGTTACCAAGCACTACGAGCTTGTCCGGGAGCTGGGCAAAGGGACCTATGGGAAGGTGGACCTGGTGGCTTACAAGGGCACAGGTGAGTGCTGGTGGGGTGGCAGGGTATTCAGGTTGGGGTGGGGACATGCCTGGACAGAGGGCCAGCAAAGGTGCAGAGCAGGTGGTCCTGTGGGAAGGATGCATGTACAGTAGGAGTTAGCAAAGCGCCCAAACTGATGGGTAGGCTACTTTGGGGCCATCAGGGTGCCTTTGAGACAGATGTGCTCAAGTTTTGATGTGCTGGAAGTTTTGATTGGAGAACATCGGTGATACCTGATGCTAGGGAGCTGACAGAGGTGAGGACAGGCCCTTGGGAACAGGATGTCTTACTTAGAGGGTGTGGGGAGTTGGCTGTATGGGGTTGGTCTGGACATGTGTCTCTGATAAAGACACAGATCCTGATGTTCAGCCAGTCAGCCAAGGTCACCGAGCTACCGTGGGTTTGAACTAGAATGACACGCTATACCCGCCAGGGCAGGAGGGGCCTCTGGGACAACTAAGGCAGCAGGAAGGACACTTGCATGGGGGCACCTGTGTGACCCTGGGCAGCGGAACCCGTTTCCTCTGTATAGGAAAGAAGGGAATCAGTGCTGACCTTATTGGGGCATTGATCAGTGTGTGGTGTGAGTATGAGGTGCTGAAGGCAGCCTGTGCTGCGTAGCATCCTGTTGCTGCTGCATAGCTGCATGCCCAGCAGGGGACACATGCCTGCCCAGTTTGGGGAACCTGTGCCCTTCCCGGGCTTCTCTTACTCACCTATTGGCTAGCATTTGCTGAGCACTTAACTGTGAACATCAGGTTCCTGTGCCTCAGGGAGCCATGTTTGAGCTGGGGAGACAAATAGGACAGATGAGTACCCAGTAGGTCAGGAAATAGCTTGGGGCAGGAGGCAGAAAGTGTTCCTGGCTATTTTTCTCACCAAGGGCTGTAACGTAGAAGACCCAGGTCAGCCATGTTCTGCTGGGTGGACTTAGGTATCCCTTTACTGTGCCACGAGGACATCGTGCTGACCCGGTCCACCAGCCTTATTGCAGGGACAGATTGTACAGCCAGATGTGGGGTTTATCTGTAAGGGAGGCGTCTCACCGTTGTTACTGTGGCCCTGCTAGGCGCCAAAATGGCCCTGAAATTTGTGAATAAGAGCAAGACAAAGCTGAAGAATTTCCTGCGTGAGGTGAGCATCACCAACAGCCTGTCATCCAGCCCCTTCATCATCAAGGTCTTTGATGTGGTCTTCGAGACTGAGGAATGCTATGTCTTTGCCCAGGAGTACGCACCTGCTGGGGACCTGTTTGACATCATCCCTCCCCAGGTACTTCAGATAGTGGCAGAGAGACGGGGGATGAGCTTTGGGGCTACCAGATTTGAAATCCTGGAAGGAGTTGGACCGGTTGATCAGTCAGTGAGCAGGGTGTGGTAGTGTATGCCTATAATCCCAACAATTAGGAGGTGAGGCAGGGGTGGAAAATCATGGGTTTTACACCAGCTTGGGCTGAGTAGTGAGACCCTATCTCAAAAAAGTGTAGCTTAGAGGTCTGCCATGCATACAAGGCTGGGTTGTTGACTCCTCCACACTGCAAATAATAAGGAAATGAACAAGTACTGAGGCCACAGAGGAGGCGACCCTGGAGCAGGTGGAGAGGGTTCTGGTACTTGGTTTGGATCTTCCCACTTGTTAAGGGCTGGGGTCAAAAGACACCTAGCAAAGGAACAGGAGGGGCATCCGGCCAGGCTGGGAGGAGGACAAGCAGGTACCAGGATCAAGGCAGGCCCAGAGGTCAGCAGGAGAGTTGTGGCCCCCAAGTGAACAGGTGGCAGGGCCTGGAAGTAGGAAGTGGGGCGAGGGCAGGCCGGCCTGGCTACCTCTGAGCATCTCCCCACTCCCCGCAGGTGGGGCTCCCCGAGGACACGGTGAAGCGCTGTGTGCAGCAGCTGGGGCTGGCTCTGGACTTCATGCACAGCAGGCAGCTGGTGCACCGTGACATCAAGCCTGAGAACGTGCTGCTGTTTGACCGAGAGTGCCGCCGCGTGAAGCTGGCCGACTTCGGCATGACGCGGCGCGTGGGCTGCCGTGTGAAGCGTGTGAGCGGTACTATACCCTACACCGCGCCCGAGGTGTGCCAGGCGGGCCGTGCCGATGGCTTCGCGGTGGACACGGGCGTGGATGTGTGGGCTTTCGGCGTGCTTATCTTCTGTGTGCTCACCGGCAACTTCCCGTGGGAGGCTGCGTCGGGCGCCGATGCCTTCTTCGAGGAGTTCGTGCGCTGGCAGCGGGGCCGCCTGCCGGGGCTGCCATCGCAGTGGCGCCGCTTCACCGAGCCCGCGCTGCGCATGTTCCAGCGGCTGCTAGCTCTGGAGCCCGAGCGGCGCGGGCCGGCCAAGGAGGTCTTCCGCTTCCTCAAGCACGAGCTCACGTCCGAGCTTCGGCGGCGGCCATCGCACCGCGCACGCAAGCCGCCCGGGGACCGCCTGCCCGGGCCCCTGCGCCTCGAGGCTCCTGCACCGCTCAAGCGCACCGTGCTCACCGAGAGTGGCAGCGGCTCGCGGTCTTCGCCACCCAGCGTGGTGCCCGTGCCGGTGCCCGTGCCCGTGCCCGTGCCCGAGGCTGGTCTGGCTCCGCCCGCACCCCCGGGCAGGACCGACGGCCGTGCAGACAAGAGCAAAGGGCAGGTGGTGCTGGCCACGGCCATCGAGATCTGCGTCTGAGCTGCGGAGAGCAGCACAGCCGCTGCGGGAAGCCGCGTGTGCTCCGGCCTCGTGCTGGGGCCAAGGAGCAGCCACTGCGCGGCGGCGGCGGGAGGGCGTAGCGTAGACTAGGAGGCCCAGACACCCGGGTCGGTGGTGGGCTGGTGACATAGCTAGCAGATGACCATGTGTGTGGCCGGCCTCAGCCCAGAGGAGCCGAGGCCCCCGACAAAGGCTGGGAGCTTGTGGGCCAGACTGAGCTCTGGAACCTGGACACTCCTGGAGCTTCACACCCCCTTGGCAGATCACCCTACAATCTTCCATTCAAACCTGGGCACAGAAAGGGGGGGCTTTGGTGTTGGGCAGAGGTGGGCATTGAGACCCTTAGAAACTGGGCACTGGGTTGACAACAGAGGTGCCCGGGAGGCCAGAGGGAGAGGCCAAGCCCCCTAAATGTAGCCAAAGTTGTGTGCAGGAACAGACCTGAATATTAGCGATACCCCCTCACCTCCTCCTGCTGATGGGGACTTGGAACCCAAAAGGGAGAGCCATTACTACAGCCACGGAGGCCATTGGGAACAGAGCTCCAGTAGGTGGTCCTCCTGGGGGTAGGGGAACAGATGGCAGGAGAACGGGAGGCTTGGCGCTCCTGTGTCCCTAGGGCGAGGGAGTGCGTTCAGAGCCCAGCTGCTCCTTCCCTGGGCACTCGACAAGCAGGGAAACGATTGTGCCAGTTCTTCCTGGGTCTCTGTCAGAGTCACATGCATAAGCCTCAGCTGTAGGCCAGTACCCTCGTAGGGGAGGAGCACGTCCATGGATGGGATAGGAAGTCGCGGAAGTGAGAGTGAGTGTGATGTGTGTCTGGTGACTTGAGTGTCCAGACACCTCACCAGGCAGCTGTCAAGAGCCTGGCCTGTGTTTTACCACACTCCTCAGGGAATCCCAGGAGACACCTGCTGTTGGCTCGGGTTCTTAGGCAGGAAAACAACTTCACCTTGCCCCGGCTCTCCCTTGGGACCCCTACCCAACAGGAGGCTGAAGGAACCCCTGCAATAACCTCAACACAGGGAGGCTGCGCCTTCTGCCTGGCACTACCCAACCGACCAGCCTGGGTTGCCTCTCCTAGGGTCCCTCCAAAAGTTCTGGGCCATTCTAGGAGGCTGGCTGGTTAGCTACAAGGGGCACGAACCACCCCTCAGCCTGGAGCCCCCACCTCTCTACGCACCCCCTCACTCCCACCACAAAGGGCTATCGGTCTCCCTGCCCTGCCTGAGTCCAGTTTACAAACTGTGGTTGCTCCAGGGCCTGGTCCCTCTCTCCTGGGGTGCCACCACTTCCCTAGTGGACACAGGGCCCGCATATGCCAGGTAAGTAGCAAACCCTTCCTCCTGCCAAGAGCCGAGTCTCAGAAGGCCCCCATCACTGCCCTGGCCCACCGGGGGGCCATCAGGCCCTCCTTCCCAGCCTCTACTTCTCCTCTTGCCTTAGGCCTCTCCACCCTGATCTGCAATAACAAGCGAGATTCCACAGTAGACATCCCGCCTCCCGCGTGCGCCCTCTCTCTGTTGAGGTCCTGTGTGGGAGGCCTCTCCCTTGTAGTATCTAGGATGGTAGTCCTCAGAAGAGACTTGTAGGTACGTAGTCCAGCCCCATTGTTGAGAGGCGGCAGCCAGCCTGGCCCTGAACCAGACTCAGGCTGGGTCAGGCTCTGCCCTTGCTGCCGTCCTTGATACTGTCTCTGTCGGTTGGGTTGGGACCCTTTGCCCCTTAGGAGAGGTGTTGGTTACAGATGTTTACCTCAGTTTGTCACTGTTGAAGAAACAAATAATAGCAAAAAATAATAACATCGTAGACATGGAGACTTAGAAGACAAAAAACCACAGAAGAAACCTCCCCCTTTGCAATTTTCCTGTGAAGGTATAGTTTGTTCATGTGCGCACACGTATGTGCGTGTCTCTGTCTCACCCCAGGGCAGGCCAGATCATCTCAACACCTGTCCCAGCCTGTGTGTCCCTCACACTGCCCCTGTCCTTTGGTGCTTCCCAGGGGCCCCTTTGAGCTGGCTTGTGGGGTGTAGGGGGGCTCCCTGGATAGGAAGTGGGGCCTTCAATTAGCTAGAGGTCCCCCACCAGGTCCTGTGAACAGAGCCCAATGGCTGTGTGACGCTCCCTGAGCTCACAGCACAGTGCTGGTGGTTGGCGTCTGTCCAAGTCTGGGCCAGGGCCTGGGTTGAACCCAAGCCCTAGAGCCTCACTCCTGTCTTGCCCCCCCCCCCCCCCCGTGTTTGTAAATACTCTGGCATCCTTTGGCCCTGAGGAGGTTTTTAAATGTGTTATTTACTTCTCTAACTATGACAATTGCTATAAAATAAAAATTTAGAAAAACGACCGTTTCAGCTGTAAGGTGGGAGGGGTACACCGGTCTTCCTGCCACGGCATGCTGGCGTGCTCTGAGGTAGCATCTGCCGTGTCCAGGCCAGGGCTGAAGGGGCAAGTACGCTCCTCAACTTTCTGGGGGAGGGGCAGAGAACTGTCCTGGCTTGGAATTCGGCTTTAGCTTTGACTCATTCAGCCTGGGCCAAAGCGGAAAGTTCATGGCCACCACTCTTGGCCGTATTCAGCAAGCACGTATGGTGTGCATGTCAGTGGTGCAAAAGTCAGTTGTACAGACAAGACACAGCGCTCAGCAGTGACCGTAATGATAGAAGCATGGCACTCACAAAGGCCAGGGCTTGGGAAGGTACATAACCAAGGTCACCAGGTTTGGGAATGCCAGGGAAAGCTCTGGAAAGACAAGCCAGAGAATTCTTAACTGGGCAAGGTATTGCTTTGTTAAGAAATCTCCAGTAGCTCCCCTTGACACCCACGTCAAAGCTGAGGTCCTTGGAGCGGGCTTCCAGGCTCTACCTGGTCTGGCTGGCGCTGTCCAGCCTCATTCCACGACCTCTCCTGGTACCACTTGCTGCTGGTGTCCTCTTTGTCTTTGTGGACACCCAGCATGCTCGCACCCTAGGGCTTCTAACTTCCCTCTGATCTCTGACCTTCCCAGGCCTCCTTCCTCCCCTCCCTCCTTCGACAGAGCTTCCTTGCAACTGCCACCATTGCAGGGCCACGCGTTTGTCATCCTTGTCCCCTGGCTAGACTGTCAATTCCATAAGAGCCGAGACAGGAGAGGGCGAGCCGCTGCTTCTCACGGTCTCTCAGTGTCCAAGAGGGCACATAGGAAAACCACATCACAATTTATCAATTCATGAATGAATTTCCAAGACTATTTAGAGGCCGAGGTTCTACAAATAAGCAAGACAGACAATCCCTAGCTCATCCTTTGAAGCTCAATTTCTAAAAGAAAATCTTTAACAGGTTACATAATTATTTATGGAATGGGAGAGGGGAGAGAAAAAGAAAGAAAACACCATTCTGGGAAGATCAGAGGTGAGAACTCTTACGCAAGATTAAATAAAACATTCACTCCAGAGTGCCTACCACTTCTCTGAAGTGATGGAAGGCAGAGGGGAAAATCTACAAGTGCAAACAGCATGGTGGTGTTTACAGCCTCCCAAGTTATCAGAGAATGTCAATATTTACCACCAGGGGGCCTGAACCTCCTACTGTGAAACCTAACACCCCTGCAGCCTCTGGAGATAAAACCATTGTCTGCCACCCGCTGCTAGTGTGTTCATTATAAAGGATCCAACCACATGCCACTAGAGGATCAGGGTGTCCTTTCAGCCCCTGAGATGTTCAGTTTGGGGTCTTAGTGCCCGTTCCTGTCCAGATTGTTCATTCTAGACTAATTCAGTATCAAAAGTTCTAATTGGGCCAGTGAGATGGCTCATATGGTAAGAGTACCTTACCACCATGAGTTGGGTCCTTGGAACACACGGCAGAAGAGAGAACTGAGTCCTGTGAGTTCTCTCTCTCTCTCTCTCTCTCTCTCTCTCTCTCTCTCTCTCTCTCTCTCTCTCTCTCTCTCTCTCACACACACACACACACACACACACACACACACACCACCACCACCACCACCACCACCACCACCACCACCACCCCCACCCCAGACAGGGTTTCTGTATGGCCTTGGCTGTTCTGGAAATCACTCTGTAGACCAGGCTGTCCTCAAACTCACAGAAATTCCATTTGCTTCCGCCTCCTGAGTGATGGGCTTAAAGGTGTGGGCTACCACACCCTTTATACACACCTCCATACACACCTCCATATTCCCCACTACAGACCACATGTGTCCCTACTCCAATCAATAAATAATAAATAAATAAATATAATTTTTTAAAAGTTCCAATTGACATTGAACTTCAGAAGTAAGTCCCTTTTCTGCACAAAATGTTTCTTGAACACTGCAAAATTTTCCAGCTCCTTGCCAGTCCCTGATAAGTATGTCAACACAAAGGATATTGGAAGGAGGAAATTCAAAAGCAAGCTTGAAGGTCCTGTGTGCCATCTAGTGGTGACGCCTAGCATTGTGACACAGGAAGAAGCCAAGCAGGATGACCATGAACACACACCCTAGGATGACCATGAACACACACCCTATCCCAGTGCTTCTCAGCCTTCCTAACTCTGCGATCCTTTAATAAGGTTCCTCACGTGGTAGCGACCCCAACCATTAGATAATTTTTGTTGCTACTTCATAACTGTAATTTTGCTACTGTTAGGAATCAATGTAAATATTCATGTTTTCCGATGGCCTTAGGTGACCCTTGTGAGAGGGTCATTTGACCTCCAAAGAGGTTGTGACCCATAGGTTGAGAACCATTGTCCTATCCTAATTCCAGAAAGAGCGAAATCACATCAGAAATCACACAGGCCTGGAGAGATGGCGGTGGTCAAGAGTGCGTCCTCTCTTCCAAAGGATCTGAGTTTGGTTCCCAGCACCCAAGCCAGGTGGCTCACAACAGCTCGAAACTCCAGCTACAGATCTGATGCCTTCTTCTGGCCTCCTGAAGTACCAGCCAGCATACACACTATCACACACACACACACACACACACACACACACACACACACACACACACCAGTTATCTTTTTAAAAGTGTGGAGGAGAAGCATTCCAGCTGTGCAGACCCCCTTGCAGGAGAGGGAAAAGAAATCTCACCGGGAAGTGGAAGCAGGCCGGCGGTGGAGGCAGGTTGGTGGAGTCCAACACTGCCATTCACTCCGGTAAAGCTGGACCCTGGACGATAGGACAGAGACGAATTTCAGAAGAGTCAGAGTGAGGTGAGGTGAGCACGTTTAAGGAGAGATGAGGGATAGAACACACTTCAGAAGGAAGCCCTAGAGAGAGCTGTCCTTGGGTATATGATTCCTTCCTTTCTCCCTCCCCCTCCCTCCCTCCCTCCCTCCTTCCCTCCCTCCCTCTCTCCTTCCTTCCTTCCTCCCTTCCTATTTATTCCTTCTCCTCTTCCAAGATAAGATTCTTACTGACTATCCTCCCGGTCAAGGTCTTGCTGTGAAGAAGAGGCTGGTCTCAAAGTTCCTGAGATCCTCCGCCTCCATAGTGCTCTGTGATTTAGGATAGATTGATGCTGTGTAAATTACATTGTACGAAGAATGTGACTTACAACGACTTTACAGATTAAGCAAGATCTTTATTTTTTTTTAATTTTCAAACTTTAAAAATTAAGTGGTGCTGGAGAGGACACTGGCTTCTCTTCCAAAGGACCCGGGTTCAGTTCCACAAATGTACGTGGTGACATAATCACCCAATTTCAGGGGCTTCAACTTCCTCTTCCAGCCTCTGAGAGCACCAGACAAGCATATGGTACACACACACACACACACACACACACACACACACACACACACACACATCTCCCTCCAAGGGCACCAGGCAATCATATGGTGCACATACATATATACAGCAAGCAAAATACTCATGCACATTAAAAGATACATTTTTTAATTAAGTGTAAAAGTATTTTTTTCTTAAGAAATTTCCCTTTGCAAATGAAATTGTAAGGTGGCTTATAAGGTAAACTGTTTAGCTGTAGGGATGTGAGGGCTGCTGGCTTAATGCAGAGGTCACAAACATTCTGGTCCTGGATAACAAGCATGGTGTATTTGCTGTTTTAGCGTCCCTGCTTGAGACATCTTTAGGGATGGAGAATCTGCAATTTTAATTATCACGTATGTTGCAGTTTCTCATTGGCATCCAGATTCTGGGGTGTGGGGCTTCTTCCCTCTCCTGTGTCCCTTTTGTCTTTCTATCTGCCTCAAGGTGATCCCAGTGAAAAGAAACCACAGTCTTATCAACGAGACAAGCTGGTGGTCCTCCTGTGCCTCAAATCCAGTAGTTTTGGTGACACGTTGAGTCTTCTGGTGGGACAGGTCAACAATGGGAAAGAGGTTCATTCCTCACCGAGCCAGGACTGTGCATCATTTTGAGCTAGAACTAATTGTTTAAGACAGATATTCCTGGAGACCTGAGAACAAGGAAAAATGTAAGTCAGGGAGCCCTGAGTCAACTAGCCATGACCCCAGGGTGATGAACAGTCATTGGAGGTAGTCACAGGGAGGCAGGATGCCAAAGAAAGCTCACTGGAAAGGCTTAGCGCAGGCTGTGAAGCAGGGGTAGCCCCATTCTCAGTGGCCAGTGAGCCTGTCACCTCAGGATAACCATGGAGGCTGATATTTCCAAGCCCAAGGTCAGCTGGGGTCAGACTCTGGAGTTGGCTGTCTGCTGTGGTTCATTAACCCATCAATGGAGACATCCCAAGCTCTGCAGACTTCTTGGTGCCCACAACCTCATCCTGCTAGCAGGGTATGTGATGCTGAGTAGGTCTTGAAAGAATGGAGACTGGTCTGTGTGTCCAGATCTGTGCTTGCTTACCTCGTCTCCAGTACACTTTGGAGACAGTCCTGGGCTAGAGCACTAACCTCCCATCCCTTACCCCGTCCCCTGCTGGGTGCATAACCTGGGGAGCCTAACTCAGGAGAGAAGGAGAATCTACCCCAGCCCACAGACCCCAAAACCAAGTGCGGCCAATGGAAGCTCTTGGTATACAGAGAAGGGAAGCTGCTGTCCTGTTGCTATGACAACCAAAAGCAAGTTGGGGTGCAGGGAAGGTGCAGCTTACACTTCCAGCTAACAGTCTATCATTGGGGGAGGGCAGGGCAGGAACTCAAGGCAGGAAACTGGAGCAGAAGCCTTGGAGGAAGGCTGCTTACTGGCTTGATCTCTGCCTCCCTCTTTCTTGCCCTCTGTCAGCTTTCTGATACAGCCCAGACCCACCTTCCTGGGCACAGTGCCACCCACAGTAGCTGTAATCATCAGTCAAGACAGTTTCTCACAGCCATGGCCACAGGCCCATCTGACGAAGGCAATTATTCAATTGAGGTTCCCTCTTCCCAGATGACACTAGCTTGTCAAATTGACAATAAAAACTAACCAGGACAGCTACTGAAGAGAAGTCATCTCGGATGGACATCTGAACACCAGACCAAATCACAAGAATAACAAGAATGTCATTCTTGAGGACTCAGAATAAAGCTTTATGTTTTCATTTTTATTCCTTTTCTTGCAGTTATCTAATTCTTTTTATTATTATTATTATTATTATTATTATTATTATTATTATTATTATTTGCTATTGAGGAATAAGATGTGTCTTTCTACACAGCCCCGGCTATCCTGGAACTCACTATGTAGAACAGGCTGGCCTCTTACTCATCCAGATGCACCTGTGCCTCCCACATGCTAGAAGAGGGCTAGGATTAGAGGCGTTCACCGCTGCCTCAGTCTCCTCTCCACTCTTTTCACCTGCCTCCTGTTTCACCTTGGGCTTTGCATCATCCTCGGCTCCTAGGGACTTGGCTCGACTTGCTGACAGAATGAAGAGAAGCCAAACAGGCAGACACCTGGACACACAGACAGCTGTTGTCTTAGTCACTGTTCTGTTGCTGTGAGGAGACACCACGACCAAGGCAGCTTACAAAAGAAAGCATTTCATTGGGGCCTTGCTTACAGTGTCAGAGACCGAGTCTGTGACTGTCGTGGCCGGGAGCATGGCAGCAGGTAGGCACAGTGCTGGAGTAAGATCTTACATCCTGATCCGCAAGTTGGAGGTCTGCAGAGAGAAAGCCAGTTGGAATGGAGTGGGCTTTTGAAACCTCAAAGCCCACCTCTAGTGACACACCTCCTCCAGCAAGGCCACGCCTCCTAATTCTCAAATATGTAAGTCCATGGGGACCATTCTTTTTCAGAGCATCTCAGCTGAGATCAGGTGATCTGGGCTCTTGGATGGAGAAACCACAGCACACCCAGAGCGCAGTGTACTTATTATACATAGTTGAGCAGACAGGCAGCATTACTGCATACAGATAAACAAGGAGGCAGGGTTTATGCTCTACAGCTGGGTCAAGAAGACAGGTTTAGACTGGTCATTAGGACCAGTCTCTGTAGGGGAGCCATGTCTTCAGGCCATGAATATCAAAAATAGTTCTTGCTATGGTGGGCATTTTCAGCACACACTCTCATCATCCACACTCAGACCAGAAGGGAAGCTTCGCCATTCCCAGGGGGTTGAGGCACTGGAGTCCTTGATATGGCTGTGCCTCTATGTCAACAACACAGGCTCACTTGGGACTTCCTCCACTCCCCACACGGTTTCTTTTCTGTTTCTCTGTCCCTGCCTCCTTCCTTTATCTCATTCACTTATACACTTACCCTAAATGATTGTGCGTGTTGTTTACACGTGCCTGTGTGTGTGCAGAGTGAGAGCAGCAATTCCAGTGTCTTCCTGCCTCACTCTTCATCTTACTGCCTTGTGACAGGGCCTCTCACTGAACCAGGTCATCATTTTTGCTTAGACAGGCTGGGCAGTGAACTCTTGGGATCTGCCTGCTTCTGGCCCCAGGGCTGGGTTTACGGGCGCCAGCCAGGCCCGTATTTATGTGAATGCTGGGGATCTGAACTCGGGTCCTCAGGCCTGCGGAGCGACCGCTCTTACTCACTGAACCACCTTCCCAGGCCCCATTTTAAAAATTAAAATTTCTTCTTTGACAAATTTCACACACGTGTACAATGCATTCTGCTCAAACTTGTGCTCTGTCATCTCCCTTTTTTTCTTTCTTTTTTTTGTCTTTTTGTTTGGTTTTGCTTTTGCTTTGTGACCTATTGGGTTTAACCAGGGCCAGACCCATGGGCACGGGTGTGGAGCTGCCCACTGGAGCATCAGCAGGGTAGACCCCTGAAGACAGTGATTTCCTTTCCTCCATTAGCTTACCTGGGTGGGACAGGGCCCCATGAGCCTCATCTGTGACTGTTTACAGGCTGTTTTGGGTAGGTCCCATGCATACAACTACAGATGAGTTCATGAGTGTCACAGCCCATATCATAAGATAGCATTCCATGGCCCTCCTCCCCACTGTCTGGCTTTTACATTCTTTCTGCACCCTCTTCTGTGCTGTGTCCCTGATCCTTGGGGGTGGGGTGGGAGGGGTGATGTGATGTGCATTTAAGGTGGGCCACTCACTAGTTACTTGTTCTCAGCCTTTTATCCAGCCATGGATTTCTGAATTAACCACTGTTCGCTACAGAGAGAAGCTTCTTTGGTCAAGGCTGAAGACAGCACCAGTCTATGGGTATATGTATAAGGCACTTGGACAGCATACCGACCTAGCAAAACAAAGCAGACTGTTCCTGCCTTGAGTTCCTGTTCTGACTCTTCTTAGTGATGGGAGTGTGGCCTGAGAGTTGTAAGGTGAAATCCTTTCCAAGATGCTGCTGGTCATAGTATTTATCACAGAAATGGGTCTATTCCCCAAAATGTCCTCTTCCACTAGAGGAATATACACCAGGTACTCTTGGGTGTGTGTGGGGGGGGGGGGTAATTTCTCACACCTATGACAGGTTTGATCTTTCTAACCTTTACCTCCATATCCTTTCACTTCTGGTCATGTCTGTGAAGGATTAACCTGGTTAACTGAGGTTAACTGTGGTGGTGCCATCCCATGGGCTGGAGTCGGGGACTTAATCCAAGGGAGAACAGTAACGTTCATGTTCCTCTTCTTCGCTATAGCTGCAATGTGACCAGCTGTCCCCCTGCCCCTGCCATCATGCCTCCCTGTGTTTATAGGACCCCTCAAACTGTCAGAATGAATGCCTCTTCCTTAAACTGCTTCTTGTCAAGTACTTGCTCACAGCAATGAGCAGAGCAACGAACACTCTCTCTGAGACCTCCACGTTTTGCATTTCTCTCAGCATGCTTGTCCTCCTAATGCCCCCAGAAAGGCCCATTAAACTCTGCAGACAGCATTTCAGAATTTCTTTAACCCATGGCTGCAGAGTCCTCCACATTCCTCCCACAAATCAGTTCCAAAAGCTTCAGGTTTATAACAGCAACACACCCACGGTTGTCACCGACGGCTCCATTCGTTTATTATCTCATTACTGTGACCAATATTAGATCAGGAGTAATTTAAGGGAGAAAGGGTTGCCTTGGGCTTACAGTTTAAGAAAGCATTCACTCTATTGTGGCAGGGGAGGCAGTGTCAAGAGTACCAGGTGGCTTTATGCATCATATTGATCATCTTGTTTTATTGGTGATTTTAATCTAATAACACACAAACTCACACTATCTTTAGAGTCCTATGGGAATGTGGGTCCTGTCACCCATAGATTCCTTTTTTTTCTAAAAGCTGCTCTGATGGTCTACCCAACTGGCAAAGAATCATGGGCTCCGTCTTGCTGCACATTTCTCCCAGGTGACCTCTGCAAACTTCTCCCCCAGCAGCTCAACACATCATTCTCCCGCAATAACCAGAACCCACAACACTCCTTCATATGAGATGCCACACATCTGACTAACTCTAACAACCCACCTACAGCTGCCCCGAAGCATCCTCAGGATTTCCCTGGACAATGTTGAGGTGTCCTGGTTTAAAGCTGCATCAGTTCATTGTGGGAAATGGCATGGATTCCTTCAATAGTGCGGAAGTAGTGCCTGGGCCAATGCTTGCTTTGGTCCAGGAGGTGGCGGTGTCTACTCTCACTGGAACCCACTGTCTCCTCACTGATGCTGAGGAGTTGTAGAAGCAAAGAGAGTTCCTGAGTTGCAAAGGATGTAAAGCAATGAACAGTATTCTATGAAGGAATGTTCAGAGATGGTGCAGTTCCCTGCTGGATAATCACACATTATAAAGTTACAGGGCATTTCAACATTAGACACAGAAGCCGGATGAACCATCTTCTTTACCATGCTGCTGAGAGTGCTGTCTTCCACGGACAGACCGAGAGATCTCCAAGGCTGCTAGAAAAGCCCAACAGAGGGATCGATCTTAAGCTAACCACTAAACGGAGTCCAGCACCAGAGGCCAATAAACAAATCTGGAGAAACATCGGCCGCTCACACTGTGATAAGAGAATTCCAGGCTTACAAGAGATCGATCGAGTGTTGTCTTCTCGACTCCATGAAGCAAACTAGACACTGAGCTACAGGGGAAAACATGGTTAACTTGGGCCAGTAAGATGGATCAGCAGGGAAAGGTGCTTGCCTCCAAATCTAACCGCTTGAGTTCTATCCCCGGGACCCACGCAACTCCTGAAAGTTGTCCACTGACCTCTGCGTGTGCCTTAATGCGCACATGCCCACTTCTCAGACGACTAGACAGTAAGTGAACAAGTCAGAGGAAAAGATTACCTCTGAGAAAAATGGTAACTCCAGGGTAATACCAACTGTGCTGATACAGTTGTTACACGGCGGGTCCCGGTCATCCTAAATCCAACCTGGAAGCCATTTTGGCTCACCCAATGGCCCGTGTGAGGTGGGGAAGATGGGTTTATGCAGCCATCTCCACAGAGACGCATGCGTAGAACTAGGTCTACTCCAGTCTGATCAAGTATTTCCCTATGGGCCAGCTACCTCTCAGCTGCTAAGGTTCTAACAATGCCCGCCTGAAGTATCCCCCTTCTAACCCTAAGTCCAAGCTGCAGAACCAGTGAGTTTATTAGGCTTCCTTCCAGAGCATGAGTGAGAGGTCACTTCAGGAGTGTGGGTGATCGCAAAGCAGCCGCATCACCAGAAAGTCTCACTCCAACAGAGATGACACTGTTCCCATAGCTGTTCCTACAATCTTCCATCCTCTATCTACTATAGCACCTCCAGACACCAGGGAGCTGCTTGCAATTAGGGCAGAACCACGTGCAGATGGCCATTTTCTTGAGACAACATTGTTAGCATTCGGGCATCTGTGCTGGCCTGCCCTTAGGGTCCTGACAGGATAGACCTCAGCGGCAGCCACTAAGAGCACCCCCTGTGCGCATGTGCTGCGTTCCTATATAAAAGGCGGGCCCTGCCTGGCTCTCATCTTTCTCTTTCTCTTTCTCTCAGTTTGGCTTTCAGCCCCAGGGAGCAGTCTCTGCCCCCTCCTCTGCCCCCTCCTCTGCCCCCTTCTCTCCCCTCCCCTCAATAAACCTCCCACATGGCCCTGCTGTATGATTTGACTCCTTCATGCCGCTTTTAAACTACAACAAACATAATTCCTAACTGTATTCTAAACACCTACCCACAACTCACCCCTCATCATAGCAACTTCTTTTTTTAAACATATGGTGATTGTTATAGAGAGCCAGAGCTAGTTTAAATGCAGAGATTATATACAGAGAGAGAATCAAGGTCTCGCTCTGTAGGCCAGATTGGCCTCAAACTTACAGAAATCCACCTCCACCTACCTCTGCTTCCTTAGTGCAGGGATTCAAGGTATGGCCACCATACCTGGTCATAGAATACATTTTTAGCCCCGTGGTGGTGGTGGCGGCGGCGGCGGCACACGCCTCTAATCCCAGCACTTGGAAGGCAGAGGCAGGCGGATCTCTGTGAGTTTGAAACCAGCCTGGTCTACAGAGTGAGATCCAGGATAGCCAGGGCTACACAGAGAAACCCTTTCGTGAAAAACCAAAAAAAAAAAAAAAAAGGGGGGGGGATACATTTTAAATTTAATTTTGCATTTAATGCGATGCTGAAGGCTGGCCTGTGGCTTTAAGCATTGGAGAGCAGCTTGCTGATGGTGTCAGTTCCCAAGCCCCTGTAAAGTAGATACAGTTGCTTTTATTTTGTTTCACTTCAAAATGACTTAAACCAATTTTTCTAGGCTATGTGTTCTGACTGGTCTGTGTTGCTATGATTTTATTTTATTTCTTATAAAATGGGGACATATACAAACAAAATCTTGCATAACTATATATTTTGTCTTAAATATAAAGAGTATAACTATTTCTTTCTATGCTTTATAATTCTTGACTGGAATTGAACCCAGGGCTTTCCACACACTAGGCAAGTATTCTACATAGAGCTACCTACCCACCCTTACTTCTCATAATTTAAATGTTCACGATATCCCATCTTATGGATTTCTAATTTTACTGAATACTTATCTGTGTACTATTAGACATTTCTGTTCTAGCTTTCCTATATGTATGCATGTTTGTGTTTCAATAGGAGAAAAATGGCTGAAATTTTATTTATTTACTATGTATACTTCTCTCTAGAAATAATCTTACCTTAATTCTATAGAATCATTGTATCCATTGCCCTGATGTAGCGGTAATGCCCGCATTACCGATAACCGTTCACCATGTCCGAGCGAAGGGCTGCAGATTAAAAAATACAGACAAGAGACAGCGGGTCATCCGTACGATTGGATGTCAAATGCCGTTTATTGAAAGAGGGAAGAAACCTTAAATACATACAGGCTTACAGCACAAATGGAGGAACCCCCGGAGGGCAGAAGTTCGCTGTCAATGGTCTACATTCCAGACCCAATGTTCTACATTCTTGCATCTAAGTAGTTAACGCCCAAAATGCAGGATACACAACAAGGAACTTCCCTTAAGCATTCAGAAGGGTGGATACCGGCAGGGAATCTGAATAGGGAGGACACAAGGAACTTCCCTTAAGCATTCAGAAGGGTGGATACTGGCAGGGAATCTGAATAGGGAGGACATCTGATCAAGGTCAAGCAAGCAAGGCCGCAGCCACTCCCAGTCGGGGGCCAGGGCCCATGGTGCCCACACCCTGAAGTAGCCCACAGCAGGTATACAGCTCTAGAAAAGAAGTAACAAATGAAATAAAAAAATAAGCAACTTTTTCGGCACCTGAAGATCAGCTAAATAAAACGGGAAGTCTCCGATTCACTGATAAAATAGCTAATGTAACTTTAAATATAAGTTCAAATGACTGAAAGTTAATAGATGGAACCTCACTAGGCAAGGAATAGTTATCACGGCTTCTCTGTTTTGCAGCCCAGCTTTGCTGGATTATAAACCCAGAGAAGATAAATGACATCAGCTGAGGATCACAGGTCTCTGCCTGCATTAGCAGCCCTGACAGCTGTACATCTCCTGGTGGATCCCCCTTACCCCAGCCTTGAGGGTATGTGGTGCCTGATGTCCTTCCTGCTGCAAAACCATTACAGGATGCCACCATGTGTGCAGAAGGCAATGAAGTGCCCGCGGGCACCCCTCACCCTGTGCCCAGGTGGGTGTGTCCTTAGTCCAGGAAGAACACAGGCTGCCTCACTGGGGAGTGATCCCAGGCTCCTGCGGTGGACAATCTATCACCTAGGGTGGTCAGTCCATCACCTCAGGGTGGGCAACCCATCACCACCTTGGGGTGAGCAACCCATCCCCTTGTGTGGGCATCAGCCCCTAAGGTGGGTGCTCCATTATCTCTGGGTCAGAATAAGGTCTCTTTGTTGACCTGCCCCATGGCCAGTGAGGCTAAGTCTCCAAGAATCAAAGGAATTTTGCTAAATTGCCAAATATCTGATATGTGACCATACTCTGGGGATGCCAGGCATTTGAGATAAAGAGTAACGCCAACAAAGCACTTCTCATTTTTATTATTAAAGCAAGCAAAACATGAGATGATGTTTACAGCTGGCTTAAATGAATACAAGGACAGTGAGGGAATATAGCTGGTGTTATGCCTTATCATCTTTGGTCATGTGAAAGGAGTCAAAAATATTCCTCCTAGGCTTTGGCCTTTCTCACAGAGATAATGTGGACATGGCAATGTAGGCAGATTTTTCTGCCCCATCTGCCAGCTCCCAAATAACCACATAGAGACTTCTTATTAATTATGGAAGTTCAGCTGATAGCTTAGGCTTGTTTCTAACTAGCTCTTATAACTTAAATTTCTATTAATTTGCTTTCTACCTTGTGGCTTTATTATCTCATCTCCATATTGCCCATTCTTCTTGTTCTGTCTTTCCTAGTATCTCTGCCCTTCTTCCCAGCATCTTCTGTGCCTGGAAATACTGCCTAGTTATTAGCCATTCAGCTTTTTATTAAACCAATCACACATCTTCACAGTGTACAAAAAGATTATTCCACAACAATTCCCCCTTTTGATCTAAATAAAAAGGAAAGATTTTAACTTTTTACGGCTAAAAAGTTAACACAGTGAAACTATATACAATAAGAACAATTATCAGGTGTTGTCTAAATAGAAAGGAAAGTTATTCATTTTAACAAATGAAACTATATACAATAAAAACAGTTATAAAATAAGGATTACATTCACAATGTCCAGTCCATTTGTATTTGACAAATTTAGAGAAAATACTCCATTATTGGGCTGGAGAGATGGCTCAGCGGTAAAGAGCACTGACTGCTCTTCCAGAGGACATGAGTTCAATTCCCAGCAACCACATGGTGGCTCACAACCATCTGTAATGAGATCTGGTGCCCTCTTCTGGCCTGCAGCCATATATGCAGACAGAACACTGTATACATAATAAATAAATAAATCTCTTTTCTAATAGATTTATTTATTTATTATGTATATAGTATTCTGCTTGGACATATCTCTGCAAGCCAGAAGAGGGCACCAGATCTCATTATAGATGGTTGTGAGCCACCATGTGGTTGCTAGGAATTGAACTCAGGACCTCTGGAAGAGCAGCCAGTGCTCTTAACCTCTGAGCCATCTCTCCAGCCCCAAATAAATAAATCTTTAAAAAAAAAATACTCCATTATCTATTCTCTCTTGATGAGCCCAAAGTTTTGTACCTAATTTATTTTTTTTATCATGTCTGAGGGAAACTGGAACTATAACTATCTCATTTTTAACTCCATCAGAGACTCAAGAAGGATATAATTATTACCTTAGTAAACAGGAAGTGCAGAGCAAGCAACTTCCAAAACTATAGAAATGACAGAGACATCTAACTGTCTGAACAGTCACTCCAAGGTTCTTCTGCAATGTTGGGGTATCTATCTTCAACCTACAGGCCTAGAATATCTGACAGACTTTTCTGTGAAGCAGGAAAAATTTTGAAGGACTATCTTATCCTGTTTTGGCAAAGTTCAGCAGTCACTCCTTTGTGTTCTGCTTCTCCGATTTGGACAGCATACTGTCAGCAGCTGAGGCAAGGGCAATTACTTGCCAACATGGCTAGCTTTTTGTCACAAAGAAAGTAAGCTCCAATTGGAGGTTCTTCAATATTCCATCATTCTTTTTGGAAGTAAATTAGTGCTGCCAGGAGTAGATGTGTCTCATTGTCAAGAAAAGTCTTACATTATTAAAACGCTTTAAATGCCATATTCTGTAGGTCTTTGAAGTGTTTGAAGATCATCTATCTATCTAAAATATATCTCTGTATGACCTTGAAAACTAACATAACTACAAGTTTGATTATTATAGATGACTACTAACCTGCCTTTTAATTATACATTACATTTTTAAATGAGCTGCATAAGCACAATACCCAAACAAGAGTAGAAACATACATTCAGTATAACAAAAATAACTAAATTTGTATCAAAAACCCAAAATCTGGGCTGGAGAGATGGCTCAGAGGTTAAGAGCACTGGCTATTCTTCCAAAGGGCCTGAGTTCAATTCCCAGCAACCATATGATGGCTTATAACCATCTGTAATGGAATCTGGGCCCTCTTCTGGCCTGCAGGGATTCAGGAAGAACACTGTATGCATAATAAATAAATAAATAAATATTTGCCAGGTGGTGGTGGCTAATGCCTTTAAAAAAAAAAAAACAAAAAAAAACGAACAAACCCCAAATCCATACCAATGTAAAATATTTGAGTCTAGTAGTTGTTCAAAAGTAAACTCAATAATCTGCCCTTTTGGGCTGGAGAGATGGCTCAGAGGTTAAGAGCACCGACTGTTCTTCCAGAGGTCCTGAGTTCAATTCCCAGCACCCACATGGTGGCTCACAACCATCTGTAATGAGATCTGGCGCCCTCTTCTGTGTACATAATAAATAAATAAATCTTAAAAAAAAAAAACAATCTACCCTTTTATCTTATCATTTCTATATTATATACCCCCTTTTCCCCTTTTGAACGAGATCCTTGAATCTAATCTCTTTTGTTTAGCTTTCTTCCTGACAATGACCAATAATAACTTGTAACTAACCCCCCCTAAATGATGACAAACATCCATAACCCATTGAATGACCCAAAACCACCCACCCCACCTCTCAAGAATGTGAGTATTATGTTCCCTAGACTGCTTCCTGTTGTCTGGGGGCACTGGAATCTTTGGGGGATCCAGAGAAAATTAGGATAATGGTCAAGTCCTGGCTAGAATAGTCTGTGAGGCTGGACCCTCTCAGCCAGCACCCTTGAAGCTGTTCTGGATGCAGAACTCTGAGGAAACTGCAACAGAGGCATCTGAGAGGCTGGATCACCCGGGCCACTCATTTTCATTGGTGTCTGGTCCCCCTCTCTCTGAAAACATAACTTTTCAAAGGTAACATACATGTCTGCATTAACACAAGTATGAACTGTGCATTGTACAAGGCAGCCAAAGATTTTTGTTTGTTTGTTTGTTTGTTTCATGTTTGAGCAGGTAAAATATATGTCACCTGTCTTGTAGGGGTTTTTTTTAGGTTTATTTTTTATGTCTGTAGTCAGGATTCTCAAGGGCTCTTCCATGATCAAATCTGATCTCTATCAACCTTGAATAAATTTATAGTCTTTCATTTTCTTTCTTTTTTTTTTTCAGCCTTTCGTTTACTGTGGAAATAAAAGCATAACCTCATAACCTCTTCCCCAATGTAACATTTTTTTTTTGGGGGGGGAGGTTTGAGACAGGGTTTCTCTGTGTAGCTTTGGTGCCTGTCCTGGATCTCACTCTGTAGACCAGGCTGGCCTTGAACTCACAGAGATCCACCAGGCTCTGCCTCCCGAGTACTGGGATTAAAGGTGTGCGTCACCACCACCCGGCACATTTTTTTTTAACTTCTGTTTGAAGTTAAGACATTTTTAAAATATATATGTTGGCTTAATTTAGTAGTTTCCATAATCCAATGTCTCTCAGCAGCTATTTTTTGCTCACCAGCAATCAAAAAATTTAAAATTAACAAAGTACCATATAAGGTCCAAATTCCTTGTGTTATATTTCCTGTCTCTATGTGACTTATTTTTTTATTACTTTACTTCTCTTTTTAAAGACTTTATTATTTTTAAACTATGTTTATGACTGTCTATATCCTTTTTCTTTTTTTCTTAAGCCTATACACATTGTTAAACACACTGTAACTTGTTTAGAGTTTTTTTTTTTCCATCTGAACCTGCTCTGTTGTATATCTTTTCTGTCTGCATGAACAAAACTTAAACCACTGCACAGCTTAGCTCATGGTGCGCTCGAGGCTCAAGCCTGCAAGCAGAGGCTGGGAGATGTGACTCTACTGTGGCCCGCATGAGAGACTGCAGGCCTAGGGAGCTGTGTCTGGCTCCATTTTTGTGTGTTTGAAACCTTTGTTTAAGCTTTCTCAGGTCTTATGTGGAAATATGTGCCCCTACATTGGACACTATTAGTAGGTGGACTTTTCTGTCCCACCTGCCAGCTCCTAAATAACCACACGAAGAGTTCTTATTAATTATGAAATCTCAGTCAATAACTTAGACTTATTTTCAACTAGCTCTTATAACTTAAATTAACCCATTTTTACTAATTTACTTTCTGCCTTGTGGCTTTATTACCTCATCTGCCTCTCCTGGCATCTCCACCCTTCTTCTTCCCAGTGTCCTGTTTCTGGAAATCCAGCCTAGCTATTGACTATTCAGCTTTTTATTAAACCAGTCAGGACTGAGAGCCAAGGGCAGACAACCAAACAGGAGTTTGTGATGATATTGGGCCTTTGAGTTATTAGAATAGAGAATCTCTATTGGAGAAAGGCCATTATCTTATAATAATTCAAAATTTAATGTATATAATACTCTAGATAACCATAGTTGATGTGTCTTACAGTCTATCCCTTCTAGTTCCACTCTTTGTTTTTGGAAATGGCATTTAATGGTGCAGTGTTTGTGTTCCACGGTGGCTTACCCTGCAGAGTTATATGGTATCTCGGTTTTGTGTGTAACATGAAAGTGTTGTAAAAAGCGTTGGACCTCATGAGATAGGTAGGCACGGCCATTATCAGTTTTGATTATCTACCCATAGAAGCAAAGCAAGCCTATGAGTGTGATAGGACATGAATAGAACACTCTCCAGGTTGAGATGTTGCCCATGTTACATTTGACAAAGTATCTATAAAGATACAGACATACTTTTGCTTGCCAAATTCCAAAACTAGAGTCCTATCCATTTGATCATTTGATCATATCCATTTGATTACTCTGAGAGGGACAGAACCAACGGTTCCCTCAACTTTTTGTTTTTCTTTAAGATGCTCCAAGTGAGCGACATTTTAAAATGAAAGACTTGGTTAGATCATTTGTTTTGGTGACCTCAAATTATAAAGTCTGTTAGTAGATTTACATTCAAAACCTTCTGACATAGAAAAGTAGATTGTGCTGAGCGGTCACCAGATGTCACCATTGTTCTGTTTTAAAGGCATTTGAATAATCCCTGAGGCATTTCTGGGGCCACTCACAGACCTGGCCTTATGTTTTAGTATTTGAATTTAAACCAGCAAATATATAAGTAAGTACTTGGAGTGTGTGTGTGTGCGTGTGTGTGTGTGTGTGTGTGTGTGTGTGTGTGTAAAATTCTTCCACAATGAACTGATTGTACAATGAAAGTGTAATCAAGTCATTCCTCTGAGCTCAGAACTTTTCCCACGAGGAAGAGTGCTCCCCTGGAAAGACCTGTATCAGGTGTGCACTTTGTGATGCCCTTGTGAAGGTTGATGAGCCTGGGGAATGAGGGTCAGGGTCAAAGCCAAAACCAGAATTCAAGAAACAGGACAGATACAAGAGACAAATGCAGTGACTGCTTAGTAAAGGGGGAGAAGCCACTAGAGACCGAGGATCATCCGCTGGCAGGGACGCCAGAGTTTGAGGGGCCATCCTTGATCAATGCCCCCCCTCCACACACGCACCCCATCAAAAAGGCTTTTCCCTATTATTAACTGTAAACTCAGTTCTCCATTGTTGCATCCTGTCTTCTTCCCACAAGTTTATGGTCAAATCAAATATCAAAGGCTTTAAAATAGCTTATTGGTTTTCTGGCCCAAGGCATCTACGAGAGTCCATGCTTTGCCACAGCTGGGAAGCAGTCCCTATGTCAGAGACCTGAATGGGTTTCTCTACCTCAGTCTTATTGGTGGGCCAGTGGTTTACGGCAATGATTGACATTTCAGCGCCAGGATCCAATAAGCTCTGGGATTGACGTTCTCTTATCCACACCCTACATTAAGGTCTCTGTTCGGCAATTAAAGTATTACACCAAATCTGAGTGTAAATCTGCCCTGGAAGAGGCACGGTGTTAGGAATTATATATGGTAATAGAGCCGTCGTGCAATTCATTCTCCAGCCTGCAGATGAAGCGCTTTGTCAATGGATGTCATGATACCCAGTTGACCTGTGTAATCCGAATCAATATTATGGGGACACAGACATTTAACCCTTAAAGAGCACAACTGCTTCTTCCCAATAGGCGCCCCATGGATTCTACTGGGAGAGGGCCAAATATCCCAGTTTGTAAAATGTGGACATTTTGATTGATTGGGATTTAAAAAACAAAAAACAGCCCACTTCACTTTTAAATCGGCAGGCACATTGCTAGGAGTAGCTGCAAGTTCTCCCCATTTTAGTTCTGTCCATTTCCCAGCGTTGTTGGCCAGGGTCCCCGGGAGGGGCCGTGGCTGAGTTTCTCAAATCAGTTAGAGGCTTACTTGGTTTATCAATTTTGGAACTACATTATTTAGCCCAATTCCTTCCTTTTTTACGCCAGAGGCATAATCCTGGCTCCTCTTTCACATTATATATTCACCTTTAAAAAATAAATCTCTTTTTGTGTCAGGGACAAGGACAGAATCTCTAGTTAGTGGAAAAATACAGACCCCCAATAAGACAGGGAACTAGATCATCTTACAGTCAGGTTGCCTAGCAACAGGACATTGAGTCAGAGCCCTTGACCCTCTCACCCTGTAAACATCCTATACAAACATCCTGTTAGCTTGCCCCACCTAATGCAGATGACAGCTTCTTGCTCCCCCGACCCTGTGGAACTATATAAACCTTTCTGGAAGAGAAATAAAGTGGCACCTTGATCAGAATCTAGACTTGGTGTCTTTTCCTTTGTATCTCCTGTCCCTACATTCCCTCCTTAGGGTGGTCGAGAACCCGTTGAAGCCCTGCAGGTGTGCTACCCTTTTGCCATAATTAAAACATTTTATTTGTTTTTCCTTTCTGGTTGAGGGCAGTAGCTAGTGGCAGAGCCTACATCCATGCATGTCCTGGCATGATCTTCCAAAGATCCCCCTGCAGCTCGAAGAGGACATATAAGCCTTTGACATTCTGAATTGGCATTATCAAAAGCCAGACTATTTAGAAGCATATCCCTGGAATCGGCTTGGGGTATAGTTTTCCTTAGATTATTCTGTAGTTTAACCGCAAAGTCTACATAAGATTCTGAGTTGCCCTGTGGAATCTCGCTAATAGAAAAGTGGCCTTGCAGAGTGCAGCCGTTCATCCCAAACTTCAGTGCAACAAACAGACCTGATCTACATCTAAGTCATTACACCAGAGCTGCCTCTCTGTTCCTATCCAATCTCCTTGCCTTGTAAACAGCTTTTATCCCTGAAATGGAGAAACCTTCTCCATTTCAGAAGAGGGTTTTTTTGGGGGGTAGAATCTCAAAGGACTCCTCACATGAACTCTCATCTGATTTTAGTTCAACCTCCTCCATTTTCTGATTCAAAGATTTCGTATTTCTTTTTTCAGTTTTCCTTTCATTAACGGGTCCCCAGTCTCTGAAGCGGCTGAGAATTTGACTGCAGAACTAAAGAGATCAAGTTATGAAGGGACTGAATCTGCAGAGGAATGACCTCTCCCCTCTGGTGAGCTTGTTGGAAATTCCACATCAACTCTTTCTGATCTTCCCCCTTAATGTCCCTTAGTAACAGTGTCTTTTCATGCACTTATACAGAACTTAAAAGACCCCCTGAGGTTCGTAATCCAAATTATTTAAATAAAGCTCTTAACAATTTTTAACCATCCTTGGGCTTAACTTCCACACTTCCACATTGATTTTGCCCCAATTTTGTTTCTTTGGTGGTCTTGGTATTGTACCCTATGTTATGTACAATTCCCTGGGTATCTTCCTGCATGGATGGTCTTGGGGTCTCCACCTTGCACTTTGAGCCCCACATTGGGTGACACTTGTCCATTGACCAGCAGTCTGTGAGGCTGTCTCCAAAGATTGAAGGAATTTGCCAAAGAACTGATATGTGGGGATAACCTGGGGACTCCAGCAATTTGAGCTTGAGTAATGTCAACAAAGCACTTCTCATTATTAATATTAAAGCAAGCAAAAAATAAGGCAACGTTTACACCTAGCTTAAGTAAATATAAGCACAGGAAATACACCTGGAATTATGTCTTATCATCTTTGGTCATGTGAAAATACCAAGAGGATTCCTCCCAGGCCTTTGCCATTCCCACAGAGATAATGTGGACATGCCAGGGCATTCCCTTCATGTTTTTGCTTGTAAGTGCATTCACTCAACCTAGTTTATGCATTTTTTTTTCTAGGAAGCCCTTTATGGGAACAACATTTTTCACTCTGCCCAATGCAATGTTCATAGTATATTCTCAGTTTTCTTACACAGGCTCCCACACATCTTGAGTGTTATCTTAAGGTTGGCACCAGACCTGGAGATGGACATTTTCTTATTAGAATTTTCTATTACTGTGATAAAACAAATGTCTTCCCCTGTGACAAAACACCATGGCCAAAAGCAACTTGGACATGAAATCATTTCAGCTCTCCTCTCTTGCCCTTTCCCATTACTTCACCTCCTTGACCAAGGGTAACAAAGTCAAGTGATATTTCATGAAGGAATGCCATCTGTAAAGTGAGGGTGTTCTCTCTTTATAGTCTAGCTGTGAGGTAGGGATGTTTTCTCTCTCCCTCTGACCTCTTCCCTGACTGCTCCATGTTAACCCCTCACAACTGTGGTACCAGGATGGGACAAAACTTGATCCTCCCTCAATTTGCTTATTTTGTTTTATGTGTCTGAGTATTTTTCCTGCATCTGTGTATTGTACCATGTGTGTTCCTGGTGCCACAGAAGATAGAGAGGGCATGGTCTTTTGAAAGTGGAGTTACAGACAGTTGTGAGGTACTGCATGGGTGCTGTGAACCAAACTTGGTTCCTCTGGAAGAGTATCAAGTGCTCTTAACTGCTAGGCTGTCTCTCAATCCCCTCTGAACTCTTATTTTTTTTTAATGTTCCTCACCTCAATCAGTCATCAAACTACAAAGAAAACACCAGCTAGAATCCTTCGTTATTTCTGAAGTATTCTTAATTTTTCTCTTTTTATGAGTGAGTTTTTTTTTCCATTTCAACTTTAGTAGATACACTAAGTAGCTCCTGTATACTAGGTTCTTTGAGGAGAATACAAAGACGAAGAGCAAATTCACTCTGGGTGGATGGTACACTCAGGAAACTTTAATCTTTCCTTTGCTTTCTATCTTTGGATTAGTCCCTTCTTCTCCACAATAAGGTAAGAAGTCGACTGCTTCCATTCGTCAAGTCTCTTCCACCTTCCAGGCACTGTGCTAGCATCAAAACTGAAAACATTAAGGTAATCCACATTAAGATTTCTGGTATGCCATTTAAGGACTGGCTTAAGGGAGACAGCAACTATAAATGCTGCATAGAAATAGCTCATTGTTTACCAGACTGTGTCAACTGCTCAGTTAGAGTATGTGGAGGGTACTTTACCACCACGAGGAAGGAAAAGCATAACTTAAATGGAGAGGTGTCAGATGTTTGGAAAGAGTTCCCAGACTAAGCCCAGAAACAGAAACTGATTAGCATAAGGGATAGCAACTGTAAATTCCTGGAGGCAAGTGAGGATAAGGACAGTGTGACTCATGGTCACAAAAGGGAAATGGTAAACAGGGGCGGTTTTACTGTTGTTGTTTTGTTTTTTCATTTATTTGTTTATCTAGGTGAGGGGTGGTGTGTGACACAGCACCTAAGTAGAGGTCAGAACAGAACTTCATCAAGTCTATTCTTCCCTTTCACCATCAGGGTTCTGCTAATCCAACTTAGGTCATCAGACTTGGCAACAAGTGCCTCTGCCTGCTGAGCCATCTTGAGGGCCCTACAGCAATGTGTGTGAGTCAAAGGCAGTTGCATCACCAAAACACTGGATGGCTACTCAAAAGCTGCATCCCCAGAGCTTTCTGTGAGACTTTTAGGCTGTTGCACATGTCAGAGACTCTTCCCAATAGCCATGCTTCTCGGCTGATCAATAGTCTCACCTCCTCAGCAGTTGTTTACTGTACCTATAATCTTGTGGGTAAATTCTATTACTTTCAGGAACTTCCTGAGATTGTGAGTTGTTTATTTTCTGAATCTTCTGGAAGGAATATTTCAAGTCAGAGGAAATTGTTACATAACAATTTACTAGCTAATTTCATTCCCATAGAAATTTCTTGAGGAGTGCTTTCAATATTTCCAATTAGAAGAAGACATGAATGCCAGAGGCCATAAGAATATATAGCAGATGACAACTGATATTCATAAGGTCAACCCACCAGATGAATAATTCTCTGATGGATGAACCTCATCAAGCAAGGCTTATGGAGCCACAGACTATGAATGCTATCTGCTTCTGTCTGTAATTTTCTTGTGTGCTACCACAATTCTTCCCTAAAAATAGCTATGGGGTCTCCTCCCATAGGCTGAATTGGTAGTATGCTCTCTCCATGAACATATTGGGCACAATTACGTCTGTGGATTGACAGAAAGATGATTCCTTCTTACACTGTAATTTTGGTGAATCTACTTTCATAGCAAGGCCTTTGTTTCATGGCTTCAAGACAATCACATACAATTAGCTGATTTAAAATCTCAGAGCAAATTCAAAGATGCCCCTGCAACTGAATTGTACAAAGACAAATTCCCAGGTGTCCAGTTGTTGAACCAAGGTCAGGCATAAAGCAACTTTGGTGCCAGTTCCCCACTTGCTAAACTCTGGCTGATAGCATTAAAGACATAACTCCATGCACTCAGCAACTAACTTTCTGCACAAACTCCTAATCTCAGTTTTATGATACATGACTCAAGGTTCAGCCAACTAACTATGTTTAGGTCCTGGAATACTTTTAAGGTCACGGTCCCTCAAGAAAGCACGGAGCACTACATGCCCCCCATCTTTGCTTTACAGCCTGCTCACCAGGAAATTTGGCTGATAGTCAAGCATTGCCATGGTTGCTCACTCCCAGCCATGGCAGCTGCCCTGTCAGCACAACATTCCAAGTGTGATTTCACATGTGTTATCAGAATGGCTCTGCTTCTTATTGTTTACTCAAGAAATGTAATGTGACCCTCAAAATGTAACTAACATATTGTCTAGAGCTTTCTGTTGGGGTATATCCATATGTGTGTGTGTGTGTGTGTGTGTGTGTGTGTGTGTGTGTTTAGACAAACAAGGAAAGAGAGATTTCAAGATGAAGTAACAAAGAAAGTTATCATCAGAACACATGCTTTTTTCTCTACCCCTCCAATAGAAAGGTTTAGTTCTTGCCACATTCGTGGATTTTTCTGCAAACCCTGGATGCAGTCTTGGAGCTAGTTCTCAAAGACCTATAGAACATCAAGAAAAATAAATTTCATGACAAAACAAGATTTAAACAATACCTATCTGCAAATCCAGCCTTACAGAAAGTACTAGAAGGACAACTTCAACCCAAGGAAGTTAGCTGCACCCATAAAAACACAGGCAATAGATAATCTCACACCAGCAAAATCCAAAGAAGGGAAACATACACACATACACTACCACCAATACTACCAAAACAACAACAATAAAATAACAGGAATTAACAATCACAAATCATTAATATCACTTAATATCAATCTACTCTATTCACCAATAAGAAGACACAGGCCAATAGAATGGATACGAAAACAGGAGCCATCTTCCTGCTGCATACAAGAAATACACCTCAACTTCAAAGATAGACATTGCCTCAAAATAAAGGGTTGGGAAAAAAATTTTCCAATCAAATGGACCTAAGACTCAAGCTGATGTAGCTATTCTAATATCTAACAAAATAAACTTCAAAATAAAGTTAATCAAAAGAGATGGAGAAAGACACTTCATATTCATCAAAGGAAAATTCCATCAAGATGAAGTCTCAATTCTGAACATTTATGCCCCAAATACAAGGGCACCTACATTTGTAAAAGAAACATTACTAAAGCTTAAATCACACATCAAACCCCACACACTAATGGTGGGAGATTTCAACACCCCACTCTCACCAATGGACAGGTCTGCCAGACAGAAACTAAACAGAGAAGTCAGGGAACTAACATGCTATAACTCAAATGGTCTTAACAAACATCTATAGAGCATTTCACCCAAACACAAAAGAATATACCTTCTTCTCAGCACCTCATAGAACCTTCTCTAAAGTTGACAACACACTTGGTCACAAAGCAAACCTCAACAGATACAAAAAATTGGAATAACCCCCTGTATCTTATCAGATCACCATGGGTTAAAAATTAAAGTTCAACAACAACACAAACTACAGAAAGCCTACAAACTCATGGAAACTGAACAACTCTCAATTGAATTACCAATGTGTCATTGAAGAAATATAGAAAGAAATTAAAGATTTCATAGACTTTAATCAAAATGAATGCACAACATACCCAAACATATGGGACACAATGAAAGCAGTGCTAAGAGGAAAATTCATAGCACTAAGCACCCACATAAAAAATTTGGATAAATTTCACACTAGTGACTTAGCACAACTGAAGGCTCTAGAACAAAAAGAAGCAAACTCACCCAGGAGAAGCAAATGGCAGGAAATAATCAAACTCAGGGTTGAAACCAATAAACTAGAAACAAAGAGAACAATACAAAGAATCAATGAAACAAAGAGTTGGTTCTTTGAGAAAATCAACAAGATAGACAAACCCTTATCCAAACTAACTAAAAGGCAGAGAGAGAATATCCAAATTAACAAAATCAGAAATGGCCAGGTGGTGGTGGCTCATGCCTTTAATCCCAGCACTCAGGAGGCAGAGGCAGGTGGATCTCTGTGAGTTTGAGGCCCACCTGGGCTACAGAGTGAGTTCCAGGAAAGGTGCAAAGCTACACAGAGAAACCCTGTCTCAAAAAAACAAAAACAAAATCACAAATGAAAAGGGGACATAACAATAGACACAGAGGAAATCCAGAGTCATACTTCAAAAACCTGTACTTCACAAAATTGGAAAATCTAAAAGAAATGGACAATATTCTTGATAGGTACCACATACCCAAATTAAATCAAGACCAGATAAACAATTTAAATAGACCTACAACCCCTGAGGAAATAGAAGCAGTCATTAAAAGTCTCCCAACCCAAAAAAGCCCAAGGCCAGATGGTTTCAGCACAGAATTCTATGAGACTTTCAAAGAAGAACTAATACTAATACTCTTCAAATTGTTCCAAACAACAGAAACAGAAAGTACATTGCCAAATTCCTATGAGACTAGTTACTCGGGTACCCAAACCACACAAATACTCAACAAAGAAAGAGAATTACAGACCAATTTTCCTCATGAACATCTGTAGCAAGAGTTTCTGCAGAGGGCTGCAGCTGGTTATGTGCCGGCGTGTTAGCACCTGGCTTTTATCTGTCTTTTGTGACTACTGCCTTTTGTGTCCAGTACCTTCTGTTTAAACTATGTAAATCTTTTTTTTTTTTTTTTTTTGGTTTTTGGAGACAGGGTTTCTCTGTGTAGCTTTGCACCAGGCTGGCCTCGAACTCACAGCGATCCGCCTGGCTCTGCCTCCCGAGTGCTGGGATTAAAGGTGTGCGCCACCAACGCCCGGCCCAAACTATGTAAATCTTACCTGAGAGTTTCCTAAAGGTTCACAGCCTATGCAAAACCTGATAGAAGGACTCAGAAAACTGAGATGTCCTGTGACTGGAAATTGCTTTGGTGTTTGTCTCTTTGGGGAGTTTCAGTTAAGAGGTTTTGGTATGCAGAAATTTACTTGCTAAAAATGTAAATTGTATAACAATAAAAAAAAAAGCCTGTTGCAAAGCTACAGTCAGTCAGTTTGCCAGAGGCTGACTCTCCTGTGACTACAAAGGCTAAAATTCATCCTAGAGTGACCCTGTTTCTTCCACAGACTCATGTGAACCCAATGCCTGACAGAACAAACATCGATGCAAAAGTACTCAATAAAATACTGACAAACTGAATCCAAGAACACATCAAAAAAATCATCCACCGTGATCAAGTAGGCTTCATCCTAAAGATGCAGGGATGGTTCAACATAGGAAAATCTGTCAATGTAATCTACCGTATAAGCAAACTGAAAGGGAAAAAACCCACATAATCATCTCATTAGATGCTGAAAAAAGCCTTTGACAAAATCCAACACCACTTCATGATAAAGGTCTTGGAGAGATCAAGAATACAAGGAACATGCCTAAACACAATAAAGGCAATATACAGCAAGCTGACATCCACATTAAATTAAATTGAGAGAAACTCAAAGCAAGCCCATAAAATCAGGAACAAGACAAGGCTGTCCACTCTCTTCATATCTATTCAATGTAATACTTGAGGTTCTAGGTAGAGCAATAAGACAACAAAAGATTAAGGGATACAAATTGGAAAGGAAGAAGTCAAATTTTAGCTGTTTGCAGATGATATGATAGTATACATAAGTGACCCCAAAAATTCTACCAGGGAACTCCTACAGCTGATAAACATCTTCAGTGATGTGACTGGATACAAAATTAATCAGTAGCCCTTCTAGATACAAAAAATAAACAGGCTGAGAAAGAAATCAGGGAAACAACACTCTTTACAATAGCCACAAATAATATAAAATATCTTGGGGCAACTCTAACCAAGAAAGTAAAAAAACTGTATGACAAGAACTTTAAGTCTTTGAAGAAAGAAATTGGAGAAGATATCAGAAGATGGAAAGATCTCCCATTATCATGGATCAGTATGATTAACATAGTAAAAACGGCAATCTTACCAAAAGCAATCTACAGATTCAATACAATCCCCATCAAAATTCCAACACAATTCTTTACAGACCTTGAAAGAATAATACTCTACTTCATATTGAAAAACAAAAAAACACAGGCTAGGTAAAACAATCTTGTACAATAAAGGAACTTTTGTAGGTATCACCATCCCTGATTTCAAGTTCTACTAAAGAGCTATAGTAATAAAGACAGCATAGTATTATTGGCATAAAAACAGACAGGTGCATCGATGGAATCCAAAGACCCTGATGTAAATCCACAAACCTGTGAACATCTAATTTTTGATAAAGAAGCCAAAATTATATGATGGAGAAAAGAAAGCATCTTTAACAAATGGTGCTGGCATAACTAGATATCAGCATGTAGAAGAATGCAAATAGATCCGTATCTATTGTCCTGCACAAAACTCAAGTCCAAGTGGATCAAAGATCTCAACATAACCTAGTTACACTGAACCTTAGAGAAGAGAAAGTGGGAAGCAGCCTTGAATGCATTGGCACAGGAGACAACTTCCTGAATATAACACCAGTAGCACAAATACCGAGATTGGCAAATAATAAATGGGACTTCCTGAAACTGAAAAGCTTCTGTAAAGCAAAGGACATTGTCAATAAGACAAAATGGCAGCCTACAGAATGGGAAAAGATCTTCACCAACCCATCTGACAGAGGGCTGATCTCCAAAATACATAAAGAACTCAAGAAACTAGACATCAAAACACCAAATAATCCAATTTTTAAAAAATGAGGTACTGATCTAAACAGAGGATTCTTAACAGAAAAATCTCAAATGGCCAAGATACACTTAAAGAATTGTTCAACATCCTTAGCCAGTAGGGAAATGCAAATAAAAAACAACTCTGAGACACCATCTTACACCTGTCAGAATGGCTAAGATAAAAAACACTGATGACAGCTTATGTTGGACAGGATGTGGAGTAAGGGGAACACTCCTCCACTGCTGGTGGGAGTACAAACTTACACAGCCACTTTGGAAATTGATATGGCAGTTTCTCAGAAAATTGGGAATCAATCTACCTCAAGACCTAGCTATACCAATCTTGGGCATATACCTGGAGGATACTCAATCATACCACAAGGACACTTGCTCAGCTGTGTTCATAGCAGCATTATTTGTAATAGCCAGAACCTGGAAACATTCTAGATGTCCCTTAACCAAGGAATGGATAAAGAAAATGTGATACATTTACACAATTGAGTATTACTCAGCTGTAAAAAAACAGTATCATGAAATCTGCAGGCAAATGGATGGAACTAGAAAAAAAAAATCATCCTGAGTGAGGTAACCCAGGCCCAGAAAGACAAACATGGTATATAGTCATTCATAAGTGAATATTAGCTGTAAAGTAAAGGCTACCATGCTACAATCCACAGCCCCAGAGAGGTTAGGTAACAAAGAGGGCCCAAAGAAGGATGCATGGATTTCCCTGGGAAGGGGAAATAGAAGAGATCTCCTGGGTAAACTGGGGGCAGTGGAGGATGGGAATATGAGGGATCAGGTTTGGTGGGTTGGGGCAAGATGGAAGGGGAGAGTAATGGAGGGCATGTCTTGATTGAGGGGTCATTTTGGGGTTAGAGTGAAACTTGGTGCCAGGAAAACATTTAGGAATCCATAAGGATGACCCCATCTAAGACTTCTAGCAATAGTGGAGAGGGTATCTTAACTGGCTATCTCCTCTAATCAGGTTTGATGACTACCTTAACTGTCATTAGGGAGCCTTTATCCAGCAACTGATATGTAAAGTATGTAAAGTAGGATTTCAGCTGATTATGACAAGCTAATACCTGGAAGAAGCCAATGGCCTTCCAGAGGTCAAGTTGAGGCTCAAGGAGTCTTGGTGATATTGGCTTTTGATTATTAGCTGTTTCCTGCTATGAATTTCTCGTGTGCTACTGTAGCTTTTCCATCATTCATTTGGGCACCATTTCCCCTCTATTAAAGGAATATTTAGATAACCTTCTGTGCGGTAATGCAGCCAGTATCCCTAATTTCAGGCCTTTCTGTAATTATTGTCATTAGCAGCATCCTGCCAGAACCATCCCTGGATGGACAAAAGTATCTTATCAGATATACCTCTGTACTCTGTAGCAGGAATCTTAAAAGTTCTTATTAATAAAATCAAACCCGAGGCGAGTTATTGGGGTCCATGCTGGTAGATCAGAGAGACAGAACAAGCCACAGCTATCTCACCTCGCCGGATCCTCAGCTGGTCTTGTCTCCCCAGACTGGAGGCCTCTGAGTCCTCATCCAGAATGGGTCTCAGCTGAATTACTGCTCAAAAGCCTGAATGCTTAACCAGCCAAAATGCTTCTAGTTTCTGGTCCTCACGCCTTATATATCTTTCTGTTTTCTACCACCACTCCCTGGGATTAAAGGCTGGCTTTCTGGGATTAAAGGCGTGTGTCACCATGCTTGGCTATTTCCAATGTGGCCTTGAACTCACAGAGATCCAGAGGGATTTCTATCTCTGGAATGCTAGGATTAAAGGTGTGAGTGCCACCATTTTCTAGCCTGTGTATCTAGTGGCTGTCTGTTCTCTGACCCCAGATAAGTTTATTAAGGTACACAATATTTTGGGGAACACAATACCACCACAGTACTCTCTAAGAACAGACTTAAGCATCCAGACTGTTTGAGAAGGCCTGGTGGATGTGCTAATATGTGAAATAAACTCACGAGTAACCATGAGCCTAAGATTCCAAGAAGCAGAAAATGGGGAACTAGAAGAGGGTAATTCTTAGTAGCAAGGCATAAAGCATTTCCAGTCAGGTCACCCAGGAGAGAATGGTTTCTGGGAGCAAACGAGCAGACTGATAAGCACAGTTATTGGAATTGCTGCTCATAGCCCAAGGTTGGGCTTTTAATCAGACCCAACAGTCTTGTGCTAGCTCAGGCTGGGTGTAATATAGGAGGCAATGTGTTCCCTGGAACATAACAAAAAGGTGAGGAGGGACAGGGACCTCCTTAGGAGTCCCAGGAGTTGGTAAAAGTGGGTCTGCAGCCCCAGGTGCTCTGGACTCTGGTTTATCTGGAGTGAGTGTGCAGGAGAACATCTGGGCTATCGGACCAATGGGTGGAGGGGGTCTGATAGACTCTGTTTTGAAAGGTGAACAGAGTTCCCCGATCATGCCCAGTTGAATATAACCTTATTCCCCAGGAGGATCCAACAACCCAAGAGAAATGCAGGGAGTTGATTCCTTGTAGGTCCACAGGATGACTAGTCACAGGGTTGGAGCAGTCACAGTAGTTTTCTCTCCATACTTAGGTATGTGTCATTGGAGCCTTCTGAATAGACAGAAGATCAGCTGGTTGCTCCTCTGCCGCTTCTTTGATCTGTCAGCTTTTCACCCTAATATCTGACTTCTGAGTCATTATTGGTAACGAAAAGACAGTTGGCACCCAGTGCGTGGCACAAGATCATGCAGCAGCTTCTGAAGCCACCACTTATCCCTGCCACCTCAGCCACTCCTTGGGAGGCTTCTCCAGCTACCCCTGCCCCCACTCCCTCCCTGAAGGTCACCGGCTTCTCTTGCCACAGTCCCGTCCCCCCCCCCCCCCCGCATCCAGAGATCAGAGGTTGCCCCAGAGTCAATTTGTCAGCATCCTTGACCAAGAGGACTGTAGCTGTAATGATACAGAGGCAGTTAGGCCACCCAGTGGCTACAGGGTCCAACTGCTTGAATTAATAGGCCACCAGTCGCTTCCAGGGTCCAAGACATTGAGTCAGGACCCCCTTAGCTACTCCTGGTTTTTCGTCTACGAATAGTTGGAAGGGCTTGTTTATGTCTGCAGAGCTAAGGCAGGGGCCTTTAGCAGAGCTTCCTTTATGGCTTTAAAGGCACCTTCTTGAGTCTCAATCCTCTGTCCCATGAGTAGTCTCATATTTTCTGTGTCTGTCTTTTCTATCTTTTCTATGTTTACTTTTGTTTGGTTTCATTTGGATATCCTTTTGTAAATGGGCTTTTGGAATATCCTTTTGTAAGTGGGCCTTTGGGTCATTTGGATATCCTTTTGTAAGTGCCCAAAATTTGTAAGTACCTGCAGGTATCTGAATTTGACTTGTATAGATGATATGGGTCGCTCCCATGGGACCGGCATGAGGCTGGCTGGCTTCTCTTTGGTTTGGGTTTTGTCTCCAGGTGCCAGAAAAGCTGTTTTGTTGTCTTGTGTGTTGTAAAAAGTTTTGTTTGCCTTTTTGTTGGGATGTCCTACCTATATGAATATGTGACTGTATGAGAAACATGACCACATGTATGTGTGTTTTATGCCTGGGTTTGTATATGTGTTATGACTCCTAATGGAAGCTGTACATGGACAACCTTTTGGGCCAGATGGCCAGCATAAGGGATGGAAGGTCTCTTTGGTTGGGCTAGGACAGACTAAGAATGCTCCTGCCCCATTGCCTTCTTGTTCTCTGGCTGGCAGCAGGATCATTGTTATGGTGCAGCGCTGCATGGGCGGCAGCTGTGAGGACTGGGCGTGGCCCGGTGCGGGGGCTTGCTATGAGCACTGTGATCTGGACAGACACATGGCAGGTTTCAGGCCAGCCCCTGTGCAGGGAGCCTCGGAGTGGAGACTGTGGGGTAGAGCTGGAGGGAGCCAGCGGGGGACTCGTGGAGCTCAGAGCATGCCTGAACCAGACCGGGGCTGGTGGAGAACTTCCCCTCCAAGGTCACAGCTGAGGAGTGGCCTACAGGGCATGGAGTGCTCTTGTGTACTTGAGAATCTGGGTTTAATAACAATGTTTTGTCCACATGCTGTGTGCTGTCCCCTTCCTCTCCCATGCTAATGGGTGGGGCTCCCATGACCTGCCTAGGGGCTGCCCACCAAACCTGAGGGAGGATTGACTCCTAGGACAGAGTGGATTATCACTGCCTATGGTTGTTAAGCTACAGTGGGCTGTGTTATAATGCTGTAGCATTCAGATTCAATAGATTATAAATATTTGTCATCATTTAAAGGGTTGGTTATATTGGTTAAAAAAACTACTGCTAGTTTCAGATGCTTCACGTTAGTGCAATGTTGATGCAAATTTAGAGTTCTTTCTGTTATGGTATATGCATGTATTTCTGTTCTTGTTTAAAATACTGTAGCTTTAAAATATATTCTAGACTATTGAGGGAAATCACAAGAAAGACTTTGGTAAGAGTGTCTATGTTTAAAAGAGAGAAGAGAGAAATTTGTCTGAAGTAAATGTCTGGGCAGACTGAGGGTACATGGGAGGTTATAGAAAGTCAGAAAGGGTCTTATGGAAGGTTGTAGAAAGTCAGGGAATATGAACTATGTTTGTTGTGGTTTCTTATACCTGCAATTACTGAATTTAAAAGTTAATCCTGGTCGGTTTTCATTTTAATATTAGCTGATGGTTCTTTACTGCAAACTGTTTATGTTAAAAATGGAGATATATATTTGTGTATGTATATGGAAATGTATGTGACTTGGCTTTAACTAGGTATGTAAATGTAAGCAAGCTTTAACTGTATGTATGTGTATGTAACTTGGATTCAACTGTGCGTATGTGTGCAAGTAATTAACTTCAGAAAAACATATTTTAGGGATGGAGAAATGGATCAGAGGTTAAGAGCACTGGCTGCTCTCCCAAAGGACCCAAGGTTCAATTCCCAGCACCCACATGGTAGTTCACAACTGTCTGTAACTCCAGTTCCAAGGCATCTGACACCCTCACACCAATGCACATAAAATAAAGTTAAATAAATTATTTTTTTTTAAAAAAGAAAAACATATTTTAAACAGCAACCACGTAACTTTCCTCCATCTTGGCTGGTGACCTCATGGGCAGTCATGTGGCTAGCCACCATCTTTTACTAAGGTTATAAAGATCTATTCAGGCCAGGCAGTGGTGGCGCACGCCTTTAATCCCAGCACTCGGGAGGCAGAGCCAGGCGGATCTCTGTGAGTTCGAGGCCAGCCTGGGCTACCAAGTGAGCTCCAGGAAAGGCGCAAAGCTACACAGAGAAACCCTGTCTCGAAAAACCAAAAAAAAAAAAAAGATCTATTCAGGTTAACAAAAGCTAACTTAGAGATTTACACCTAAGTACTTATGTCTTTACCAGAGAGCTTCTAGAGAATTTAAATAGATGGCTATATATGTTTAATAAATAAGGTATATGATAAATATTAAAGCTGAACCTCAATGCTTTTATACATAAGAATATACCTTGCTCTGGCAGCTAAACTTTGTAATTTAAGATTTACCCACGTAATAAAGACATGAAGGGATCATAGGGAACAGCTGATTATGAATGAATCCCAGATATTGAACTTTGGGATTGTATGCACTCTGGAGCTTGGTTTTACTTTATACAGATTGTGTTATGCCATGTTTTCTCCCTCTTAAAGTACTTTATTGTTGATATTGCAAAAAGACACTTGAGAGATCTTAACCTTTATAAAAACAGTTTTTAAAATATTTGAATTATAGAAGGTTATGGGACATTTTAAGTGTATAAAATGCTTTATATTGTTAATATTTGGACTTAAAATAAAAGGCTAAAAATTAGGGTCACAGCCATAAGCACCAAATACTAACCAGGAACTGGGATTATCATTTCTTGTGATGTAGCAGGATAATTACCTAAGCAGTCTGGCAAAGGGCTTGAAATTGCTTATGACTCCATGAGGGTTGAAAAACCTTCTTACAGGGGCAGCCTAGGACCACCTGTATGTCAGATGTTTGTGTTGAAATTCATAACAATGGCAAAACTGCAGTTATGAAATAGCATTGAGAAAGTTGAGAACCAATGAGGCTTAAGAATGTATGCCTAGCCTCCTTGCCTTTGTTAAATTTTTTAAGCTTAAGCTATTTGGGTAAACTTGAGTCATATAAATGTTTTATATTGATACTAAAAGGAGCTTCAGTTGGGATATTTTTTTTAATGCTCATACTTAACAGAGATAAAACTACAAAGTCATTTTCCTGAGGTCAGGCATTTAGATAAAGCTCCCATTTCCCCGGGAGCTTGGAGAAAGTTCTTGCTTGCTAGAAAGGGAGTCACCCTTCTTATCTCTGGTAAAAGGAACTATGGCCCTTCCATTAACATCTGACTATTTTGTTTTGGTTTCTTTACTGAACCCGTATTTGATACTAGAAGAGCTTCAATTTAAAATCATTGTTTTTAAGGCAACTTATTGTAGACTGTTAGAGAACATAAGAAAATAGTCAGTCATAAATAATCAAGTTCTTTAATTGTAGTCATGCTAAGAACTGATGTAATTAATTACAGGGATAAGCTCACTCAGTCCCTTGCATATATTTTCTTGGTTGAGCTTGAAACAAGTAACTAGAAACAAAGTTTGTCTATTCAGCTATACCTGGACAGCCCTCATACTTCAGAGATCTGCAGAGTATAGCATTTAAATGTTGATCTAAAAGCTTATTATATCAGACAAACTCCCAGATCCTAGCAGTGATTATGTCCAAAGAAGATTATGTCCAAGGCACCACAATGTTTCTGCCTGGATTATAGCAAGGCTGACCACAGGGCAAGATGTCCCAATGCAACACCTGCCACCAGTACCTGGACCAGACTGTGGATAAGCAACAGGACACTGGAAATGATAGCACCTCTTTTGCCTGGACAAAGAAAGATCAGTCTTCCATGTCTCCCTTCCACAGGAAAAACTCTGCCTTATGGGCCTGATGGCCAAAAAAGATTGCTGTTCTGACTGGTGCCTCTAATGCGATAGAGACCTGGGTATGGACTGGTCCCTGTCATTGGAATAGAATTGGAAGCTGCTTCATCTGCACTCAGATATAATTTATCCTTCTCAGCTCTCTGATCTCTGATAGTACTGACAGTTAGGCTAGCTATAACTTTTGTCAGCTTGGCAGCATCAGACAACCAGATCCTTCCACAAGGCTAAAGATATGAAAGCTTATAAGCTTTGAGGATCTCATAAAATGATTTAGATTATGGCAAATGTTTTAGGTTGCTCTTCTGTTCTATGATACAACAGTTCAGAACTTAACATTTAATACAGTTTTGATAAACTGGTAGACTAATGACTACTTACTGTTCAATCACAAGCTCAACATTTTAGATTATTTTAGTTGTCATCTATAAACCTAGAAGTACTTCTCCTCAGGCCAAAAAAAATCTCTGTCCAATTTATGCTTGGCTCTCTTGACAGAAGGAAAATGCATGTGCTTTAACCCAAATCTATAGTTCTTGTTGGGACTCAACAGTATTTGCCCACTTCTGCTGTTTTACAGATACCCATCACCTGCTTTGTCTATGATATGGATTTCAGTACAGATTGGTAATACTAATGTATCTAAAACTTTTATGTCATTTTGTAAGGTGGTTCCTGTAGGCCTCAGAGAATTAAAAGAGTCATAAAACCTGGGTCCACTTCACAGAGGTTGAAAGGACTCCAGATAGGACTCCAGCTTAAATTTTCCCCACTTGTCCATTCCTAAGGATGATATTTTTCTTTCTCTTGGTCCTGGGACTCCTGCTCTTCCCAGTTAGTAAATTGTGGGCCTAAGGGTTCCAAATAAGTTCATAAATTTTAACTTCTGTTCCTAGTTTAAGTTTGTCTCAACAGATTCCCTACTTGGCTGGCAGACACCTCCAAGCTTCAGTTGCTGACAACACTGCTCCAGATGACTATGAGCTCTGGACTTGCTAAAAGCTGATGTGGCCAGCCCCTACAATGTGATTGTTCCCTCTCTCTACAGGGTCAGATAGCCACATGCTTTTGACAGATGCCCCATTGCCTAGCCTTTGACTAGCCTTTCTGCCTTTTTGGGGCCCTGACAACGGTACCCCAATGCCAGCTTGAAGCAGTTCCATAAGAGAATATGTTGTCCCATGTTCCCTGTCCAGAAAAGGTTGAAATGCTGGGTCAAAAGGAAACTCTCTGAAATAGAGGCAAAATGGCCAAATATAATGCTTATTGACATACCAGAAAAATAGGCTCAAAGTTGTCAATTGATAAATTTATTAACTGAAATGGTTCTGCAATAAGATAAGACACTTGACCTTCTTTGTGCAGAACCAAAGAGATAGTATATAAGATTATAATCTGGTTGTACTCAAAGATCAGAACTACAGGACCTTAAAAATGGCAATAGATGTAGATGTCACTGCCCTAAAAAGTCTGTTAGTTAATGGTTTATAGGTCCCAATACCCTTGAATCCCTGGACAGATAGGACTCATGGTTGAGTCCTATCATTGGTACTTGTGAAGAGGGGAGTGTGGAGGGGCCCCAAAACAGCTTGACTGCACAGCAGCCATGACAGGCTTAGGGGCCTAGACACAGCTTCTGTGACAGGCTTACTGGCAGACAACATTCAGATCCAGGAAAAGCCATAAGCTGATACCACCCAGGGATCTACCCAGGCATGGGGAAGTACCTAACATCCCAAACATTCTAACCATTAGATAAGGTGGCCAAATGTCCCTGAGTCTAGCACATACCTGTTTTTGTTTTACAGATACTCCTAGATAATTGTCAGCCAATCAGGGTCCTGGACCCTTACCCCAACTTCTGTTATGATAAAAATCCTGCTTGGGCTCAGGGCTCTCTGCTCTCACTGCTGTGTGGGACAGACAGACCAAGTACCGAAGCTTGCAAATAAAGACTCTTTGCTTTTACATACAGGATTCGGTCTCTGTGGGGGTCTTTTGGGGATCCCCAAGATCTGAGCATAACAAGCTGTTTCAGAAAATCCCAGTATCCAGAGCCAGCAGAATCCAGCTGAACCTAGAAATTCCTGGACCTGTCTCTGGGTTTCAGGGCTTGGGATATCCAGGATAGTCTGCTTTCAAGTGAGTGACAGCCATCTCTTACCTTCCTTTAGAATGTATTCCAGGTATGTGACTTCTGAGATACAGATCTGGGCCATTTTAGCTGACATCTTATACCCCAGTTGACATAAGATCTGTACCAAGTCTCTGGTTGCCTGTAAGCAAGAGTTCTGGTCCTTGGAAGCAATCAAGAGATCATCTATATATTGAAGGAGGCTTACCTCAGGGTGTGAGGCCCAGTAGTCCCTCAAGTCTCGATGGAGAGCTTCATCAAAGATAGTTGGGGAGTTTTTGAACCCCTGTGGCTAGCAGGTTCAGGTGAGTTGCCCTATGAAGCCCCAGTCTGGGTCATGCCATTCAAAGGCAAAGAGGGGCTGGCTCTTGGCCTCCAGGGTTAGGCAGAAGAAGGCATCTTTAAAGTCTAGAACTGAGTAAACTTGGAGTTCTGGGGAGAGGGAACTTGGGAGGTTGTAAGGGTTAGGAACTGTGGAATGAATATCTTCAACCCATTTGTTAACTTCCCTGGGGTCTTATACCAGACAATAATCATTTGTTCCTGGCTTTTTGACTGGTGGAAGTGGGGTGTTCCATGGAGATTGGCAAGGCATTAGAATTCTGTGCCTTAGGAGTTGACTGACATGTTTAGTGATGCCCAATTTGGCTTCTGGAGTCATGGGATATTGCCTCACCAAGACTGGTTAGGCATTTGCTTTTAAGGCAACTATAACTGGGGGCTGCTAGATTGCTAGCCCTGGGGGATTAGTTTCTGCCCATACTCCTGGGATAGAATGTTGGAGTTCAATCATTAGAGGAGATTCTTCTGAAGTTAGTGCCTATGGAAAAAGCCTGTATTCTTCTAGATCCAGACAAAGCACAGACTTCAGGCCATGGGGAGATTGTCACCACCTTCCTAGTGAAATTAATTTAGGTTTTCATCTTGGCCAATAAGTCTCTTCCCAAGAAGAGGTAGGGAATTCAGGAATAATGATGAAGGAATGTGTAACCTTTCCCTTCCCAAGTCCACAGTTTGTTCTGTGGTCCATGGATAGAAGGTTGTCACTGCAGCCCCCTGAGCCCACATTGTTTGTCTGATAGAGGCTCTGGTGGAGTTTTTAACACCAAATGGTGAGCCCCAGTGTCCACTAGGAAGTCAACAGGTTGTACTTCCACTTGCAGGGTTACTCAGGGCTCTAGGAGGGGTTTCCAACCCCACCCCCTTCAGTAATCTGGGCCAGCCAGTTCAAGGATCTTTGGCTATCTCCAGGTTCTTTTTGTCCTCCTTTTTTTCTAGAGACATTCCTTCTTTCAATGGCCCATTTCTTTGCAATATGTGCATTGATTCCTTTTGAGAGGGGGGGCACTCAGGGCTCTTATTATTTCTCTGCCCATTGGCTATTTGGGACAGTTGATGTTCCCTAAGTCCATCAGGGCTCCAGCTCTTTTTTTTTTTTTTTTTTTGGTTTTTCGAGACAGGGTTTCTCTGTGTAGCTTTGCGCCTTTCCTGGAACTCGCTTTGGAGACCAGGCTGGCCTGGAACTCACAGAGATCTGCCTGCCTCTGCCTCCCGAGTGCTGGGATTAAAGGCTTGTGCCACCACCACCCGGCAGGGCTCCAGCTCTTATCTGCTGCTAGTAAGACCTTGGCCAGCCCCCGAGTTTGTCTATCCTCAGGTGCTTCTCTGTTGTTATAAACGTTGGTGGCTATAGCCATCGATTTAGACAAATTTTTACCTTCAAACCCATTGAACCACTGAAGTTTTATTTTAATGTCTGGAGCTGCTTGGTTAATGAAAGCCAGATTTATTGCCATCTGGTTTTCCGGTGCCTCAGGATCCAATGGAGTGTAGGTAGGATAGGCATCCAGCAGGCACTCAAGAAATGCTCCTGGTGGTTCCTTCTTTCCCTGCACTACCTGACTCACTTTAGACAAATTTGTGGGCTGTCTGGCAGCTGCTCAGAGATCCCCCCAACAAGAACTCTTCCCACCATCAGTGGTGCTGTAATCCCATCCCTCATCAGTCTGGGAAGTGGGGAAGGCAGCATTAATAGTTGTCTCATCATCCGTGGGGTGACTCTCTCTCCCTGGAACCAACTTGCAGCATTCTCGCTGGTTTCTATCCCTCTCCTCAATAGTAAATAGAGCCTGCAGGAGCTGTGGGCAATCATCCCAAGTGGGATGATGGGTGAACAAAACAGTATCCAGAAGAGCCATTAGCGCTTGTGGCTTCTCAATAGAAGAAGGAGTTTGGAGCTTCCAGTTGTACAGGTCATTGGTGGCAATGGGAAAGTAGGCTAGGCGAGGGTTGCCTTCCGCATTAGGTGGCCCCACGATGTGGAGGGGAAGAGCAGTAGAGGCCGCTGTCTGCAGCTTTCCTGAGCAAGTATGGAGTGGGCTCAGCTCAGGGGGCAAATGGCGAGAGGGAGAGGCTAGAGTGGAGGACTTGTGGGAGGGAGACAGGGAGGAAGGAATGCTCTGGGAGGGAGCAGAGGGTTTATGGGAAGGTGAGGAAAAAGGGGAGTCAGCAGCTGTGCTATTCTCCATCAGAGAGGATCCTTGGTCACTGACGGGGTTGAGGGTTATAGGAAGGAGGGGAATCATCCAGCTCAGGATCAGGAGGGAAGGATAGACTGTGGGAGTATCAGGTCAGCTAGGTTTTCTTTTGATTTCTTCGGTTGAACAGGAAGGATGGCATTCTTATTCTCTGAGGGAAGAATAAGGAGTTTTAGCCAGGAAGGGGGTGGACCAAACCACAATGTAGGGGATTTGGTCTGGATGGCCTCGACGGCTTGGATGTCTAAAAACAATGTCCTGGACCTTAAGAATAAGTTTAAGATAAAAGGAACCTTCAGGAGGCCAGTCAACTCGGAAGGATGGCCGTTCTAGTGAGCAGAAGACCTTAAGTCACCCCGGTTTCACACAGGGGGCAGAGACTGCTGCAGCATCCCCGAAGTCCTAAAAATGAAAAAGGACAAGGTGGGGGGGGGGCTGAGCTTGGAGGAAGTCTGACCCATGGTGGAGATTAGTTAACAGGTAAGTACAAGGAGACTGACAGAAAGCAAGACAACAAGTAAACAAAAATGGGGAGACAAAAAGCCAGCAGTCACAGATGGGGGAGCACTCAGCAGTGGGCCATGTGGTCCCCACCCAGGCCCAAGGGTCCACAAATGAATGCTCCAATGGTCAGAGGAGGAGTCGGGGCATCCCCTGACTTCCTCTGGCTCAGTGGTCAAAAGCACATCTGCCTGCTATCTATTGAGCTCCAGTTTTGTCCAGACACCAGATACAAAAACCAGAAGAGAAAAGAAAGCTCACAAGTTGGCCAAAACCAGTAGGATAAAGTTGCCAGAGACTGGAGTGTCTCTCCAGAATTGCATGAGGTCTCGAGTTTTGGCACCAAAAATGTTGGGTCCCATAGGCACACAAATAATGGGGAACAGACCACCAAAGTCTATGAACCAGAAGCAAACTTTATTCCAGACACTGCAGGGCTAAAGGAAGCTTACCAGCTAACTAGGGCCACAGTCAGAGTTTGGACTTCTGATACTGTGACAATGGGGTGGGTTTTGATCCTCTTTTTATTGTAAAAAACCAAGCATCAGGCATGGGACAAACAAACTTTTACAATCTCGAGGTTAAGTTTAGGGTCACGTTACATTTTAAGATTACAATTTCACCAGGCAGTGGTGGTGCACGCCTTTAATCCCAGCACTCAGGAGGCAGAGGCAGGCAGATCTCTGTGAGTTCGAGGTCAGCCTGGTCCACAGAGTGAGATCCAGGACAGGCACCAAAACTACACAGAGAAAGCCTGTCTTGAAAAGCAAAAAAAAAAAAAAAAAAAAAAGATTTAGCTTAAAGTATCTGCAGAAGCCTGCAGCTTTCCTGACACCACTATTCTCCCCATAGCTGAGAAGGATACAAAACAATGCAAGGCAGAAAGTCTTTGCATGGTGTTTGTCAGCTTAATAGTGTTATCACAATCCAAGAGGAATAGTAATTGTGGGGCCCCATCACCTTTTTGGAGACCTCAAAGGTCACTGTTAGTAATGTTCATGGTTCACTGCAGAAAACTTAAATACTTTAAATGTCTTATGCAGCAGACTTCAGAGAGGTTAAGGACCACAGTCTATTAAATACACCTGGGATACGCAGGCTTAATTCCTAATTACCTGCTTCAGACTCAAGCCTGAAATCATGTACAGGAAGCTAGATGAAGCCTAAATCTAAAATTAGTTAGTACTCTATATGGCCATTATTATCACAACAGAAAGTTTAAATATGTAAACATATGTTAATCTTATAAATTTTGAGATAGTATTTATATGCTAAGAAAAGTTTTGTTTCTATCTTTTCAGGAGCATAAAAGCATCCAACTAAAGGAATCCAGAGACCACTGGACAAATAAGACATCTGAAGAAGAAGGATGAATCATCAAGAGAAAATGTCTCAAGAAAAGGGTAAATTGACCTAATGGTTTAGCCCACCTCCAACAGGGTAGAATTTCATAAATCTTCTCAAATGCTTGTTTCTGCTGCTCTACAAACATGAAAGGCAAATTGTCTTTTTGTGGTTCCAAATCAATTAAAAACCAAAGCTGGCTTTGGAGTTGGAGTGTGACTTTCTCCTTCTTTAAACTCAAGCATGCTTGTCAAAAGAAAATCCAAAATCTCTGTCTCATGTCAGAAGAGCCCCTAGTATGAGACAGAAGAAGACCAAAATTAGGGACTATTTGATTGTCATTAATTTCATTGCCTTTGGTTTTATTTTGACTCTTTAAAACTTTTCTTAAAGTATAAATATTATTTCAAGGTCTATTCTATATATATGTGTATACACACACACACATATATATAAACTTTGTCATAAATTAGTAGTCATATAGAATACTAACTAATTCTAGAAATAAACTTCGTCTAGCTTCCTGTATGTGTTTTCAGGTTTGAGTCTGAAGCAGGTAACTAGGAACTAAGTTTGTGTACCCCAGATATACTTAATAGGTTGTGGTCCTCTAACCTCTTTGATATCTGCTGTCCATGGCATTTAAAATGTTTAAGTTTTCTGCAGTGAACCATGACCATTCCTAACAATGACCTTTGAAGTCTTCAAAAAGATGATATGGTCCTGCAATAACAAATCCACTTGGACTGTGACAACACCACTAAGCTGACAAACACCACCCATAGATCAGCTTTGGTCTACAAACTGCTCAGGATAACTTCGTAGTGGTTATCTGAGGTGGTCCAGCCTCACAGACTTCAGTTAAATCCTGCACTTTCCCGGCACACAGAGACTGGACAAAAAAAATGATACAGCTAGTTCTCCCTTGACCATTATCCCAATTTTCTTAGGGTCCCCTAAAGATACTCCCAGACAACAGGAAGTAATTTTAAGAACATCATGCCCACATTCCTAAGAGGTTGTGTGGGTGGTTTTTGGTCTTTTGTGGGTTAATTGCAAGTTGTTTTTGGTCATGGTCAGCAAGGAAACTAAAAAAAGGAGGTTTAATTAATAGATGTCTTTCTTTTTCTTTTCTTTATCCTTTGTTCTCTCCTACATAGTAAGGGAAAAGGGAGGGTATAGGAATGATAGGATAAAGGGGGAGATTATTAAACCTACTAAAAAGCAACTACTAGTCTCAAATATTTTTGTATAGACTTTTGTGTATCAGTACAAAATTAAGTTTATTTTTTCTATAACATACTGTATATATGTTTCTACTCTTGTTTAAAGAATTGTGCCTATGCAGCTCATTTTAAAATGTAATGTAAAGTTCTAGTCCTTGAAAGCAATTATTCCAAATTATTTGAGATAATTAAGAAATGCAGTAGTTAGTCATCTATAACAGTTAAGGTTAGGTATGTTTTCAAGGTCAAACAGAGATCTATTTTAGATAGATAGGTGGTCTTCAAACACTTCAGAGATATACAGAATATGACATTTAAGATGTTTGAACAACATACTGTCAGCAGTTGAGGCAAGAGCAGTTTCTTAACCAGCGGCTAGCTTTGGCACATTTAGGTAAACTCCATATGGAGGTTCTTCAATGCCCATCATCTTCTCTGAAGTAGATTAATGCTGCCAGGAGCAAACATATCTCATTTTCATGAAAAGCCTTAACAAAAGAAAAACTATATACAAAAGTACAAGTTCTATTGTAATGTCTAACTACTAACTTTCATTTCTTTATATCCTAATAGTTGGTAATAATAACATTCAAGGATCAGAAAATTGCATTACATTGTTAAATGAACGGTATAAGTACAATTAGAAATATACATATAGCATTTTCTAACAATATCAATTTCAATATATATAATTTGTATACAATATAAAACAATACAATACAATGTAAAATATTTAAAACTAGTAATTGTCTTTTTCTTTTATTTTATTTTTTAAACAAGAACCTTAAATCTAATCTCCTTTGCCTAGCCCTTTTCCTAACCCTTGACAACAACTTGTAACCAACCCCCCTAAACAATGAAAATTATCCTAACCCAAAACCCATTAAAAAGACCAAAAAACCACCCACCCCACACCACCTCTTTGGGAATGTGGGCATTGTATTCTTAAAATTGCTTCCTACTGGGTATGGGCGAAGTTATCTTTATCTTGAAAGAAAAATTTTAAGTTAATTGTCAAATTCTAGGAAAGGTAACTATATTCTTCGTTATCCAGTCTGTGTATAATGCCAAAGTTCAGGGTTTATCTCAAGTCCTTATTCAAGTAGGCTTTGAGACTACATCATCTCAGCTAGCCCTCTCAAAATTGCTCTGAGCACTTTGTAGTCTAAAGCTGATCTGTAGATGATGTTTGTTAGCTTAGTGATATTATTGTTGTCCACATGGAATTGTTGTTGTTGTGGGGCCCCATCTTCTTCCTGGAGACTTCAGTTGATGTTAGGCCTGGCCGTGATTTCCTGCAGAAAACTGATAATAGACTCGAAACAAAGACATATATATGCAGCTAATTGAAGCCTTATTTCCAGAATTAGTTAATACTCTATATGAACATTCATATCTTAACAAAGTTTAATATATATATATATTAATCTTGTAAATTTTGATATAAAATTCATACTTTAAGAAAAGTTTAAAGAATCAGAATAGAATCAAAGAGTTGAGATTAGTAATAGAATAGTCCCTTAATTAATTTGGCTTTTGTCCTGTCCCATAGCAGAAGATGGCTCTTTTATTCTGGCATGATACAGGGAGTTTGCATTTTCCTTTTAACAACATGCTTGAGTTTAAAGAAGAAGAGAGCCATTCTCCAACTCCAAAGTCAGCTTTAAATTTTAATTGAGCTGGGTCTATTAGAAGACCAATAGTGTTAAATTTCTTTAGAGAAGAGCAGAAACAAACATTTAGGAAGACCTATAAAAAATTTTTAGATGATATACCCATACACCATTTCACTCTGTTTCCTGGGATAGATGATTTGTCCCTTTTCTTCAGTTGTCTCATTTGTCCAGTGTTCTTCAGATTCCTTAACCTTTATTCTCCTAAAAGACAAAAACAAAAACCTTTCCCCAAGACTAATTTTGGGGATGTTCCTTTTTGGCAAGTTATTATCTGATTAAATGAAAAGGCATGTGTTACTGGTACAAGTTAGTTTAAATTGGATGTTCATGCTGGTTGATGAACTATCACCTCCTCTAATTAAGAGGTCTCTCTTGTTCAAATCGAACCTTTATCAATTTTGATGGTACCCACAGCTTATCTTCTTCTGTAGAAACAAAAGCAAAACCTCGACCCCAACGTAACACATATTCTGGTTTCCATTCTGAGGTCAGCACATCCTTAAAGTATATAGGCTGATTTAATTCTGTAGTTTTTTCTATTATCCGATGTCTCTCTGCAGCTGTTGTTCCTTTCTCATTGGCATTGAAAAAATTCAAAGTTAATAGAGGATTATGTAGTCTATTTCTGGGGGTTTTTGTTACTCCTTTCTATTTATTTAGCATATCATTTAGAGTTCTGTTTGATCTTTCTATAACTGCTTGACCTGTAGGATTATGTGGTATGCCTGTAATATGCTTTATATTGTAATTAGCAAAAAACTGTTTCATTTTAACAGAGACGTATGCTGGAGCATTGTCAGTTTTAATTTGTGCAGGTATACCCATGATGGCCATAACTTCTAGCAAATGAGTGATTACAGAATCAGCTTTTTCAGAACTCAAAGCAGTTGCCCATTGAAATCCTGAATAAGTATCGATGGTATGGTGTACATATTTCAATTTTCCAAATTCTGCAAAGTGAAACACATCCATCTGCCAGATTTCATTCCTCTGAGTACCCTTTGGGTTACATCCTGCTTGTAATGGCGTTTGATTGTAGAAGGAACAAGTAGGACATTTCTTTACTATTTCTTTGGCTTGTTGGCAGGTTATGGAAAAATCCTTTTTTAAACCTTTACTATTGACATGTTTTTTTTTTATGAAATTCTGAGGCCTCCAGCACATTTCCTATCAATAATTTATCAATCTCATCATTGCCTTATGCTAGAGGGCAGACCAGTATGGGATTGAATGTGAGTTATATATAAAGGATGACTCCTTTTCCTGATTGTATCTTGTAGTTGAATAAATAGTGAAGTTAATTCTGAAGCATCAGGGATAAATTCTGCAGTCTCAATATGTAATACCACTCTTTCAGCATACTGAGAGTCAGTTACTATGTTGAGAGGTATCCATTAATACCAACAGAATAGCATACTATTCTGATTTTTGAACTGAATTATATGGACTTTGAACCACTTTACTTAAATTTTCTGATTTGTAACCTGCCTTTCCTTGTTTGTTGGCATCTGTATAAAATGTACAAACTCCAGATATGGGTTTTTCTGGTACAATTCGAGGCAAGATCCAATCAGCTCTCTTTATAAGATCAATTCTATCGCTTTTGGGATATTTGCTGTTAATTTCTCCCAAAAAATTACTGCAAGCTCTTTGCCAAGGTTCACTTTCTGTCCATAATTTTTCAATGTCCTCCTTAGTTAAAGGTACGACAATTTCTGCTGAGTCTATTCCTGCTAATTGATGAAGTCTCAATTTTCCTTTCCAAATCAAGTCAGAGATTTTTTCCACATAAGTTTTTAATTTTTTATTTGGTTTATTTGGTAAAAATATCCATTCCAATATAATATCTTCCCTCTGCATTAATATTCCTGTAGAAGAATGCCTAGAAGATAAAATAACCAAAATGCGATCCAGCTTTGGATCAATATGATCCACATGCCCTTCATGTACTTTCTTTTCTACCAAGGCCAATTCTTTCTCAGCTTCAGGTGATAATTCTCTTGGACTATTTAAGTCTTTGTCACCTTTTAAGGTTTTGAACAAATTATTCAGTTCATCATTTTTTACCCCAACAATAGTTCATAGATGAGAAATATCTCCAAATAATCTTTGAAAGTCATTAAGAGTCTGTAGTCTATCTCTCCTAATTTGCACCTTTTGGGGTCTAATTTTTTGTAGCTCTATTTTATATCCTAAATAATTAATAGAATCTCCTCTTTGTATCTTTTCAGGAGCAATTTGTAATCCCCAGCAAGGCAAAATTTTCTTTACTTCTTCAAACACTTTTTCTAAAGTATCTGCATTTGAGTCAGCTATTAAAATATCATCCATATAATGATAAATTATAGATTTAGGAAATTTTTTACGTATCACTTCCAATGGCTGTTGTACAAAATATTGGCACCGAGTTGGGCTATTGAACATTCCCTGTGGGAGGACCCTCCATTGAAATCTTTTAACCGGTTGAGAATTATTATAAGTAGGACTGTGAAAGCAAATCTTTCTCTGTCTTTTTCTTGTAAGGGTATTGCAATGAAACAGTCTTTTAAATCAATAACTATGAGAGGCCATCCTTTTGGTAACAGAGTAGGCAAAGGAATTCCAGATTGTAGAGAGCCCAAATACTAAGGCTGGACATTGTGAATGTAATTCTTACCTGGAAATTGTTCTTATTGTATATAGCTTTACTGTGTTAGAGTTAAAAACCTTTCCTTTTTATTTTGACCAAAAGGAAGAAATGTCACAGGGCATTTTGTATTGTGAAACTCTAAGACTGTGATAAGAAAACTAACCTGATTCAGGGGCAGAGCCAGTGACTAGTTGACCAGAATTAGCTATAGAGGGTATGAAGGACACAGGGACATGGATCGAGAGTCACAGGAAGGAGTAGGGAGGGACTTAGGGATTCATGGTCTTTTTGGTCTGGTACATGTGGAGAGAGATGAGCTTGCTGGGTCTCAGTTAAAAAAAGGGAGGGGGAGAGGTCAGCTAGTCACTACTCCACCACTTCTTTGATCTACGAGGTTTTCACCCCAATATCTGACTTCTGAGTCTTTATTAGTAATAGAACAACTTAAATAAAAATAGCACTATCTCCTACACAGCAAACACAAACTAAATGTGATATGACTAACTTCCTTGTTTGGCACTAATTTCCCTGACCTTCGGATTTTTTTGTTGACTTACCAAGAATGTTAGATTTCAGAGTGCAGAGTAAAGAGACAAAAGGCAGGAAAGAGACCGAAGTCTGACCTCAACAGATGACACTGTGTGTAGAGCACATGAAGTGAGGGGCACCAACTTTCCCACTTGGGAGGGGAGATGTGTCAGAAGGGAGGGGAACACTTGGAATTTATACAGAGGCTTGGGAATGAGAAAGTTGACCCAGCTGTCAGGGGATAGGTTTGGGTCTGTGATTTCACTTTCCTGGAACTGTTTATCCAGCAAGACAGACTGTTCTGAGAGAGCAAACATTCCTCTCTGGGTCGGTACTCACTGATACTGGTTGAGCAAGGTCAGCTGTAATGTCACAGGATTCTGTCTTTACAACCAAGGCGCTATATCAAAGAATATTTAGTAACATTTTTTAGAGCGAGTAAATTAATAGTAACCCATCCTGTCATTCTAGTGTGTCAGAGGCCAATGTTACAATGAAGCCAGAGGAGGAGAGGCAGCTCTCCTCACAGAAACACATGAGTATAAGTCACTAAGATAGTTTTGAAGGGAGTGTTGATCAGGGTCCAGGGACCACATGGTGCTCTTTTCTGTTTTCTGCATGTGACTTTGTAACACACCCTCATGACTGTTTCTGTTGTTTTGTTGGAGAAAGTAATATTTCTGTTTCTCCACTTTCTTTTGTTTAAGTTTCAATGTCCTGTGAATAAAGTGAAACTCCTTCACTTTTGCCAACACAGCAAACTGTATACTTTATGAAACTTAACTGTTAGAAAGATCAAATGCTTTGGGTGAAATAATTACTTATATTTTTACCACCTTCAATACAGATGATTAAATGTCTCGAAGATTCTAAACCAGGGCTGAGAAGATGATGTAGCTGGTAAATGTGTATGAAGCAAATGTGAAGGCCAGAGTTCCCAGCCTTAGCACCCCTGAACAATGGAGTGGGGCTAGAGGTAAGGAACTCTCCCAAGATCAACTTTTTGGAGAGGGCGATTATGCTGATATACAAAGATAATCTTTATATGATGACCACACCCTAATTTTATGCCACAGTGGCCTTGAGTGCTTGGGACAGAATTTAAGAAGTAGGAAAGAAAATTGAGTCATTTACTAAAGTCATACAGGGCCCAAAAGAAACATTCACTGATTTCTTGCAAAGACTGACTTCAGCAGTAAATAGAATGATACCAAATTCAGAAGCTAGACAAATAATCATTGAATCTCTGGCTTTTGAAGATGCTAATGCACAATGCAAAAGTGTAATTAGGCAGTTAAAGGCAAGATCAGCATCCTTAGAGGAATGGATCTGAGGTACAGTTGATATTGAATCTCATAACTATGGTGATGCTTGCACAGGAGAGGTGATTTCCAAAAGCTTGAAGAAAAATCGAAATGTCAGGTGTTTCAATTGTGGTAAACAAGGTCACCTAAAAAAACAATGTTTTTTCTAAAAATAACCCAAACAGAACATCCTTCCTTCTGGATTATGCAGAAGGTGTAGCAAAGGTAGACATTGGACTAACAAATGGAGATCAACAAGGGACAGTCAAGGTAATCCTTTACCTTTGCCATGGGGAAATGCTCAGAGGGGCCTCTTGCAGGCCTCCATGTCAAATTCAGTTTAGTTTCCTGTCATCATGGAGGAAACTCCTTCCCAGAGCAATTCAAGAACCTAGTGCCCATTGTAAAAAGCCATACTGCTCTGGATGATAGAACATCTATATAGAAGATAAAACAGGGACGGGCAGTGTTGGTGCACACCTTTAATCCCAGCACTTGAGAGGGAAAGGCAGGTGGATCTCTGTGAGTTTGAGACCAGCCTGGGCTACCAAGTGAGTCCCAGGAAAGGCACAAAGCTATACGGAGAAACCCTGTCTTGAAAAACCAAAAGGAAAAAAAAAAAAAAGAAAACAAAAATTTCAGGAGAAAACATAAATCAAAATTGATAAAGATTAGATTTCAACAAGAGAGACCTCTTAATTAGAAGAGGTGATAGTTTATCAACCAGGGTGACCATTCAATTTAAACTAATGTATACAAGTAACAAATGCTTTTCATTTGATCAGATATAACTTCCTAAAAGGGAAACTCCCCAAAGTGAAGGTTGGAGAAGGGTTTTGTTTTTGTCTTTCAGAAGAATGAGGGCTAAGGAATCTGAAAACCACTGGACAAATGAGACATGAGAAGAAAAAGAACAAATCATCTAGGAAAAAAAAATGTCCCAAGAAAAAGAGTAAATTGGCCTATTGATATATCACATATCTAACAGGATAAAATTTCATAAATCCTCCCAAATGTTTGTTTCTGCTGTTCTCTACAGACATATAACACAAATGGTCTTTTTGTAGTCCCAGTTCAATTGAACATTAAAGCTGGCTTTGGAGTTGGAGTATGACTCTCTCCTTCTCTAAACCAAAGCATGTTTGTTAAAGTAAAATCCAAAATCTCTGTCTCATGTCAGAAGAGCCACCTGATATTGGGCAGAAGAAAAACCAAAATTTAGGGACTACTCTATTGCTACTAATATCATGATCCTATGGCTTTATTTTGGCCCTTTAAAACATTTCTTAAGTTATAAATATTGTCTCAAAATTTATAAGATATATATATATATATATGTCATTATATTAATGGTCATATAGAGTACTAACTAATTATAGAAAAAGGCTTTATCTAGCTTCCTGTTTCCTGTACATGCTTTCAGGTTTGAGTCTCTAATAGGTAACTAGGAATTAAGTTTTTGTCCTCTGGATATACATAACAAATTATGGTCCTTCAACCTCTTCAAGATCTGCTGCATATGGCATTTAAAATGTTTAAGTTTTCTGCAGTGAACCATGACCATGCCTAACATCGACCTTTGAAGTCTCCAAAATGAAGATGGGGCCCCACAATGCTGATTTCACTGGGACTATGGTAATGCCACTAAACTGACAAACACCACCCAAAGATTGGCTTGGAACTACAAAATGCTCAGGACAATTTCAAAGTGGCTGGCTGAGATGATCCAGCCTCACAGACTACTCTAGCCAGGACTTGAGACAAGCCCAGCACTTTCCCATTATGCAGAGACTGAACCAAAAAAAATGATACAGCTACCTCTCCCAGGACTTGACAATTAACCCAAATTTTTTTCAGGGTCACCCTAACAGCAGGAAATAAATTTAAGAACACAATGCCCACATTCCCAAGAGGTAGGGTAGGTGGCTTTTGGTTGGTCAGTGGGTTATGGATATTTGTCATTGTTTAAGGTAGTTGATTACAAGTTGTTATTAGTAATGGTCAGGAAAAGGCTGAACAAAAGAGATTTGATTCAGGGTTCTTGTTTTGTAAGGAAAAAAGGGGGATATAGAAATGATACGATAAATGAATAGATTATTAGGCCGCGTGGTGGTGGAGCATGCCTTTAATCCCAGCACTTGGGAGGGAAAGGCAGGTGGATCTCTATGAGTTTGAGGCCAGCCTGGGCTACAGAGTGAGTTCCAAGAAAGGCTCCAAAGCTACATAGAGAAACCCTGTCTCAAAACAAACAAACAAACAAAAAGAGTAGATTATTAAATCTACTCTGAAAAGAAAAAGGGGAGATATAGATATGATAGGATAAAAGGTAGATTATTGAATCTACTTTTAAAAAGCAACTACTTGTTTTAAATATTTTATATTGATATGGCTCTTTGTATGCTGATAAAAATTTGAGATTATTTTTGTTAGAACATACTGTACATACATTTCTACTCTTGTTCAAGGTATTTTACCTATACAACTCATTTAACACTGTAATGCAAACTTCTAGTCCAACTAATTAGGATATAAAGAAATACAAGTTAGTAGCTAGTCATTACAATCAAACTTGTAGTCGTATTATGTATATTTTCAAGGTCAAACAGATATATTTTAGACAGGTCATCTTCAAACACTTCAGAGATCTACAGAATATGGTATTTAAGATGTTTTTATAACATAGGTTCTATTTTTTTATGGCAATAAGACATGTCTGCTCCTGGCAGCATCAATCTACTTCAGAGAAGATGATGGGCATCAAAGAAACTCCATATGGAGTTTGCTTTCTTTATGGCAAAAGTAAGCTACCGGACAAGAAAGTGCTCTTGCCTCAACTGCAGACAGGATGCTGTCCAAATGGGACAAGCAGGACACAAAAGAAAGGATGCCAAACTTTTCCAAGACAAGGTAGGATAGTCCTTCAGAATGTCCTGCTTCACAGATGAGTCTGTCAGGTATGCTAGGTTGGTAGGCCAAAGATGGCTGCCCCAACATTGAAGAGGAACCTTGGGTGACTGTCCAGGCAGCCAACTGTTTCTGTCATTTCTCACATTTTTTGGAAGTCACTTGCTTGTGCTTCCCGTTTACTCAGGTAATATTATTTCCTTCTTGGGTCTCTGATGGAGTTGAAGAGTTTATAGTTATAGTTATGGTTTTCTTGTTACCAGATTCAGAAAAGAAATTCATTAAAGAGGTGTAAAGTGTATAGGGTTGAGAGTCATTAAAAGATAGTTTTAGTAATTCAAGTTAGAATAAAAAGTAAATTAGGTACAACCTTTTGGACTCACCAAAATAGGATAGATAATGGAGTATTTTCTCTGAATTTGTCAAATGTTTATGAACTAGACATTGCTGATGTATTTATTGCCTGTATATACTATATACAGTTATTGTATTTATTGTATATAGTTTTTCTTATATTAGTTATGACCTTCATTTGTTATTTTAGACTAAAAAGGGGAAGTGTAGTGCTATTTTGTTTATGCTCTAACAAATAAAGCTTGCCTGAAGATCAGAGGGTGGACTAGCCATTACATAACCATAGAGGTCTGATGATCTGTATAGACAGGAGACAGGAAGCGATATGGCTGGGCAGAGAGAGGAATATAAGGCAGGTGGAGACAGGAGTTCAGCCCCTTTTTGGTCTAAGATTTCACTGAGATAAGAGATGACTTTACTCTTGGTGGCTCCTTTACTTCTCTGATCTTTCAGCATTTACTCCAATATCTGACTCTGGGTTTTTATTAAGATCAATTAGTAAAATGGTGGTTCACATCTTAAATCCCAGCACTTAGGAGGCAGAGGTTGGTGGATCTCTGAGTTTAAAGTCAGCCTGATCTATGTAGGGTATTCCAGGCCAGCCAGGGCTACATAGAAGACCCTGTCTAAAAATAAACAAACAAATAAATAAATAAAATAAAAGGCTGAGTACTACACCTGCTATTTAAATGCAAAGAACAAATTTTAAGGGTGTCCATTTCCAATTCAAAGAGAAGTATCTATCGGGTATCTTAGAATGACTTAAGGAGTGAACACAAAAATTAATTATCCTATTAGATAATATATAGAGATAAACATATAGACCTTACCCTGCCCTTGGAACTCAGCTCAGAATTTGGTAAATTTTGGTTTGATATATTTCAGAAAAAGCACCTTACCTAGAGGAACATGGCTAGATTTACAGTGGTAATTACATTGACTGAGTAGTTTCTAAGAACATCAAGAACTTGAACAGCTTTTAGCTGAAGGGAGGGGTCGTTGAATGGAATACCTCAGAAAACACTTGTTGGTCCATTATCAAAGGACAGCAAGCATGTTTGTGACGTGGGTGAGCAGCTGGTTTAATGTTTTATGCTGGGCTCTTTAGTTTGCATGGTTTCTAGATGTCCGTGAATAGGCATATGACTCAGTGGGTAGAGGGCTTGCTTGGCATGCGTGAAACCCTAGGCTCAGTATCACCAAACCAACTGAAGTTCACAACATAAGCCTCAGATGTTAATGTGAGGATGATGAATGGTGAGGGGAACTGGCCGGGAGCCAGATCTGCCTGAAACTGAACCCGACTGTCTGGTGGACTGGGAGACTCGGGTGTGTAACTCTAACTGCAGAGCTTCAGCTTTGTTCCTTCCTTTTAAATCTTATTTATTATTTATTTATTTATTTATTCACTTATTTATTTTAGATCCCTACTGCATTTTCACCTCCCTCTTTTCCTACCAGTCCCTCACCCAACCCCCACTCTGTTCCCATCCCCAAATCTGCTCCTCTGTTTCTGTTCAGGAAGGGCAGGCTTCCCATGGATATCAACCAAAAATGGCATATCAAGTTGCAGTGAGACTAAGCATCTCCCCATGTGTTAAGGCTGGCTTCAGTTTTCTCAGCAATAGAAGACGATGATGTGGTGGCTAATGTCATGTTGATGGCTAACTTTATGTTTAAAAGTTTTAAATCTCTGCTTAAGAGTTCTTCAAAGCAAAAGTAGACCTGCAAATGTTAAGGGTTAATTTCTTTATGGCTGTTTCTGCTTCTGTAAACAAGCTTCTGTTGCCACAGAGGATCTTCTGCTTGCAAGAGAACAAATTGTAATTTTGTATTCTTTACCTTTATAAACCCCTGACCGAGGTGGCTGAGTGTTGCATTCAGGAATCCAATCAAGAGTCTTGGGTGTAGTATTTAAATAAATGTATCTGCTTTGTTAAAATTTATTAATGGTCAGACTGGTGGATCTCTGAATGACCCCATAATGTGGAATATTACTTTAACTGGGCAAAGACATATTACATTTGTTTATGCTGTGGAATGTTACTGTGTAAAGGTGTGTTACATTTGTTTATGCTGTATTTGTTTAACTATGTAAAGATGTGTTGCTGTTTCACCTTGCCTGTGTAAGGCACCTGATTGGTCTAATAAAAAGGCTGAACAGCCAATAGCTAGGCAGTAGAGGAATAGGCAGGACTGGTGGGCAGAGAGAATAAGTAGGAGGAGGACTCTAGGCTCAGGAGAAAAAGAATGAAAGAGAATAAAGGAGAAAGGGAAGGAGATGTCTGGGGCCAGAAGCCAGCCAGCCACCAACCAGCCAGAACAGCAAGCCTTGAAAGTGGGACATAGAGAAGGAAAGGTAAAAAGCCCTGAGGCAAAATGTAGATAAAGAGAAACAGATTAAAACAAGAACTAAGATAAGGCTGAGCTGAGCATTCATAACTAATATTAAGTCTCTGCCTGCTGCAACGCCAGACCCATAACATTTAGGGGCTAATCCGAGATTTGGGTGTTCAGCCAGATCCACCTTCTTTTTCTGGCCAGCAAGAAACGAGATAGGCCCAGCATTTGGAGGGAGCCACCGGCAGGTGCTCAGTCATTAGATTGTGAGAAAAGAGGCATCAGAAAACCTCTGGAAGTGTGGATAAGGATCCTGTTTGTACACGAATTTGTGGGACTTGTAGAAAAGCTGTACACAGCATTAATTCCAGAGTGGGAGGGACCACCAGGAGGGGACGCCACTAGCCTTTGATGGAAAAGCCGAGATGGAAATCAGCTGTTGGGTATATGAATGAAGGTGGCCACCAAATGTTTGGTCTTGATTGGTCCCGCCCCCCCCCCACCTCATCCCCCACTCTCTACCCCCACTCCCCAACCCGTGTGAATGTTCTGTCTTTTCTAGTTACTCTTTGATGGGTCAGTGTTTTCTGGTGTGTCCATAAGTTTGTTGCAGATGTGGAAGTCAAGAGTGGGCCTGAGCTGTGAGGGAGAGAGTAAAGGAGAGGCCGGCTGCTGTGCGCACACACTCCGCAGACACCCCTGGCTGCTGTGAGCACACACTCCGCAGACACCCCTCGCTGGCTGGAGCATCTCTCAGCATCCTCCTGCTGCATCCTCCGTCTACAGCCAGGGCTCAACATTTTCTTATCTCCAAGCCTCTTTGTTCTCAGCTTACTCTGCCCCCCACCCCATCACTGGATTCAGTTTTACAAGGATCCAGGTGTCTTTTAGGTATGAATAATAATAAATTGCTGTTTTATGCTGTTCTGCTTCAATGAAAAACTTGCTCTGGAGTGGGGTTATGGCTCCCCCTCCTCAAGACCCAAACATGCTTGTTTAAAAGTTTCCTCCAGCCAGGCGGTGGTGGCGCACGCCTTTAATCCCAGCTGGCAGATCTCTGTGAGTCCGAGGCCAGCCTGGTCTACAGAGTGAGTTCCAGGAAAGGCGCAAAGCTACACAGAGAAACCCTGTCTCGGGATAATTTGGCTGAACTTCAAAACTACCTCACAGAGAGAGAAAAGATCCTACAAGGAGGAAATGAACGGCTCCCATTTTCTTTCTCAGGTTCTTCCTGGCTAGTAACTCTGTTGTCGGCCATTGCAGGACCCTTAGCTCTCCTGTTCCTGCTGGTTCTGGTTCCTGCATCATTAATGCCTTAACCAGAAGTATAAATTTAAGTCCCGATATGAACAGGTACCCACCACAGAGTCCAGGGTTGACTGGGGGTATAGCTCAAGTGGGGAATGTGATGGCTAAAGTCTTGTTGATGGCTAACTTTAAAGGTTTAAATTGTCTGTGCTTAAGAGAACTATAAAGCAAAAGTAGACCTCCAAATGCCAAGGGCTGTTAAGGGTTAATGTTTTTCAACACCTGTTCCTGCTTCCGTAAACAAGCTTGGGTTGCCCCAGAGGACCTTCTGCTTGCTCCAGAACAAATTGTATCTCTGTAGTCTTTGCCTTCATAAACCCCTGATTGAGATGGGCTCTGCATTCAGGGAATCCGGAGTCTCGGGTGTAGACCTGACGCCAGTATCTGAATAAATGCCTCTTCTTTGTTACAATTTGTTAATGGTCAGACTGGTAAATCTCTGAATGACCCCAGACCCATATCATCTGCTAACACTTGTAAGTTTTTGTCAAGGTCACATATGACCCTACGTATAAACTTATTTAGTTCCTAATCCGCAGCAAAAAAGAAAGAGCAGTTCTTAGATGGGGGTGAGACCGCGGCCCAGGCTGTGTTTTGAGGGTCCTCTCCTTACCCCCAGTCTGTGCATGTGCATCCACATTTGAGAAATGAAGAGCAGCTGCAGATCCTCAAAACCGCCCTCCAGGTCCATTTTTCTAAGACCCTGGGTGTGTTTGAGCTTCCGAGCAAGCCACCGCTCTGCCCCCTAGTGGTCGGGAGTGCTTACTCCAAGATGCCACGGATAATTCAGAGTGCTCGAGGCTTCCTGGCCGTGACTGTTGCAGATGAAGGCGAGGCTTTCAGAACGCACAGAGCATCTTCTCCCCTGGTCCCTAACGCCTTAGGGTGTCTTGGGACCAAGGACTTGCTACAGTTTGCCCTCTGTTCGCCTTTCAAGATTTATTAATATAATCGCAAGTTTGACATCTGCAGGTCTCAGTTAACAGAGCTGACGACAAATATTGGAAATAAGTGAATTACTGAAGTATGGCCAGATTTAAAATGTCACCTTGGAGTGATCGTGCAAGCCCCCTAACCGCAGAACCCATCCTCAGTCTGCAGTGCACCTGCCCTGGGTTTGGGGCGGGGCCGCCCTGCCTTTTTGCAAAGGCAGATTTTCAAGGGCAATAATGTTTAGCCTTCTGTGGAAACAGGCCTAAACACAGGGTTTCAGCTTTTTGGAATGAGCCACCAGATACCCAGGGCTTGTGCTAACAGTGTTCAGATGTCCATGCAGGATGCCTCCAGGCAGCTTCCCAACCATCCCTAGCCCACCCTCAGCCCCCGCCCCATGGGGGTGTGCATGTCTAGAAGCAAACTTCAGTCTTTGAGAACGCTGTCAGTGGGGTGTAGCTGGACCCATGGTGGGACCCTAGTAGTTCTTTTCATCAAAGGTGTTGATGGCCTGGATTCCTTTAGCTGACCACTTCAAATAATCCCTGGGAAAAAAGGGGGACATCAATCAGAATGAGCAGCTGGAATGGATCGTTCTTACTAGCTACTTCAAGATAGCCTCCAGCTTGTTGGGAGCCCCGTGTGCCTCCGCCACACTGTCCTATCTTCGGACACTTCAGGGACTCACCAGCCACCTCTTCCATTCCCAAACACCCTTACATGGCCACTGTGGGCCACACCCATCGATCGCTGGCCTTGTATCACAGCACACTGCTCCTTTCTGTATTACAGAATACTGATTCCCCCTCAGTGCACGGAGAGAACCCACTCCTCCCCAATATGTGCGCGGGGTTTGCAGACAACCCCCACTGTCCCTTAAGCTGCATAAGCCACATCCTGGTATTTTCTCTTGACATTCTTCTTTTCAGTTTACAGGCAGAACCTTGTTTCCACGGGCATCTTGCCCCATATCTTGACGAACTAGCTGTAGAATTAGTTGAAATGCACTGACCCTTCCCTGAGTGCTGCTCCTTCCCAGGCTATTAAAAAAAAAAGGGTCACAATGAAAAGGGTAGCTGCCATGATGCAAACCAGACCACACACCTTCAAACACCAAGCCTAGAACAATCACAAAGACTCACAGGTTCAAGATGACTCAGTCACCTCTAGACAGATATCAAAGGCTCACAGCACATACACCAGAACTGGTTCTTTTTCAAGACTAATGAACTACCCTGGTGCTCAGCTGAGGTTGAGATAACAAAAGATGCTATGGCCCGTTGGACAGACAGCTCAGCAGTTGAGAGCATTGCATTGCTCTTGCAGAGGACCCAAGTTTGATTCCCAGCACCCGCATCAGGTGGCTCACCACTGCCTGTAACTCCAGCTCCAGGGAATCCAACACCTCTGGCCTCCATGGGCACTGCACTCTTGTGCAAAAACCCACACATAGACTCACACTCATATGCATAATTTAAAATAATAAAAAATTTAAAATAATGATAATACTTCTTAAGATGCACTATACTCTTGATGATGCAAGAGAGGCACTGGTGTGAGCTGCTTGCCCTCCACCCTGCAAGCCTTGAGACAAGCTTCCTTCTCCATCACTTGGTCCCAGAGTATTAGCCCTCTCTGACAGCAGCAGAACTAGGGACTCTTCCTCCCTCACTCCCTCCTTCCCTGAATGCTGGGATTAAAGACATGTGCCACCACCACCACCACCACCACCACCACCACCACCACCACCAGGCAAAAAGACAAGTATTAATCTCAGATATTTTGCACTGTTATGGATTTTGATATATTGGTGCCAATGTGAAGTTGTTTTTGTTATACTTTATTTGTGTTTCCACTCTTGTTTGGTGTATTGTGCCTATGCAGCTCATTTAAAAATGCATTGCACAGTTGAGAAATGAGATTAACGGTTAATCTATAATAATCAAACTTGTAGTCACATTAGGTATGTTTTTAAGGTTAAGAAGGTATATTTTAGACAGATAGACAATTTTCAAACACTTCAAAGACTTACAGAATACAGCATTTAAGATGTTTAATAACCTAAAGTTTTTCGTGACAATGAGACACATCTGCTCCTGGCAGCACCAATTTACTTCATAAAAGGATGATGGACATCAAAGAAACTCCACAGGAATTTGCTTTCATTGTGGTAAGGTTAGCCATTTGGGCAAAAAACTGCTTTTGCCTTGACTGCTTGACAATATGCTACATAAACTGGACATGCAGGACCCACAGGAAAGTGACTGCTGAACTTTGTCAAAATAAGGTGGGACAGTCCTTCAAATTTCCTGCTTCATTGAAAGGTCTGCTAGATATTCTAGACCTGTAAGCCAAAGATGGATGCCCCAACATTGCAAAGGAACTTTGGGTGACTGTCCAGGCAGCAAGATATCTCTGTTGTTAGGTAATATTGCATCTGTCTATGGGGTCTTTGATAGAGTCAAAGACACACAAAATAAAGTTTATATGGAAGCATAAAACACCTTAAGTTTCCAAAGCAATCCTAAACAGAAAGAGCAGTACTCAGGGTATCACAATCCCCGATCTCAGATTGTGTAAGAGATCCATAGTAACAAAAGCTATATGGCATTGGCACAGAAATAGTCATGCAGACAGATGGAATAGAACTGAGCATCCAGAAAGTGATCCTCACAGCTATAGCCACATAATATTTGATAAAGTGTCAAAAATATACTGGAAAAGAGACAAGCTGTTAACAAACAAGGCTGGTGTGCTGGCTGGTTTTGTGTATCAATTTGACACAAGCTAGAGTCATCAGAGGGGAAGGAGCCTCAGTTGAGGAAATGCCTCTGTTGTGGAATATTAGCTTAAGATGTGGAATGTTTGTTTAATGATGCAAAAATGTGTTGCAGTCTTTTATGTTGCATTTGCTTAACTCTGTAAAGCTGTGCTACTTTGCCTGCCTAGAACACCTGATTGATCTAATAAAGACCTGAATGGCCAATAGCTAGGCAAGAGAGAGAAATAGTCAGGGCTGGAATGCAGAGAGAATAAATAGGAGGAGAAATCTAGAAAAGAGAGACAGAAGAGTGAGTAATGAAAGGGGAGAGGAGGACACCAGGGGCCAGCTATCTAGCCACACAATCAGCCACAGAGTAAGACAGAAAGAAAGACTTATAGAATAAAGAAAGGTAAAAATCCCAGAAGCAAAACATAGTTAAAAGGAAATGGGATAATTCAAGTTAGAAAAGCTGGCTAGAAACAAGCCAAGCTAAGGCTGGGCATTCCTAAGGAAGAATAAGTCTCTGTGTATTTATTTAGGAGCTGGATGGCAGGCCCCCAAAGAGTAAAAAAACAAATAAACAACAAAAAAAAAACTACATGCCTCCATGAGATCCAGCTGTAAGGCATTTCTCAATTAGTGATCAATGGGGGAGGGCCCAGCCCATTATAGGTGGTGCCATCCCTGGGCTGATGGTCCTGGGTTCTATAAGTAAGCAGGCTGAGCAAGCCATGAGGAGCAAGCCAGTAAGCAGCATCCCTCCATGGCCTCTGCATCAGCTCCTGCCTCCAGGTTCCTGTCCTGTTTGAGTTCCTGTCCTGTCTTCCTTCAATAATGAACAGCAATGTAAAAGTGTAAGCCAAATAAACCCTTTCCTCCCTAACTTGCTTTTTGAACATGGTGTTTAGTCACAGCAATAAAAATCCTAAGACAACTTTTATGAATTCCCACTAGTTTGGTTTGGTCGTTTCTGCAGGTTTCCCCATCATGATCCTGATGCACTCGCTCATAGAATCCCTCTTCTCTCTCTCTTTGACTGGACTTCTGGAGCTCTGCCTCAAGAGGGGGATCTTTGATTGGTGTGTAAAATGAATGAAAAAAATTCTTAATAGAAAAAAAATCACTAAGTGCTAAAAAAAATTCTAAGACAAATTGGTACCAACACAGTGTGGTATTGCTGTGACTGAACTGACCATGTTTTGGGGAGGATTGTGGCTAGAAGAGCCATTGAGTGTTAAGAGCTCAATGGAATGTTCTTTAGGAGCTTGGAAGATAAGAACGTTGAGAGCAGTGCAGAAGATGGAGGCTTGGCTTGTGAAATTTCAGAGGGAAGTTTAAAGCCTTTATCAGGCCTATTTGTTGTTTTGAATTAAGATTCTGTGGTTCTGGTTACCTGGAGCTGAAAAATCAGCTGTGATTAACTAGATACCAGAACTACTAAAGCAACATTTTGCTTTGCTAGGATAGTTGATGCTGGTCAGCTGGAGTTAAGAAATTTGTGGTGATTAAGAAGAGATCAGCATCTATCCAGGTGGTGATGGCACACAACTTTAATCCCATCACTCAGGAGGCAGAGGCAGGCAGATCTCTCTGAGTTCAAGACCAGCCTGCTCTACGGGGTTAAAGGGTATGAACATTTTTTAGGGCCTGGATTCAGCCCAATAAAACACATCTTTAAATCTATAACTAGAGGAAATTTACTGAGTGGAAGTGGTTGGGTAAGTGAAGGAGGACGGAGGCTTCCCTACCCTCTCTAATGCTAGCCTGTCTCTAAAAGATAGGTCCACAGAAACCTTGGAGTTGGGGGAAAGAGCTGTTAAAATTGTCAAACATCATCAGGTCTGAGAAAGATAAGTGAGTGAACAGAAGTGAGACAGCTTTCTTATCTTCATATAAACAAATCTTAAAGCTGTTTCTTTTTATCCAATTCACCAGGAGATGATGAGAGCAGCATTAGCCCTAGGAGAACAAGACCTGTGAACTTTACACAGAGAACTGAGAAGGCAGCTGAAGCAAAGCCTGGTCATCAAATGGCATCAGAGATCGGAGAAGGATAAATTTTACCTGAGTTAGTGATTGAGAGTAACAGAGACTAACTGCTGGCTACCTAGACAGCCACCCCTGGGTCTTCCATGGTTGTTGAGGGCAGAGGTCTCAGGGCAATAACATCAGTCTTCAGCTGCCAGGCCTCAGAAGGATCCAACGTTGTGGGGTAGGAACTTGTGGGAAGGACCAGCCTACCTTGTCTAGGCAAAAGTGAGCAATGGGTTCCCAGAGTCCTGTTGTCCATGGTCGGAAGAAGGCCCTGGCAACAGACGAGGTTCTTCTGTGCCCATCTCAGTGGCTGATGGAGGTTCTTCTGTAACCATCCATCTTCTTTGGAGGAAGTAAAGATGCTGCCATGAGCCAGCATGTCTCTCTATCATGAAAAGCTTTTTAATTAAACATTTTAAATGCCATATTCTGCAGATCTCTGAGCATTAGAGCGTGGTCTGTCCATTAGGTATGAATGACTGACTATCAACTAGTGTTCTCTAAGTCTCCAACATGTTAGCAGCTTTCATAAGATCTAGGACTTAGTGTCTCCTGAGAAGGCAAAGAAGAGTGACGGGGAAAGATCCCAGGAGAAAAGGGGCTAGTGAGTTGGGGTGTGGCCCAACTCTGAGAAAGGAACCCTCTGAGAAAAGAACCCTCTCAGGGAACCAGAAACTCCATCTTAGCATATATATATATATATATATATATATATATATATATATATATATATATAATGTTTTGTTTATCAAATGTCTTATTTATCAAACATATGTCATCATTTATTTAAATTATCTAGAGGTGTGAATCTCTAAGTTGTCTTTTGTTAATCTGAACAGATAATTTTAGCAAGGACAAGGAGGCTTACATTCCTAAGCCTGAATAGACCTTGAGTAAGAAGAGACACTTTTAAGCCATTGGCAGTGATATCTGCATCTACTATCATTTTTAAGGCCATGTAGTTCTAACCTTTGAGTACAGCCAGATTATAATCCTGAATGATTTATATAAAAATAATTTCTTAAAGTCATATAATACCTCTTTGGTTCTGCATAAAGAAGGTCATGTGTCTTATTGCATGAATCATTTTAGTTAATAAATCTATCAATTGACAATTATGGGTCCAGTTTCCCAGCATATCAATAGGCATTAGGTAGTCATTTTGTTCCCTATACCAGGAGGTTTACCGTTAACTTAGCCTTTTAGTCTGTTTGACACACAGGATGACATATTCTCTTCCATAACTGCTTCAAGCTGAAATGGGGCACAGATGGTAAGAGCCCAGCAAGGCTGAAAGGCTAGTCAAAGGTAAGGAGGGAATTTAGGCATTTAGGGAACCTAGGGTATTAATCAGAAGCATCTGATTTGATCCAACTATGAACAAAGAGCATTCATATCAGCTGGCTTGGTCCATATCAGCTTTCAGTAAGTTCATGGCTCAGAGGCTGAAGTCAGTAGCAGATGCCTAGATGTGTCTGTCAGCCAAATGGAAACCTGCTGAAACAGATATAGACTAGAGATAAGAGTTAAAATTTATGAACTTATTTGAAATTTTCAGACCCATAGTCTTAGTAATTGTGGAGGGAAGAGAAAAATACCATCCTCAGGAATAGACAGGTGAGGAAAACTCATTTATCTGGAGTTCTTTTGACCTCTGTGAAGTGGTCGCCCAGGACTGGGGCTTACGAAAAGCTGAGAAACCACTGTCAAGACACAAATCCTGAATCCTCACTCATGGAAAATGATCAGAAGGGAGGGGCCTACCTATAGGATGAAGGGTCCCAGCGTTCCTCCATTTGGAAGGCACAGGGTCCCAGCATTTCTCAGACTGCAGGCAGGTAGGAGAAAATGCCAGGGGGAACCTGCCAGTCACACAGCACCAATGCTATAAGGCACGCAGGAGGCCTTGGCAGGTTGGGCCAAGGTGCCCCAGGGGGTGAGGAAAACACACTATGCAGATGCAGCAGCAGGCTGTGGCATGGAGCAGGTGGAAAGTCACTCACACCACGTAGACACATGAGAGTTTATTGGGGGGGGAGGGGAGGGTGCACACTTTGTGGGAATAGAGAGAGGGGGGAGGGGTTTTCTCTTAAAGGGGACTTTATGTAAGATGATGTCAGGATCCTGAGCGGGTGCTAACAGCCAGTAAGACCGCCAAGAACAGCAGCAGCAGTGGAGTGGAGCCAACCAACCAGAGTCTAGAAGACAAACTCTGTGTGTGCCGGAGGGCAGAGCTGGAGGAGTGACCCAAGCCCTTTGGAGGAGTCCAGAAGATCATGAGTGGATACCAGACATTGGATAGTTGGAATTTTGATTGTGAAGTGAATCTCAGATAATTGAACGTTGAGTTATTTATACTGTTGGAATTTGATTTTGCTTGGTTCAAATTGTGATGGTACCCTGGTTGTTTCCTCTTGAAGAAGGTATTTAATTTAATTTTTATTTTTAAAGAAGCCCACAGATAGATGACTTGAATTTTTAAAAGAGATTGACTATTTTAAAGACTGAAATTTTAATGTTTGAATTTGTAAAGACTGTGGGACTTTTAAGATTATTTATGACTTTGATGTGAGGTCTTGGAGATGAATTGCCAGAGACTTGCTTTGGCAGGGCTTCAGGTCTCAAAGAGAATGGGTAGAGTTGGGGGAGCTGGGCACAATCTAAGGGTGAATTGGGATGGGTGCCAGTGAGTTATTGAAAAAGACTACAGACACCTTTTATTGCACATAGAATTAAACAGGAGACAAGGGGCATGTGAGCTGGTGTGTGGCTTGAGGTCAGGGGTTGAGGAACATAGCATGGACCTTGACAATAGGCACCAGTCATATGTTAATGAAGGGCCACACGCTCTTCTTGCCAAAGATAAGAAGGACTGCTTTAGCAAGCAGGGACTTTCCTCAAGCCCCCAAGGGAACCGAGACCCCTATATCAAATGCCTGGCCTTGGGGAAAGGACTTCTGGGGAGCAGACGCTATACTACAATTTAAGAGCAATTTTCATTCCTCAAGGGGATAAGCCCTGAGCTGTTCCCTAAATGTATCCCTTTGTGTCGTACTATATGGGCCTGTTCCCCTCACAGGCTCCCCAAGGGCAGGTCCTGATGTCTTACTCTTTCCCCAATATACTGCACCGTTCTGATTTCTCTGTATTTATTAACTGAACTCTTGCCCTTAATGGCCTCAGGCTCGGGATCTGAATTGCAGGCATTTTATCCTTGGGGTCAGGTGTGTCTAGTAAATCCCTAACTTTTTCTGTTCTTGGTGTAATTAGGAGGGTACAATGGATTTCCTGGTTCCACAGTGGTGGGGATTTTTTTCCAAAGAGTTATTTTGTTTAGAGAGGCTACCATTGTACACATTTCCATAATTTACCAAAGTCCACAGAAAATTCCCAAAGGGAAGGGCATTAATAGTGAGAATCATTAAAAATGAAAGTTAAAAGGTTCTGTAGAAGTGTGGTCCAAAATGTCAAAATGCTGGAACTTTGTCAAGCAGCAATGGACACCATTCGGTCCCCACCAATGAATAAGGGGTTGTGGCTTAATAGTGATGTGTTTGTGTGTCAAGTTGACACAAGCTAGAGTCATCAGAGGGAGGAGCCTGAGTTTAGGAAATGCCTCAATGAGATCCAGCAGTAAGGCATTTTCTCAATTAGTGATTGATGGGGGAGGGCCCAGCTCATGGTGGGTGATACCAACCCTGGGCTGGTGGTCCTGGATTCTGTAAGAAAGCAGGCTGAGCAAGCCAGGGGAAGCAAGCCAGTAAGCAGCACCTTCCCTGGCCTCTGCATCAGCTCCTGCCTCCAGGATCCTGCCCTGCTTGAGTTCCTGTCCTGGCTTCCCTCAATGATGAACAGCAATGTGGAAATGTAAGGCAAATAAACCCTTTCTTGCCCAGCTTGCTTTTTGATCATGGCTTTAGTCACAGCAATAGAAAGCCTAAGTAAAACAGCTGGGAAACTGGATTCTCACAATAGAAAGTGTGAACATGGAGCTATACTTCTCACCTTACCCAAAAAGTCAACTAGAAGTAAACAAAGCTTAATGTAAGAACTGAGACTTTGAAACTGATAGAGGAAAACATCTCAAGATGTGAGCAAAGGCAAGGCCTTTCCGGAAGGATTCCAATAGCACAGGAAACCGTCCCAAGCATTTGCATAGAATGTCAAATCTTCTCTTGGGCAGGTGAGATGGCTCAGCAGGTAAAAGCACTGGCCACCAAGCCTGAGGACCTGGGTTCAATCACCAGGACCCACATGGTGCGGAGAATCCTCGTAGTTCTCTGACCTCCATACCTGTGCCTCAGCATGCTCATGCTCTCTCGCTCTCTCTCTCTCTCTCTCTCTCTCTCTCTCTCTCTCTCTCTCTCTCTCTCTCTCTCTCACACACACACACACACACACTAAATAAATGTAATTTTAAAAATAAGTAAATAAGAGCTTCTCACATACGAGGGGAGGAGGGGGAGGAGGGGGAGGAGGGGAGGAGGGGGAGGAGGGGGAGGAGGGGAACCTGCTCTGTGAAGGAAACCATGAGCAGAGTGAGGAGACAGCCTGAGGGGCCCTGTCACATCTATGCTTTAGGTATCAATGCAAACAGCAAAATAATCATCTAGTCAATAAACGGGCAAGTGAACTGACAATCCAAAAGAAGTAGAAATAGCCAAAAAGAAGCTTGTGGGGAGGGAGGGACCTGAATTTCTCACCTTTAATCCCAGCACTGAGATGCCTAATCTGGCATCACTCTGTGAATTCCAGGACAGCCAGGGCTAAATAGAATAAAGAGATCTTGCCTCAAAAAAAATTAATTAATTAAAAATAAAAAACAATAAAAAAAATGACTGAAAACTTCCTTCATTTGATGGGAAATGTTTTGTGTGCCCAAGAATCACAGTGAACACTGTTATAAGATTTTATAAAGTATAGCTGCCTTTCCTTTCTTGTGCTATTTTGTTTTCCTAGGATTATTAATTTCTTTTTTCCTCACTGGTAATGTTGTTGTTGTTGTTGTTGTTGTTATTATTGAAAATAGATTCTTCAGTTATCTTTAAGAGGCTGATCACTGGGAGTTTGACCATGCCCCAGTGAGTACATGGGCAACACCAATTGGACTTGGTATTTTTTTTTCTTCTTTTGTTTTGGGCAGGGTTATAAGGATGGGGATAGACCTGGGAGGACTAGGAAGTGAACAGAATCAGGGTGCATGATGTGAGATTTCCAAATCAATAAAAACATTAAGTTAAAAAAAAAAGAAAGAAAATAGATTCTTCTCTTATCCCGACCACAGTTTCCCCCTGCCACTTTTCCAGCCCTCCCCCCACTTCCCCTCTCCCCCCAGATTCACTCCCCTTCCGTTTCCCTTCAGAAAAGAGCAGGCCTCCAAGATGCAACCAAACACAATAAAACAAGATCCAATAAGACAAAGCAAAAGCCCTCACATTGAGGCTGGACAAGGCAACTCAATGGTAGGAAAGGAGTCCCAAGAGCAGGCAAAAGAATCAGAGAGACACCCACTCCCACTGCTACAAATTCCACAGTGGACCTGGCGCAGACATATGCAGGCCTGGTGCTTGCCTTGAAGCCAAAATTTGATCACTCGGTAAATAGCTTTGTATTTAATACAAAGAACTTCCATTATAGAATCAGTCAAACTCAAAGAAAATGCTGGGACTCCATTAAAAAAGCTATCTGGTAAGCTTTTAATTGTAATATGACAACTAAAAACAACATTAGAGTAGACCCAGGAAGTAATTCCAACTTGAGATACTTTTACTGGATGCTTTTTTTATTCCCTTAGAATAGCAGTGTGCTTACTTTTAGCTCAACCTCAAACTCTGTCAGTTCTCTAAATCATTTCTTGACAGCTCAGGTAGGTTAGGAGGTTTGCAAATTTCATCCCATGTCTCTGCTTAGGTTCTTGCCCTGCAGGGAGCCAAGCCACCTGCCCCCACACCTGTGGTTCTGGGCATCTTTCTCTGAACGCTCCCTGAAGAGCGTCTTCTCTTTCCTGTGTCGAATCTCCAGTCCCTCTGAGCAACTGTCTGCCTCTTACTCGGTTTTCTCTTGTTTTTTGTAGATTGCGTTGTCCCTGTGTTTTCCCAATAACTGGTGTATAAGTTATCTGAAATCTTGCCAAAAACCTTTCATCAGCTATTGCCACGTCGGTTTCCAAAGTGCCTGCTACGGCTTTGGCCTCTTGTCTGTCCGTGCATCTTCGCTCATCACTTTTTGTCTTTTTGCAAATGGGATTTCTTGTTGTTGTGCTTTTTGTTGTATTTTTTGAGACAGGGTCTCTCTGTCTAGGCCAGTGTAGGCTTAAATTCTCAGTCCTTCCAGCCCACCTTCCTATAGCTAATATTACATGCCAATGCTGCCACGTTGGTCTATATCCACCCACTTTCCAGCATTTCTGCCAGCAGCATAAGCTGTGGCTCTCCATACACCCACCTTCTGCCTGACGGTCACTGCACACGCCTCTCTGGCGCTTTGGTTTGTACTTCCATGGCCCCTGGGGAGGTTGAGAATCTGTTGTGTATTTATTTGCTGTTTGAATTTGCTTCTTTGTGAACTGCTTTTTCATGCTCTTTTCCTTTTCTCAGCTGTTTTACTGTTCTCAGTCTATAAGGACTACCCTGAATACAGCAACTTGCCTGCCCTACTTGCAAGTGTAGCTTGGCCTCCAATTTTTCATAAGGTGGTTTCTCATAGTTTCCCTCCAATAATTTTACATTAGATGGAATTATAAAATATGTCCACAGACGAGGTCTCTGTCACTCGGGGTGAACTCAGATCCTCAGTCTTTCTGCTCAGTCTCCTCACTGCTGCTATCAGAGTTGTGTGCCGCCAGGCGGTGGTGGCGCACGCCATTTATCCCAGCACTCCGGAGGCAGAGGCAGGCCGGTCTCTGTGAGTTCAAGGCCAGCCTGGGCTACAGAGTGAGTTGCCAGGAAAGGCACAAAGCTACACAGAAAAACCCTGTCTCAAAACAAACAAGCAAACAAATAACAAAAAAACAGAGTTGTGTGCCAACATGCCTGGCTCAGGTGGACGTTTCCTGACATTTCTCTGAGAATACAGGGAAGCTGGTCTGCAGCATCTCTCAGCTTCTCATGTTTGTCGTGGTTGGTTTGGTTCTTGTCATTTGTTCCTTGGTTTGCTGTGTGCGTCAGTTTTTATGTCAAGATCAAGTTCTGTGTAACATGGCGGAGTCAGGATGTTTGGTTCTTGCTGGCCAATTAGTTTATCCAATCAACGAGCTCCAGGTTCAGTAAGAGACCCTGTCTTAGAGAACTAAGGTGGAGAAGCAATTGAGGAACTGATGTCAACCTGTAGCCTACACGCTCATGTACACACACACACACACACACACACACACACACACACACACACACACAAATTAAAAGAAAAAGATCATGTGAAATGATGGCAATCATCTTTCAGGACTGACCTGAAATGAAGAGATACTCTTGCTGATCACTTACTTGGAAAGAAAAAAAAAAAAAGACCATGCTGCCTCCCTAAAATAAGAGTTCCCATTGTCTGCTGTAAGCTAGATGATGTAGATGACCCTGGGACACCTCAGAGGTGTCACCTCCTCTGGGATGTGGTCCCTAAACTTAGAACCTTAGCACATCTCATAGATGTAAGTTCTAAATTTGTTGCCTTCATTTTGTTTTAGTTTGTTTTAGAGACAGGGTTTCTCTGTGTAGCCCTGGCTGTCCTGGAACTCTCTGTAGACGAGGCTGGCCTTGAAGATCCACCTGCCCCTGCTTCCTGAGTGCTGAGATTAAAGACCTGTGCCACCACCACCCAGCGTTTATCACTTTATCTGAAGGGATTTTAAATCGTCAAAACCTGCTACCTTTATAAGTAATTCTTAACTATCTATTTTTATTTTCTGTACATTGGTGTTTTGCCTGCATGTGTATCTGTGTGAGGGTGTCAGGTCCCCTGGAACTGGAGTTACAGACAGTTGTGAGCTGCCATGTGGGTACTGCGAATTGAACCTGGGTTCTCTGGAAGAGCAGCCAGTGCTCTTAACCACTGAGCCATCTCTCCAGCCCACATAGGTAATTTTTTAAGGCCAATTCCTGTCTGACCTGTAACTCACTAGACTAGTCTCTCCTCAAACACAAGAAACCCACCTTGCTTATCCTTCCAGAGTGCTGAGATCAAAGGAATGCATGTGCCACCATACCCACCTGATAATTTTATAAGTATGGATGTGAGAGGGGTGGATGGGAAGGGGGGATACAGAAAGAGAGGAGGGAGGGGAAACTGTGGCCTATATGTAAAGTAAAAGAAAAATTTTAATAAAATAAAATAAATTCAAAAAATCATGACCAAAAGCAAAAAAAAAAAAAAAAAAAAAAAAAAAAAGTAAAGTGTTTATAACACAAACTAAACAGAGACCCAAGGGTCAAGTTAAGGTATCTAATAACGTTCTCATCCTTGTCGCACACTCAGGGGAAGGCACGTGTAACACCCACTGCCTTTTCCTAACATCTGGTGTCTGTTGATGTGGTAGCGTCAGCTTCCACGAGTTCCTTGCAAGGAAGTCAGACCTTGGGGCGCAGCTTTCGATTTATCTCCCTTCTTCTTCTTCTTTTCTTCCTTGAAGTAGAAAACGTGCCCACATTTGAACCTTGGTGTTTCCTTGCTCTGGAACAACAGACAGACAACAGACAGACAGACAGACTCTGGGGCAGCCAGGCAAATGGGGTTTGAAGCCAGCTTCCACTGTGGCGCTAGCTAACGGGTACCTGCAGAGGGCTAATTTTCTCAACTATAAAACAGGTCTGTGCAGAGCTTTAAGAAGATAAAGGCCTCAGAGCAGATTCTCCACAGATGTGTCCTGTTTGTCCCCACCCCACCCCACCTCTAACAGGAGGGAACTGCACTTTGTTGAATGGGCTGGAGGTAGGAGGTACCCCCCCCCCCCCCCCCCCCCCGAATGCAGTAAAGAAAGCAGGTTAGTGCTCAGAGGAAATCTAGCTGGGATGTAGATGATGTGGGATTAGCCCGATACTGCAGATGGAGAAAGGGAGGTAAATTGCTTGCTGAAGGTCACTCACACAGCTACAGTGTTGAATCTTCCTGACTCTGGGCCTCTCCATCATGGGCTGTGCCCCCTGTGAATCCGGGCGACTCTGCAGCCTCCCACAGCCACCTACACTACTAGGTTCTACATACCCTTACACTTTTCATACTGCCCTGGCATGACTCACCGTCTGCCTCCCCACGAGGGCCTCAGTTCGCGTCTTACTCGAGGCTTTTCTTGGTTCCCACCCCTCCCCCACCTGGGGGGTGGGAGCATCTTCTCACACCTGCTGCTCCGTTTAGGACTGAGCGCAGAGGCGGTGGCAGGCGGGGCTCCTGCAGGAGGCCAGAGGTCTGGTCCCAAAGTGGCAGCAAGGGGGTAAGGGGCACACTGTCCCTGCAGTACCCTAGCTCCCCTCATCCTGGGAGACAGCAGACAGCCTCTAAAAACCTATCAGCTGAGAACCAGTACCGGCTTCATGGAAAGATCCTGTCTCAAAAAAAAAAAAAAAAAAAAATGAGCCCGGCGGTGGGGGTGCACGCCAGAGGCAGGAATCTCTGAGTTCAAGGCCAGCCTGGTCTATAGAGTGAGTTCCAGGACAGCCAGAGCTACACAGAGAAACCTTGTCTCAAAAAACAAAAGAGAGAAAAAGAAAAACAGCAAATTGTTAGGTAATCTACAAGATGCTACTTACGCAATCCGTAAAATGCCCTTATCCGCAGGTTACATTCCAAGAAGGCCAAAGGCTAATTGAAACCATGGATCCTGCCGAGACCAAACCATGCCACACTTCATCTGCAAACTGAGCCAGTTACTAAGTGATTTTCAGGAGCCCGTGTCTTAGACAGGGCAGGGCAGCATCATTACACGATTCAGAATGGCATCCATTTAAAAATTATGAGTTGTTTCTAGAATTTTCTATTTAATGTTCCCAGATCAAATTTGCCACAGGTAACTTTAAATGACAGACTATAAATGGCAGGCAAGGAGGAAGTGAGTATAAAGTGAAAACGGCTGGATCCAAACGGTCAGAATGTTACCATGTATGTGAAGAAGGGTGGGGAACAAGCACGCATGTGCATTTGCTTCTATAGTCATAGAAAAATCTATATTTTTGTCTTTTTGTTTTGTTATTGTTGTACAAAACAGGATGTATGTAGTTCAAGCTGGTCTCAAACTCACAATCATTCTGCCTCAGCACCCTGAGTATTGAGATTACAGGCATGAGTCAACATACCTGGGTGACTATAAACCATTTTTAACATTTATTTGCTTATTTACTTTATTGAGAGAGAGTGTGTATGTGCTTACACATGCCACAGCAAGAGTGTGGACATCAGAGGACAGTTTTCAGGAGCTGGGTCTCTCCTTCTACCATGTGGGAGTTGGGGCATCAAACTGAGGTCATCGGACATGGTGGCAAGCATCTTTGTCCAATGAGCCATCTCACTGGACAATTACTTGATAATTAATAATATCAACTGTGCTTGGGACAAGGACTTGGTTGTTAGGGATGAAGTGGGAAGGAATTTTTTTCCATGGACATCTGTCCCTCAGAATCCTGGGAGGCTGGTTCTAGGACCCAGAAGATACCAAAGTGTAAAGTGGCCTGGTGTTTACATGTGGTCTACAAAGTCCTCCCGGGTGCCTTAGATCTACTCTGGAATAGTCACAGCACCTCCTTGTTGTAATAAAGCTTCATGGCCAACTTAATGGGACTTAGAATCACTATGGGAACACACACACTCCAGCTGCATCTAAGAGGGTGTCTCTAGAAAGGCTTAAGAGAGCAGGGAAGGGAAGATAGATCCTGAATGTGGGTGGCAACATCCTTTGAGCTGGGGTCCCATGCTGAATAAAAGGAGAAAGTAAGCCGGGCGTTGGTGGCGCACGCCTTTAATCCCAGCACTCGGGAGGCAGAGCCAGGCGAATCTCTGTGAGTTCGAGGCCAGCCTGGGCTACCAAGTGAGCTCCAGGAAAGGCGCAAAGCTACACAGAGAAACCCTGTCTTGAAAAACCAAAAAAAAAAAAAAAAAAAAAAAAAAAAAGGAGAAAGTGAGCTGAGCCCCAGCGTGTCCTCCCTGTCTTCTTTCTGACTGTGGATGCCATGTGAGCGTGGCCTCAGACTTCCCCACCATGAAAGACTCACCCTCAAACTGTAGCCAAAACAAGCCCGCCCTTCCTGAAGTTGCTTTTGGCACATATTTTTGTCACAGCAAGGAGAGAACATAACTAATGCGTTCCTACCAGGAAAACGCCATTAAATAGAAGCCAGGCTGTAGTGTTGAGCAGATGATGCCAATGGCCAGCAAGACTGCACATGCTCAGTACAGAAGCAATTTCTTCTCCAGATAGTTTCTTCTCTTTGTTTGTGTAGACCTCGCTGGCCTGGAACTCATGACTACCAGGCTGGCCTTGAATTCACAGAGCTGCGCCTGCCTCTGCCTCCAGAGTGGTGGGATTAAAGTCATGCCTCTTCAGATATTTTTAATCCAAGGTTGGCTGCATCCATGCAGGATTCATGGCTAGAGAGCACCCTTTGACACCTTTGGAGCCACAGAAATGCACTGCTCAGTTTATAAAAACATTAAATGTTAATTGAAAATTGAAATGAAAATAAACTAGAACGAACATCCACACCCAAGGCTGCAGGCCACTGGGAGATGGTCCACATCTGTGTGAGCCAGAGGTGAAGGCCTGTGAAGAAACTACGTGTGCTCCAAATGGAAGCCACAGCAGGCAGCCTGTGGTTGCCCTCTCCTTGGCCTGAGTACTTCCTCCTTAGTTACAGAATTCTGTTTGTATTTGAGGTTGCTATGGGGCCAGATTCAGAAACACAATTCCAAGTATCTTTGCAATGATAAGTGGCCCTGACCTCAGCCGTGGCCTCCCTGAATGAAGATTCTTCATATTTCTCTGACAGGCTTCAAGCTGATGGGGAGGGTCCCCCTCCCCCCCCCCTTTCCTTCTAACGAGAACACAGACTCATACACTGGCTGTCACCTCGTCACTCTGAGGTGGAGTTAAGAACTGGAGCAATGAAGCAGAAAAGCAAAGGACTCTGGGTCCCAGACGCTGTCAAGCTGACTCTCCTCCCTGAAGTTGAGAACAACTATGCTGGAAGGTTCATCACTCATACAGGAGACGCTGCAGGTTTATAGATAGATCATGACGATTTTCTGGAATATAGTATTGAAGTATTTCATTTAACAAAATCAGCATAATAGTTTCCAACACATGAAAATACAGAGAAAAATACTTCTTTTTTTCTTTTCTTTTTTTTTTTTTTTTTTTTTTCAGAGCTGAGGACCGAAACCAGGGCCCTGTGCTTGCTAGGAAAGCACTCTGCCACTGAGCTAAATCCCCAGCCCCCCTCCCCTTTTTTTTAATTTTTAAAGACCCAGATGCTTCCCTCCGGTGCATTTTAATTTAGCTAAGAGATGTAAGCTATTATTTTGTTCCTGCTACTGTAGTGAGATCTCTTGCCTACACTAAAATTTGATTTTAAGGCTGGGGTGTGGCTCGGTAGAAGAGCAAATGCCTAGCAAACAAGAGGACCTGACTTCCACACCCAGCAGCATGAGAAAAAGTTGATAGCAAGATAATGTACTGTAGCCAGGCACAATGACCTCAGCACACCCACAATCCCAGCACTTGGGAGGCTGAGGCAGGAGGATCACAAGTTTGAAGCCAGCCTGGGCTACATAGAGACTCTGTCTCAAAAAAAAAAAAAAAATAGTAAAAGTAAAGTAAGTGTTTTTCTGTGACCATTTATGCATGCCATAACTATATGCTTATCTAACAAATAATATTAATTTTTAAATCTTTAATTCATATGGAAACTAATTTTTAAAATTAAGTTAAGTTTAAAAATTAAGAGCACCTGCTGCTCTTCCCGAGAGTAAGAGTTGGGTTCCCAGCACCCACATCAGGGGCCTCACAACTTCCTGTAACTCCAGCTCCAGAGACCCCAGCACCTCTGGCTTCTGTAGACATACATACATGTGCATATGTATATATACACATATACACACATCCCACAAACATAAACAAATTAAAAATCCATCATAAAATATAACAATCCAGATCCTCTGCAACCTATAGGGCAGGAATAAAGTGTTTGAAATCACACATTGGATAAGGAGCAGTTAATGTCCATAAAATGTAAATAACTCATAATTCAACAATAACCAAAAAATGACCCAACTTTAAAAGTAAGCGAAAGATTTGTAGACATATCTCAAAAAAAAAAAAAAAAAAAAAAAACCTACAAATGGCCAACAAAAGTGTAAGAGATGTAAGAGATGTTTAATGTTAAGGTCTCAGGAAAGGCAAATCCAGACCAAAGATTCCATCCTAAACCTATAAGGACAGCCACCACCACCACCAGAAACTGCCAGCGTATGACCCGTCAGTTCTATTTCCGGGGGTATGTGCAAAAGAATTAAAGGCAAGGCTTCCAACAGATGTGCACACTCTCCGGATCACAGCACCATCACTTACACAAGCCACACCACGTCTGACACTCGAGTGCATAAATGAAACACGCTCTAGACGCGGTGTTATTCAGCCTCTGGAAGGAAAACCTGAGCAAGGTGGCCTGTGGCGCAGGAGGCTGAAGCAGGAGGATCACTTGAGCCCACAAGTTCAAGACCAGCCTGGGCTATATACTGTCTCAAAAATAAATAAATAAAATCTTCATGCATGCTATAACATGGGACATTATGCTAAGTGAGTGAACCCAGTCACAAAATGACCAGAAATGAAAAATAAAATGTCGGGTGATGGCGGCAGTGGAGAGGGGAAGTGGGACATTGATTAAGGGGTACAGAGTTTTCATTTTGCAAGACAAAAGTATTCTGGAGACCAATCTGCCCTTCAGTGAACGTAACCAATGCTACTGAATTTACATATGGTTGAGATGGTAATTTTATGTCCTATGGGAGTTTTTTTTTTTTTTTTTTTAACTACAATTTTTAAAAACCAAGCACTTCAGTAGTCTACCACTTTCACTCTGTTTCATACGGTACCTTCCCCCACTTCCCGAGTCTGGCCTTGTCCCTCCTGTTAGAGCTGGAAGGCTGTGAAGCTGAGTGCCTGCCTTCTTTTATGATTTAGTTTTAATTAACGTATGTGAGTGTTTTACCTTCACTTACATCTACGCACATGCGTGCCTGCTAACCTCCAAAGCCAGAAGACATCAGGATCCCCTGGAACTGGAATCAAGAGGGCAGCGAGCCACCCGGTGGGTGCTGAGAATGTCATCCAGGTCCTGGTGAGAGCAGATCCAGATCACTGCTCTTAACTGCCCAGCCATTGCTCCAGCACTAGCCTGCCAGTTTTTGTTTTGTTTCAAGACAGGGTCTGTGTAGCCCTGGCTGTCCTGGAACTCGCTCTGTAGACCAGGCTGGCCTCAAACACAGAGATCCTCCTGTCTCTACCTCCCAAGTGCTGGGATTAAAGCAGTTTATTTGTTTGCAGTGGCTGTGTGGAAATTGGACACAGGGCTCTGGTATGCCAGGTAAGTGCTGTGCCACTCCAGCTGTATTTGAACAAAGGCAGCCTGAGTTCTTCGGAACTACTTACCCAGCACTATTGGCTGCGCACCAACTCTGTGGCAAACTCTGTCTGGCCCCCTGGAGTGCTCCTGGAGAGCAAGCAGTGCACAGTCCAGAGAGACAGAGTCAAGACACCAGCTGCATCACGGAGTCAGGGGCTGCGGGTGGAGCTCAGGCACCAAGCACGTCCTTGGCAGGTGCAAAGCCCCAGAACCCAGCACTGACATTGTAAAAATAAGACTAACGTTATAACGCCAACCCCGTGGTGTAACAGGACACAGCGGCACTCGGGGAGGGAAAGGATTGTATGAAGGGAGAATTTTCAGCCCAGACCCAAGTGACTGAAGGTGGCCAGAGCCTCAGAAAGAGCAGCAAGTGCAAAGGCCAGGAAGCCTAGAGACGTGTCTGAGCTGGCAGGAACTGGGAGGCAGCAAGAGTAATTTTGGGAACAAGTGGGAGGCAGATGGTGGAAACGTTCCCAGCAGCCCCATATGCATGAATCAGATAAGAAGCCATCTATTAGCTACCACGAAGAAGTTGAGGTAGGATTATGAGTTCCGAGGCCACACATCGATGTTCTGGATAGGGAGCTGGGGGGTGGGGGCCAAGTCCAGATTCTATGACAAGAAAATTATAACAACCAACTCTTCAGTCCAGGAGTAAAGCTGGCCAGTCACTAAGTCCCCAAAAGCTCCGTATTTGCCTTAGCATTCACCGTATCGGTGAGAAAAGACACCAATCAGTGCGTTCTGACTTCCTTCTCCCCATGCAGTGGGTGTGCCGAGGCCCAGAGACGGGAGTGGAAAGCAAGGCTGGAGCAGAACAAACATCTGGAGGGTGGAGGGTGAAGCCTGGGGGAAGGGCACCCCAGTGTTGATGGTTCTTGCTTATGTGAGAGAAGCCCCAGTTCCGCAGAGCTAGTGAAACCTGGGTCCCACTCACCTTGTGGGGGTCAATCCCTCTCCCTGACCCTTGAGGAGACTGGAAGTGGGACCTAGTCTGGCTCAAAGGAATAACACAGGGGACCAGAGGGAGAGGAGTAACATCGTGCCCATGACCTTGTGGCAGAGCTGGGGGTGTCTAGCAACAGCAGCCACTATTCAGTGTGACACACACACACACACACACACACACACACCCGTCCTCACTGGCTGCTTGCTCTTCTCCCATGATCCCCATGCCTGGCCATGCCTCCAGTGCATCTCTGGCTTTAAACAACCCCAGGGGGTTCCTATAGCTTCCACAGGAACTTGGAAGGCCTTGGATGGTCTCCCAGGCTACTGCAACAGTTTGAACACTATAGCCCCTGCCGTCGCTGCTGGGGTCCCAACTGGGCCACTGACTGGCCACGTGGGCGTGGATAAGTGAACCTATGCTCTGTCTGGTGCGTCTGAAACATACCCAGCCACACAAGGGCTCTGGGTTACCAACTGACTGGCGGTCACCTAAACCCCAGTCTTTCTAAGCCAGCAAGATGGCTCAGAAGGTAAAGGCACTGGCCACCAACCCTGGCAACCTGAATCTGAGCCTCACAATCTACGGTAGAAAATGTCCTTCCTACAAGTTGTCCTCTGCCCTCCACACATATACCATGTGCTTTTGAGTACAGCCAACCAATCAATGCAAATTGCTTTTAACATTTCATCCAGCCCTTCTGATGGGCAGAGCATGTGTTAGGGTGTGTGGGTCCTGGGTCCCATTTGCAGCCTGAAATCAGCCAGTCAAATGCAGTACTTCTGCATCTAGCCACAACTTACCACATCTACGGGGGCCTATACTCAACTTTCACATTATTTGTCTTTAAAGCAACCGCCTTTTGGGGGCTGGAGAGATGGCTTTTGGAGAGTACCAGGTTTGATTCCTAACACCCACGTGGCAGCTCACTCACAGATGTCTGTAACTCCAATCCGGGAAATCCAATGCCCTCTTTTGACCTCCACAGTTACTGTATACACATGATGCATTTCATACTTGCTGGCAAAAACACTTGAATAAGTAAGAATAATTTTGGGTTTTGGTTTTTTGGGTTTTGGGTTTTGGGTTTTTTTTTTGTTGTTGTTGTTTTGTTTTTGGCTTTTTGAGACAGAGTATCTCTGTATAGGCTGTCTTGGAACTTATTATGTAGACCAGGCCTTGAACTCATAGAGATCTGCCTGCCTCTGTCTCCCAAGTGCTAAGAGTGAAGGTCTGTGCCTCCATGCCCAGCAACAAAATATTTTTAAATGTTTTTTTATTTTAAAAAAAAGTTATAGCATGATCCTGTCTGAATAAATAACAAAAACATCAGCCCAGCCCAGACTTTGGCAAAGACCAATTTAATGGGATCAGAATCCTGTGAGGAGGCATCCTGGTTGTGTGGCCGTCAGAAGTCACTCAAATTTTCTGTGTTTCAATGTCCACACTTTCAAAATAGAGTTAATAAGAGTAGCTACCTCACAGGGTTAGGTTGAGCGTGGGGGACACGTCACAACACGCCACCAAAATAAGTTCACCACAGTGAGAGTGGGGAGGCCGAGGAGAAGGGGTGGGATGGAGCCCAGACCTCTCTCCTGCTCCAAGAACCTCTCTTCTGGCCCCTCCCAGGCTCCCGCTGATCACCCGCCTCCCACCCCGCAGTGTCTGATCACCCCCCACAAGCTGTCTTCTTCTACCCTCAACTGTTCCCGTCAGGCCCCTTGACTTAATTCTCTCGTGGCCAACATGAGAGGAGGTGGGTTTGATGGGCCCCATCCCCAGAGGGAAGAATGCAGATCTGCAGAGGAGGCCGGTGGCAAGACCCCTCTGTCCGCTTTGCTTGGGAGCTAAAGGATGCGGGGCTCCTGCCCCTCCCCCTCCCAGCACCCCCAAGGCATTATCTCCAGGCAGCAGCGGCAGCAGCTGAGCCTCCTGGTATCTCTCTGATCCCCCAGATTTCCGGTTCCCCAAAGACAGCTCAGGATGTGGGGAAGGAGGGGGGCATGGAGAGGAGGAGGAGACCAAGCAAAAGACAGATGTGTGTGTGTGTGTGTGTGTGTGTGTGTGTGTGTGTGTGTGTGTGTGTGTAGAGAGAGAGAGAGAGAGAGAGAGAGAGAGAGAGAGAGAGAGAGAACAAAGGAGAGCGGACACACAAGAGGGAAAATGCTTCCCAGGCAGAAGCAGACAGACAGAAAGACAGGGAGAAACAGACAAATACAAGAAAGAACAGACAATAGGTGTGGGAAATACACCCCCGCCATTCCAGTACTGGGGAGGTGGGAGCAGGAGGGTCAAAAGTGGAAGGTCGCCCAGGCATGGTGGTGGCCTTCAATCCCAGCACTAAGGACAGAACAGGCAGATCTCTATGAGTTCAAGGCCAGCGTGGCTTACAGAGAGAGTTTCAAACCAGCCAAGGCTACAGAGCGATGTCTCAAAAAAAAAAACAACAAAAAGTTCAAGGTCAGCCGGGCAGTGGTGGCAATGTGCCTTTAATCCCAGCACTTGGGAGGCAGAGGCAGGTGGATCTCTGTGAGTTCGAGGCCAGCCTGGTCTACAGAGTGAGTTCCAGGACAGGCACCAAAACTACACAGAGAAACCACATCTCGAAAAAACCAATCCCCCCCCAAAAAAAGTTCAAGGTCATCCTGGCCCTCAACTACGAGTGAAGTTAAGGACCAGCCTGTGCTTAAACAGTCTCAAAGAGAGAGAGAGAGAGAGAAAAAAAAAAAAAGAGTCAGAAAGGTGACACACACACATACAAAGGGAGGCAGAGGCGGGGACATCAAGAACGAGACAAAACCGAAAGCAGTCTGTGGGAGAGGGAGAGAGGAGGGCTTGGGGTGTGGGGTGCTGCAGGGACCCAGAAAACAGAGAAAATTAGTAAGCTTGCGAGTCTGGTGGGAGAAGGTGAGAAGTGCTTAGCACCTACCAGGTATACGAGGAGGAGGGGCGGCCCAGAGGCTCAGCAGGAGGGCAAGAACCCTGCCACCTTCTCCCTCGAGGGAGCACTAGGGACCCCTCAGCACCCCCCACCCTGGGCCCGGGGTACTGATGCTCTAAGTACCCACCCACTGCGCTCACGGGCCTGTGGAAGTCTAGGTCAGTGAGAAGTCCTGTGGGGGAAGCACAATGGGGGGGGGGGGGTGGGGGGATGGGGGGGGTCCTGGGAGCCACTCCCGGGGACAAGCCAATGAGTGTGGTGGGTGGCAAAGGGCAGATTCAAAGCAAAGACCGGCCCCGAACTATTCCTGGAGGGAGAACCACATCCTGACTAAGCCCCGCTGTCCTCTCTGGGCCTCACTTTTCTCTTGCTGAACAGAGCACAGAGAAGCCATCCCAGGATGAACAGAATACACACACACAGGGCGTGCATGGCATGTGGCAGGTGCCTGAAGCTGGGGCCCTGGCAGCTGCTGATGCTCCCCCAGCATCCTGTCTTTGTGAGTCAAGACGCTTTCATTTACAAACAGCAGACACCCAGCTGAAGCCCGAGGGTGCAGTCCAATAGTAGTAATTGCATGCCCCCCCCCACCTCCCCTCAGGGTGTATCCAGGTCTCAGTGGAGTTCTCAGGAACCTGCCTCCCTCACCTCCCCAGGGGGTCCGCTCCTCAACGCTCCCGGCCTGTGTCCCCCTGAGTGGCCTCGGGGAGAAAGAGTGTCTTCCGATGTGTCAGGGAGAACTAGCTGACTGTAGTTAGTGACTCCTCTGCTTTGCCGTGTTTTTTCCTTCACCGACATCTAATGGTCACACAGCTCCTCTTCCTCCCCCTCCCCGCCAACTGTGATTCTGTTAATTACCATGGAGATAGTTGTGTGGCCTTAAGAAAACCATTTAAACTCCTGGGCCTGGGTCCTTGTCTACAGAATGGGGCTCCTGTGAGTGCGGTTGTGAGAGGCACACACATCTCAGCCGTACAGCACCTGCTTTTCTTCAGATGCCTTCTGATTCCCAGTCCCTTTGAGTTCAGGGTACAATATATAACATGGGCGAGCCTAGGCTAGTGCCTGGGCTAGGCAGCACAAGGGAGTTCTATCAGCTAGTGACTGGTTCAGGGGCGCCATGTGTCCTGATAAAGCTCAATAAGGATAATTTTAAGTGTTTTTGCTGGTGAGGCGGAGACCTAGTTCATGGGATCCTAGGATGTGGTCCCTAGAGCAGCCAGACCCATCACATGATCACACAGGGAGAAGCTGAGAGCTAGGGAGACTGTTGAACGGGTAAATTGCTTGTGCTAAGCGCGAGGGTCTAAGTTGAGATCCCAGCACATATGTGAAAATCCAGATGTGCTGGCAAACAAGTAGCTCTGGAAGGCAATGATCAACCAGGTTCTCCTAGAGCCTCCCAGACACAGCCAACCAGTCACTGTGGCCGCTGGGCTGTGTGGCCATTTCTGTTAGCCCACAGCCTCCTCACGCTCTCCCTCCACTAGGCCATCTGCCTCCCCTAGCCAGCCTCCACAACAGCTAATGCAGAGATAGTTCTAAAACAGAAACTTGGCCAAGCCATCCTGGGCTCCACAGCCTCCAGGGACCAGCCATGGTCTCAGGATGAAGGTGTCGGGCTGCTCAGCCCCTCCGTCCACCCTCCTGTGTATTGTGGAATAATCTTTTTGTACACTGTGAAGATATGTCATTCAGATTGGCTTAATAATGAGCTGAATGGCCAATAGCTAGGCAGGCTTTCTAGGTACAGAGGACGCTGGGAAGAAGAGAGCTAGTTAGAAACAAGCCCAAGCTCTCTGCCGGGCTTTCATAAATCATAAGTCATCTCTGTGTAGTGATTTGGCAGCGGCTGGCAGGACAGAGAAAGACTAGCTACATGGGTCTGTGCTTTCTCCTGTATCCTAACTAGATTTTCTTCAGCTCTTCATGTCACCTCAGGGCTTTGGTATATGTTGCCCCCAAAGCCTGGAGTACCTTGGGTAATTCATCCAAGTGTCACAAACCAACCAATGACACCCTCTCCCATGGCTGCTTGTGCCACACACACGTGCCCACCCTTCCTTCCTGGGCCTTGATCTTGTTTTTGTTTTGTGTTTATTTTGTTTGTTTGTTTTTCAGACAGGGTCTTGCTATGTAGTCCTGGCTGACCTGGGTGGGACTTGCTATGTAGACCAGGCTGGCCTTGAACACACAGGCTCTGCCTGCCTCTGCCTCCCAAGTGCTGGAGTTAGACACACACCACCATGCCCTGGCCCTTGATCTTAATTATTATGAAATCACTCAGATCTGAAAACACTTGAAGAACAATTATCGAACATTTGGGGAGCCCTCCCCGATCACACTGTTTTGGGGGAGGCAGTGCTGGGGGCTGAACTCAGACCTTCCCACATGCACAAGGGCTCTGCCACCGACTACCCCAGGCCCAAACTGCACAGTTCACTGAGGCCTTCGCTCAACTCCCATCTCAGTTCTCTCCCTCCACCCAAGGTAACACAGCCCCAAATTTGGTATTCTTTTTTTTTTTTTTTTTTTTTTTTTTGATTTCTCTGTGTAGCTTTGCGCCTTTCCTGGATCTCGCCCTGCAGACCAGGCTGGCTTGGAACTCACAAAGATCCGCCTGCCTCTGCCTCCCCAGTGCTGGGATTAAAGGCGTGCGCCACCACCGCCCAGCAAATTTAGTATTCTTTACCTGCCTTGATACACCACATATGGGTGTCCCTGAGCAACATGTACAGAGAACACCCCTAATCCAAACATCTGAAACCCAACATATTCCAAAATATAAAACATTCTGAGTGCTGACATGATGTCCTGAGCAGAAAATCCTCTTCTGATGTCATGCTTTCAGTCTGCTTTCAGACTGTGTAGAAGGTGTATATGAAATGTAAGAATTCTATGTTTACATTTGGATCCCATTCTCAAGATAGCCAAACATTCCAAATTAAAATAATAATAATAATAATAATAATAATAATAATAAATCCAAGCAGAGGCAGATGGACTCGATGAGTTCAAGGACAGAGTTCCAGGGCAGCCGGGGCTAAACAATGAGACCTATCTAAACAAAGGAATCCAAATCAGCATGGAGCTCCTTGCAAGGGACCCACACACATTTCACATCTTTAATTGCCTTCACATGGCTCCCTTTGCTGCCTCCATGCATGCATGTATGCATGCATGCATGCTCTGCCAGCTGTGTCTCTCCTGCTGACGGGCCTGACTCATTCTGCTGCTGGCATGCCACCAGGGACAGCATGCCACCAGTGGCACCGTCATCCCACCAGTGGCACCGTCCCACCAGGGACAGCATCCTGCCCATCCACTAGCACTGGCTCCCTCTGTGGCATCCTGCTGTGACCATTGCAACACTACCCTGGGCAGCTTCTGCCTGTCCATCCACTGAGTTGGTAAAGGTCCCACTCAGGGAATCTGCTAAACAAAAGGGCCTGTCTTCAGCTTTACCATTTGTTGCTAGATTTTTTTTGACAAGGTTGTTCTTTCTGCCAATTTGCCTTTGTCAGTAAACTGCTATTGGTACCTCTGCCTATTCCTCCTACCCCTGACACCCAAATAAAAAGATCTAAGCCCATTAACTTACACCAAGGCTTCCCACGCCCTCCCCCTTCAATCTGCTGCAGCTGGATAATCTGAACGGCTTCCCTGTCTCCAGCTGTTGGCACTTCGCAAAATAACCAGAATACAGAGGCTACCAAGAAGCATCGTAGTGACTCCGGAGGCCCAGATCTGATCGTAGATTGACCTTTCTAACTGTGCATCTTTGAGCAAGTTATCTCACCTCTCTGAAATCTGTTCCCTTACCTACAACTGTCAACAGGGAAGCCACGGTGATTATGGGAGGAGTACCTGGAACTCGGATGATGTCAGCAGCCAGAGAGAACTACGAGCTCTGTGTATTCATCAGAGCAGCATTGGTTATACAACGGACACTCCAAGTCAGCTCTGACACACCGTGATTTACTGGCCCACATGACCCAGAGGTTGTAGAGGTCACTTCGCTCATTTGTGATTAGATTCAGGAAAATGGTCATGCCTCAACCACCCTTCTCCTTTCCATGGCTTCATTCACAGGCAGGCCATGCAAATGGGGTCTCCAGAACTACCTCCTTCTGGCCGGGTAACAGCTGGGATCAAAAGGGGTCTCCTGAAAAATCCCAGGCCCATCCCACTGCCCAGCAGGCCCCAGGCCCAACCTGAACCATTGTGCAAGGCAGGAGAGGACCAGCTCACATCCCAGGATGGAGGGCTGCGCTGGCGCCTCTAAACCCACAAAGAATGGAACTGGGACAAGAGTCGGTTCTGAAGGAGACCCAGAGAAAACTCCCGGAACCCAGGCGATGGAGCCAGGTCAGACAAATAAGCAGACTCACCAGGCCATTCCCACGTCCAGACCTAATAAGCCAGCAGTAAGACCCACAGACGTCACCACACAGCGGCACTGAAGCTTGCTGCCTACACCTGAACTTCAGGCGCCTTCGCCTCTTTGGTGGCCGGTAGGATATCTTCCCACTATGTGTATTAGGCTGGCTCTAAACTCCTGGGCTCCAGAAATCCTCCCATCCCACCTTTGGAACAGCCAAGAGTACCAGCATACGCCATCATGTCTGATTTGCTCAGACCACTTCAGTTATTTCACTGAGAACCACACAAAAGACAAGACCCAAGATACCTCCTGAGGTCCTCAAGGCCAGCCCTTTGCAAGTAGAAGGAACCAGGGTCACCAAGGCAGGGTCTTGCTGCTGGCACACACTCCCCACCCAGAGGTGCCCTGCACCCTGATCTGCCACTGTCACAATGAACAGCTACATGTCCATGAACTATCTGTGGGGAGATACATTCTGAACCCCAAAAGGGCCAGGCTGGATCAAAGGCCTCACTTAGAAAATGGCTAAGTCCAAGTCACGGTCTTCTGTCATTTACAGCCTTTAAACCAAGACAGTTAAGAGGGCGGTGGAGCCCCTGTGGAGGAGGGAGACCCACAGACAGACAGACAGACAGACAGAGCTATCCAGACACTCTGATGCAGACACACACACACACACACACCCCTAGACCCACAGGTCATGTACGCCCACCTTCACAAACATCCCACAAAGGACAGTCCTCAATCCAACACTACCTTCACTCAGCCTTCCAGGACCCCAAAGCCAACAGACCGGCTGGCAGGCTATGCACACTGGTACACACCTGTACTCCCAGCACCAGGGAGGCAGAGGCAGGATGATCACCCACGAGTTCAAGGCCAGCCTGATCTACACGGCAAGACCCTGCCCCAATAAAAACAAAAAAAAACAAGAGGAAGATTTTGGGCCATCACGGCCTTTATTCCATGACAGAGTCAAGCAGGAACTAGATTCATTCTCAGGCTTCGTCAGAAGATGCAGAATACTGGGGACACAGATTGGACCCCAAAGTGACAATAAGTTAGGGGGATTCTCAGACGGCTGACAAGGCAGAGGTCAAATGGGACTCTCTTAGAGCTACTTCCAGCTGCCCAGCTCTGCCCTCCCAGCAAGGCTAGTTCCAGGACAGATGGCTGCAGCTGAAACACAACAGGGCGGGGAGACAGGGGCAGAGTCACCGAGTCACGAAACCAACCTGGTACCCAGAGCCACCAAGTACGTGCCTAACCACTGGGGGTGGCCAGGAAGGGGCTCCTGGAGAGAAGGCCCAAGGCAGGGGTGGGGACAGGGGCCACTCACCAGGCTCTCAGTTAAGTTCCTGCAGATTCTCATAATCGGGAGCCTCCTCTGCCTCCACCCCTTCCTCTTCTTCATCTTCCACCTCCTGGGACTTCAGGGTGGCTGGGAGGGAGAGACAGAGGGAGACTGGGGGTCAGCCTGCAGGCTATCTGCTGAAGGCAGGCTCTCCAGCTTCTGCCCCTTACACCTCGATACACACCCAGCTCAGCCCCGGTCACTGGCTGCAGCTCCTGGGACACATTCACATACTCCCGGCTCCCATCTGTGGGGGACAGATCAAGAGGGACAGTGATGCGAAGGGCAGGCCATGTGGAGGGTGGGAGAGGCTATGGGCCGTACACAGAGCGCAGAGTCACCTACCCAGAGACGCTTCTGCACTCTCCTCGCTCTCGGGGACGTTCACGTAATCTTCACCTGACTCCACTGTAGGACAGAAATTGCAGTGCAGTAACTAGAAGACCCTCAGCCAGGCACTGGTTCCCAGAGGCCGCCCAGGTCTCCAAACACAGCCTTCCCCCGAGGCAGGCCCACAGGATATAGAGAGAATATTCAGGAGAAGCAAGGGGAGCAGCAAGGGCAAGGGCCATGGAGGAGGACAGAGATCCACTGGACCAGTGCCACTGGAAAATCAAACGGCGACAGTATGGGACTCTGAGAGCACGGCAGGGAGCAGGGATCAAAGGAGCGCAGAGGACAGACATCTTGGTGGCATGTGGAAGAGATGGCACACTTGGTCCAGATGGCGTCCCCTCCTCATCAGACCTGTCTGGCTCCTCAACATTACTAGCCATTGCCCATACTACACCCTCCCAGGCCCACACATACCACTCGCCATGTTACATGGCTGTTTGCTTTCTGCTTTCACCGCTGCCTGGATTCTGTATGAGCATGCAGACAAGCTGGGCTTCGGAGCCAAATATCCTGGTTCAAATCCCAGTTCTAGCACCAACCAGCTATGTTACCTCAGATAAATTACCTCAATGCTCTGTGACTCAGTTTCCTCGGCTGTAGAATAAAGTTCAAAACAAGACCTGCCCCACAGGACTATTGCGAGGACTGGAACAGTAAATAGCAAAATAGAGCCTGCCATACACTATTTGCTACCAAGTATCTATTAATAAACCCGCTGGGTACAGCAACACATGCTTGTGGTCCCGGAAAGCTGAGACAGAAGGTAACTTGAGCTCCAGGCTTAAAGGCCAAATTGGGCATCACAATAGCAAGACTATGCCAACCAATCAGTCAATAGAAATGAAAAAATAAACCCTAGCATAGTACAGAGACAGAAGTGAGGGGCAGGAGGGAAGGGGGTAGTCAGCAGAGTACCCAGGAACTGTGAGGTTTAACGGGTTAATGTATACTACAAGGGCATGAAGTCGGTCCTCAGGTACCAGTACCTCTTTTAGTATCTTTGTGTGTATGCTATGCAGATGCACACACCCATGAACACGTGGAGGCTTTATCCACTCCACCTCAGTCCATTGAGACAATGCCTCTCAATGAACTTAAAATTAGTCATTTTGGCCCTAGCAAATGATTCTTTTATCTTTACAAATTTGCTGAATTGACTCACTAAATACCTAACATAACCCAGCAGACATACCCAGGAAATGAGTGAGGGGTTGGATGGATGGATGATGGACAGATGGATGATGGATGGATGAATGGGTAGATGATGGATGGATGAATGATAGATGGATGATAGAAGGATGGATGGATGGATGGGTGGATGGATGGATGGATGGGTGGATGGATGGATGGATGGTGGTGGATAGATGGATGGAAAGAATCACTTAAACAGTCTCGGGGTTCAGGAGAGAAACGACAAATTAGAAATCCGGACTACAAATGGAACCAGAGGCCAGGTGTGGTGGAACATGCCTACAATCCCAGCACCCAGCAGAGACAACTGGATCTCTATGGGTTAAAGGCCAGACTAGTCTACAAAGCAAGTTCCAGGGCAGCCAGGGCTACACAGTGAGATTCTGCCTTAAACAAAACAAACAGAACTTGGGGACAGACAAAATAGTCTAGGGTAAATACAGAAAGTTGGGTGTTCCTGAATTAAAACTCCAAAATTCAGAATATTCCAAAATCCCAAACCTTCGAGGCACTGGTGTAATGCCCCAGATGGTAAACTCTACACTGGGAAATTTCGGTTTTATGCAAAAGATTAATTAAAATTTGCATAAACTACCTCCAAAGCTGAGCATGGTGGCACACACCTTTAATCTCAGCACCTAGGAGGCAGAGGCAGGTAGATCTTTGTGAGTTTGAGGCCAGCCTGGTCTACATATCAAGTTCCAGGACAACCAGGGCTACATAGTGAGACCCTATCTCAAAACAAAACAAAATTCTACCTTCAGACTGATATACACACACACACACACACACACACACACACACACACACACACACACACACATATATATATACATATATATATCCCCAACAAAATTCACTATATATCTGTAGATATTCCTAAATCTGTATTGTGGTGTTTCAGGTAAGGGACACTCATGCTACACAGAGAGAAGAGGATAGAACACCGAAGATCACCAAACCCTAAGGGAAGTTCAGGAAAGAACAGCAGGAATGGAAGAGACCAATGCAGAAAAATGCAGCCCAAGAAAAACAAAGACCACATGGTAAGCAGAAGAAAGCTTCAGTGAGAGAGAGTGTGAGTGAGAGACAGACAGACGACATAGACAGAGACAGAGAGAAACAATCTCTAACCAAAGTTCTTACAGATACATTAGATGGCATTGCTTCCATGAAACAAGAACAGGGTACTATACAAAAAGAATACCGAGAAGCCCAAAAAAGAGCTTTCAGATAAGAGAAATGATTTTTTTCTTTTCTTTTTGTTGGTGGCAGTGCTGTTTTTGTTTTTGAAGCAGGGTCTCACTATATATCGGCCAGGCTAGCCTCAAACTCAACCCTCCTACCCAGACTCCTGATGCCAGGGTTATAGGCGTGTGCCCTCGCATCCAATCCAGAAATAAAATTTCAATGGAAGGGTTAAAGAAGAGTCAGGAAATTTCTTAGACAACAGAAAAATGGTAAGACAAAAGAGGGAGGAAGGAAAAGCAAGGCAATCGGAAGTGAAGAGCAGGAAGTCCAACATCTGAAGGAGGAAATGGAAGGGCGGCAATCACTCAGAAATGAGAGGGAAGAGAGGTGCAGCCAGCAGCACATGGCGGAAGGAGGTGGACAGAAACCCTGACTCACTGGAGAAGGCGCTGTCTCGGAGGCCAGGGTTGCTGGGCACAGGAGCAGAGGAGACCACGGGAACGGCGGCCGGGGTGCTGTCAGGGAGCACCTCTCTGGAAGGAAGGAATGAGGAGGTGAGAAAGGGTCCCCAACTTCCACCCTCCCCTCCCCCCTCCCCACTCACAGGTAGCCCTCATTGGGATAGTCGTCCTCGTCCTCATCTTCATCCACGTTCTCACAGGCTGGCTCTGTGAGGAGTGAGAAGTCCACGTGACCTGGGACAGCTCCAGCCTCCCCACCCCACCCAGTTCCCCAGACCCCAGACCCACCCTGGTTCTCGTAGCTCGCCACACTGTTGGCTTCAAAGAGAGAGGGGGAGGAGGGAGACGGAGTCAGCTCGGGCTGCACACCCTCTCCCCAGTCCGCTAACCCTGTACACTCTTACCATCCTCTGAATCTTGCCGGGAAGATGGCATCCGATGGGAACCCCCAAGGGGCTGTGGGGATCTCCTGGAAGTCAAAGGTCAGGGACCAGGTCTAAGTAGGACTCTGGGGCAAGCGGGGTCGCAACAGGGAAAAAGCCACGTCCCCCCACCCTAGAAGGTGGAGGAGGCACAGCGGATCAGAGGGAGGCAGCTGAGGGGTACTCACGGAATGGGGAGCAGGTCTGGCTGCCTCAGGGGTGGGAAGGAGGTAACAAGAGGGTAGGAAGTGGAAGTTGTTCTGGGGACGGTTATTTCTGAGGACATAGAACCAAGCTTGAGGGAATGACTCCAGACACCACCCCCACCCCCGACCCATGTCAAGGCCTCTAAGGACAGATGTACCCCTAAAACCATGTCCTAAACAGGCATGGGGGCTCCCACTTTCCCCCAACCCATCCCAGGTAATAGACAGCTAGGGTGAGCAGGACAAAGGCACACTCCCAAGAACCCTCAAGGAAGGCCGAGGACCCTGAACTCACGAGGCGGTTTGATGAGGATGCTCCTTGGGTACAAACTGGTAGGAAAGAGGCGGCTTGGGTATAGGCCCAAGAGGGCCGCAGCCCCAAGCCCTCCATCAGAACAAAGGGAAAACACATGGGGGGGGGATGGGACTCACCTTTCTGTGGAGGCACTCTCGTAGGAGGCTGGAGGAGAGAGGGCCAATGAGGCAGGATCAGGGCGCACCAGGAACAAAGACACTCAGTCCATCCCATCCCGTCCCGTTCCCCCCAGCAGGACCGAGGCAGGGACAGTTCGAGGGAGCCAGGGGCTGGGGAGGGCATGAGGACCCAATGGGGTGCCCAGCACCCAGTACCCCAGAGCTCCCCACTTACCTGGCAGCTCACGGCAGCGCACACACAGGGCAGCCAGGAGTGTGACCAAGAGGGGCAGCAGCAGGAGACCCAGCTCCAGGGGGCTCAGCGCGTCCGCTTCCATCTGCAGGGCACCTGCCCCAGACCCTGCCGCACTGCAGCCCCTCGAGGCAGAGCCGCAGCAGCAGGGGTGTGGGACTGAGCGGGCCCCAGCCCGGGATCCGGCGGCGGCGGCGGCAGGCAGCTGCGTCCTCCTTTGGGGCTCAACGACCCCCACTTCCTCGCTGGACTGAGCGTGAGGTCGGTGCCGGCCGTTTCTAGGCTCAGAGCCTGAGCTGGGGCCTGTGCCCCAGCTACCCGACGCGCGATCCCTGTGCCCAGCTGTACCTGCCCCTCTCTTGCTCCCCGCCTGCCTCTGCTCCTCCTCACCACCCGCGTGCGACAGGAAGCTGTGGTGAGGGCAGGAAATCATCAGGCTCCTCAGCCGGCTGCGCCTGCCCCCTGCCCACTCACCCCCACCCAGTTGTGGGAAGGGGGAGGAGGAGGCAGAGGGACCGTGTGAAGGAAGGGGCTGAGGCTCAGGACGAGACAACCCCTCCAGTGGGAAGGGAGACAGCCTGGCCAGCTGTGTCCTCCCCATGCCCGGGCGGGAGGACTGTGCGGAGGCTCTGTCAGGGACGGTGTGGGGCAAGGGCAGCACCGCCCCCCCCACAGCCTAGCCTCTGGGAGAGCAACTTCCAGGGACCACAGTGAGTCACGGTCACACTGAAGCAACTCACTCGGAAGAGAGCAGTCCTCCAGATCACCTAGCCCAGAAGACAGGGACCTACCCACAGGGTGACCCAACTGCCCTGCTAAGTCAGTCAGTCCTGAGGCCACAGACGTTCCCTGAAACCAAGGGCACCCGCAGAGAGACAAGCGGCCAGTCGCAGTCTGCTTACAAATTTTATTCCATTACAAATAGCACCAAACCCCTTGGGCTGCCCTAGTAGACAGGACAAGCCCCATTTCTGGACCCCCATCTCTTCCCTGGGCTGCCTCTGTAGTGTCTGGGAGCGGGGGGACCTATCCCCCGGGCTTCCTCCTTGGACCTGGGCCTGGTGAGGGCTTCTGCCCGGGCACCTCCTGGGGTGGGCCCGGGGCCGGCTGGGCTGCACCTGTGGCTGGGCCACAGCCCCTCAGATGAGCACGCTGGACACGGGGACCCGGGTGGAACGGCCTCGCTGAGGTACCACAATCCGGTCATCCGAGGGCCCCGTCTCATGCAGGAGACCTGCGGGGAAGGAAGGGGTCGGGGCCAAGGACAATCAGGGAAGAGGCGGCAAGGGGACAGGGGACAAACAGAGGGCAGAGGGCAGAGACGGGGCGGGGCAGCCCAAGTCCTCAGAACTGTGTACAGACAGAAAGCCCGTACGCTTTCAGACAGACTCAGAGCTGAGTGGGATGGGACCGGGAAGCCGGGACTCTCAACCCTGGCCGGTGGCCTGGGCCTGGGCGGATGGGATGGTCCGAGTGGAGGGGGAGCTGTGGACTAAGAGACGTGGGGTGCCTACGGATGAGCCAATGCCAGCGGATGAACAGACTGATGGGCAGTACGGTGACCCTGGGCTGACAGCGGCCCTCACTGACCCTGCACGTGGAGCTGAGCCCGCCGGCGGTCGTCCTCGATGAACATGGCCGTGCCCAGAAAGGCCGCACCACCCAGTGCCCCCACAAAAGCACAGAGCATGAGTGAAGACTGCAGGGCCCGGAACTCGGACAAGAAGGAGGCGGGCCAGTTCCGTCGGAGGCGGTCAGAGATCTGCCGGGACCAGAGAGTCAGCCCCACGGCCCCGCGGGTAAAACCTTCACACACCCTCCTTCCCATCCACCAGGGGCGCTGCTAAGGGAAAAAGTGCCCGAGGTGACTGTTGCCGAACGAGGCCAGGCTATCCCATCCTATCACCAGCCACCGGCCAGCTGCCGGGGTGGGGAGTACCAGGTTCCCCAAACCACCCCATCCCAGCCAAGGATAGTTAGTACTCACTAGACCAATGAGGTAAGGGCTCCCAGCATCGCCCAGCAAATGGGACAGCACAATCTGGAAGGCCTCCGCGGTGGAGCGTCGGGTTGGGATCACCACATACTAGGAGGGAGAAGGGGGAACTCGGCAGGGGTCCCAGAGAAACCAAGGCCAAAGCCCACTGCAGGCCCGAGGCAGGCCCAGAGGCCCCTCTGTGGCTGGACTCTGGCATACATGTGCAGCTGAGGTTTGAGGGGGAAAGGCCAGAACGCAGAATGAGTGCCACCACCTGACCCCCGATCCCTGCTCCCTTCGGCCTCTGCCCAGCTACTCACCAGGAGGATGTCGGCCACGATGGCCCAGTTCATAGACAACAGGGTCTCTCCAATGAAGATAAAAATCTGGATGGCAGAAGAGGGAGAGGGTCACGTAACCAGGCTTAGCCATTAACTCACTTAGTCCCCGTCACACCCCACAAGGCAGGGGCTAGCCTCAGCGCCAGCACCTCACGTGGGAGGAGACAGCGCGGCCCCCAGCTGGGAAGGCCCAGGGCTGGGATTGGAAAGGCCGCATGCCACCTTCAGTGTGCTCTGAACTCCTCTGCGGGCTGACTCTGCACACGGAGTTAGCGGCTGGTGGTCATCCTCGATGGCCATGGCGGGGCCCAGGGAGGCCACGCCACCCCTCCTGCCCCCCCCCCCCCCGTGCAGAGATGGATACCCACTAGACCCCCGGTGTCCGACTCACGTAGGTGGCCACGATGCTGCCTCGGGCACAGGCCAGGGACAGGAAGAGGAAGGGCGCAGAGCCCAGGAGGCCGGTAGCACAGACCAGCGGGTCAGCCCGCGGGTTGATGCGGCGCAGGCGGCGGCTGATCTCCACACCCAGGCCCACGCCCAGGACTCCAGTCAGGCAAGTGATGAGCCCGAAGATGAGACTAGGGGTGGAGTCCGAAGGTGAGACTCCCCCTGGCCCCGCGAGGACGGTCCACCCCAACTGCCCTCGTAGCCAAATCCACCCAGCACAGACCCTCAGAGCCAGTGTGTTACCTCATCACGTGGTTCTCGGAACCAGAACCTGAGACTCCAAGAGTGGAGGTAGCTGGTGGAGTCGGAATTCAAACTTTTCTGGCCCGAGTCCGAATCCCCGATACCCCGATACCCGCAGTCGCCCTGCCCAGCCCCTCCCACGTACCTGTCGGAGGAAGAGCACGATTCCCCGGGGAGACAGGGCAGGGTCTCCCCCAGAACAACTCGGGAGCGCAGCAGGAACGCTGGAGCCCAGAGAGCCAGGGAGCCCGTGACGAAGGCCACGGCAGTGAAGCCCAGGGAAGACAGGACGAAACTCGGACTGTGGACAGCGGGAGGAAGTGAGTCCCCCGGGCGTGCCCTCTCCTCCCTCCCCGGCTCATTCTACTGTCAGAGTTGGACGCGACCCCGCGTCTATATCTCAGGCAAATGCCTCAGGTGGGCAGCAATGCCTGGGTCTCTGGCCATAAATGAGGCTTCCTGGCAGGACACACAACTCGGCCTGTTGAAGACGGCAGCCCCCCGAGGCCTGAAATACGGAAGGAAGGGGTGAACTCACTTGCGCGCCAGCGCCTTCAGATCTGCCCACCACGAGGTGGGGCTCAGGGGTGGTGACCCCGAGTGGCGCTCCACAGCTCCTCTTGGGGGCTCCTGTACCACCAGGAACAGCAGCAGGACAGCCACCATCCCCAGACCTGGTGTCACCTGGGGAAAGAGCAAGATTTGGGATGCAGGGCAGGGGTATACTGACCGTCGGGGGCCACGGAGAAGGAGGAGGACAGGCAGGTTAGCTCCCCAGGTCTTAAACTCCTTAAGGGCTGGCTCAGAGACATTGGGGCTGCGGCTTAGGAAGGTTTGCCACTGGGGACATCCTGTTTCTACAGGCCTAGGGTTGCTTCTTCTTTGGCAACAGCACCCTGATTTTGCTTCAAGGACCCCCAACCAAATTTCTCTCAGTCCACATGGTTCAGACTGGATCTAAGGCTGTAACCAAAAGGGCTATCACTCTCCGGCCTTTCCATAACTGATTACATAATGGGTATGTGACCCACGTTCATCCAATCGGACACCATCTCGTGACTACTGTTCAGGGCTCTGAGGTGCCCAAGTTGCTCGGTTGAGGACAATCGCTTGGGAATAAAGTTAACATGGGGAAAACAGAAAGCGAGCGAAACCAGGGATGGCACGGGAGTCCTGGTCAGCTCCACTTTCCCTTAGGAAAACAAATACTGTCCCTTTCTGGGGCATCCAGCTTTACATCTGCAGCAAGACCTTTGGCTCCCTATGGAGGCCCAGGCTTGCCGAGGCTCAGCTCAGCACAGTGAGCACCGCCACACAGAGGGAGCGTACAGGCCAGGGAGCCTGCCTAGTGAGTAAAGGGTCTTGTGGCCAAGCCTGGCAACCTGAATTCAATCTCCAGGACCTTCAGGTGAAGGAAAAAAACCAACTTCCTAAAGTTGACCTCTGACTCCCACGGTCGGGCATTGCATGCACACATACTTTTTTTTTTTTCTCCAGACAGGGTTTCTCCGTATAGCTTTGCGCCTTTCCTGGAACTCACTCGGTAGCCCAGGCTGGCCTCAAACTCACAGAGATCCACCTGCCTCTGCCTCCCGAGTGCTGGGATAACAGGGGTGCGCCGCCACCACCACCACCCAGCACATTTTTTCTTTTTTTTTAAGAAAGTTAAAAAAGGGAATATCTGAAGAAAGAAAGGGAGATCAGTAAGGTTGCTGACTCCCCTAACTCTAACCAGACTCACCCGCAAAGCCCAGTGCCAGTCTCCGGCCACATCCTTCACTTTGGAGCCCGCAATGTAGCCTAGACCACTGTGGGAAGGCAAAGAGGAGAGAGTCACATGTGGTCAGGCAAAAGCCCACCAAGCCGGGGCAGTGGTGGCGCACGCCTTTAATCCCAGCACTCGGGAGGCAGAGGCAGGCGGATCTCTGTGAGTTCGAGGCCCGTCCTCGTCTACAAAGCAAGTTCCAGGACAGCCACAAAGGACTGTTTCACAAAGAAACCCTGTCTCGAAAAACAAAACAAATGCCCATCAAGCCCTTGGCCCGCCCCAGGCCCGCCCCCAGCCTGCTCACCTGCCCACAGGAATGGCAAAGTAGAAGACACTGAGCATCCGACTCCGCTGGTCTGCCACGAAGAGGTCGGCGATCAGGGTGGGCGCAATGGTGGAGTAACTGGCCTCCCCGACCCCCACCAGGCCCCGGGTCAGGAGGAGCAGCCAGAAACGCTGGGAAAGGAGACATGGGGGAGGTGGCATCCCACCCTGGAGCCAGCCTCCCAGGAGACCTCTCCAGGGAGCGCTGGAGAGGCAGCAGGGACAGCGAGAGAGGCCTGGGTTGAGAATCACACAGACCTGGCTGGAATCCTGGCTCCACTTACTAGCTGTGACTGTGAGAAAATAACTTAACCTCTCTGAGCCTCAGTTTCCTCATCTGCAAAAGGGGAACAACAACAGTTTGTTCACATGGTACTCTGAGGGCTTTGCACTCAGTAGGTGCAAAATAAATCTCGGGTTTCTATTTCCCCTCCCTCCTAGGGCCCACCCCAGTGGTGAATAACGATCTTAACCGGCGGACTGTCTGCTTACCAAAGGCACCTGGCCAGGGCACAGGATCGCCTGAGGGCACTAGGGGCTGCCTGGGGCTGAGGACAGCAGATGGGGGAGATCTCTAAGACACAGAAAAGCATCCGCCAGGGAACTGGGAGGGAAACACGTGGCATCATGTGTTTCCAGAGTTTTGGGAAGGAAGAAGTGGGTCACTGTGTCAGAGGCTCCCAAGAAAGGGGCCCGAAGGAGAGCCCCATGAAGCAACCGGGGAAACGCTGTGGTCTACAGAGCCAGCAGAGCGGCAGGGGCAGCACTGGAGGGTGCGTGGACAGAGGAAGTGCAGGCCAAGCGACGGCTGCCCCGGGCTGCTCTCTCACCCACACCAGCACCAGCCCTAAGAGGAAGCCCGGTCCCAGGAAGGGAGAGGACAATGGCCATTGCACAGAGATCAATGGCGAAGGAAAAACCCAGTGTTTAGGTGTGCAGTGGGAGAGTTAGGGGACAGGCCAAGTGACGAGTAGAAGAAAGCTCGTGAAGGACAGTGGGCGGGATGGGTGGGCAGGTTAACTCAGGCAATGAGAAAGCGGAAGATGGAGCAGAGCAAGGACCCTACAGAGGTTCCCCCACACTCAATCCAACATGGCTCCGAAGAACAGCAGCAAACATGGACGGGGAGTGGGGAGAAAGCACAGGGCCTCACCTCTCTGGGGATGAAGGACGACCCCAGCGTCACCAGGGACCAGAAGGCAATGCCCCCGCACATGAGGTACTTCCGATTGTACCTGTCACCCAGGTAGCCGAACACTGGTGCCAACACCATGTAACTGGAGATGAACACTGGGGGGAGGAGGCAGAGTGTCACAGCCGGGGTTCGGGTCCCTTGCTGCCCCAGCCCCTCCCTCCCCCACTCCTATTCCAGTTAGGGAGCCGGGTAGAGAAATGCCCAAACAGAGATCCCCACCCTCTTCTTCCCTGATGAACACCATTCCCATCCCAACCCTGTGACCCATCAGAGAGGGTGTGTGTGTGTGTGTGTGTGTGTGTGTGTGTGTGTGTGACCCAGGCTCATCTTCACAACTTTCCAAAACGCCCTGTGTAGAATGGATCGTCCAGCTGGCATGACCCACCTTCCACCCAGCCTGAAACAAAATCCACATCCACACCACACGCACTGTGTCCTGTCTAATCCAGCCCCTTCCTCTTTCCCGCCCTGCACCTTCATGACAACTGTCAATATCAATACCACATTAGGGTTCGGCACTCAATGTCCCCTCAAAGCAACATTTTCATGTCTCTCCTGAGCTTCACAAAATTCAACTGCTTCTAATTCCAACCCAGACAGTTACAAGGACTACCATCCATCCCAAACCCATTTTCTTTTCTTTTCTTTTCTTTTCTTTTGGGGAGTGGGGGGTGGGTGGGAGGGGAAGGTCTCACTATATACACAGGCTGCCCCGAGCTCACAGAGTTCTCCAGCCTTTGCCTCCCAAGTGCTGGGATTAAAGGATTAACACCTGCTGTATGCTTTCTTTTACATTTTTACATCTTACTTTTCACACTCATCCATCTGAAATTATCCCGTTTTAATTAACCCCCTCAGGCACAGGAGGATGTCAGCTCCTGCATGGGCCATGACTGTGAGTCTCATTTAACCCACAAGCTGGCACAAAACAAGGGTTCACTTCACGTGTGCTGAATGAAAAGCAGGATGGGTAATGAAACCACCTAGGGAGGTCTGCTGCTTCTCTAACTCAACACCACCTTGACCTAAGACCTCACTCTCACTTCTCCACACACAAGTGCCTCCGGTTCTGCATGGGCCTGGGGCAGGGAAACAAACACTTCAAGACCCGGTTTCGAATTCCCATTCACCTGTCTGCTTATGTGACCCTGGGCAAATCCTAACCCTCCTCAAAGTCTGAGTTTGCTTATAAAATCTAAATAAAAGCCAAATCCCCGTGCAAATCAGGAAGAACCACGCTTCTGCTCAGTTGTAGAAGGATAAGCAGGCAGGAAGGCCTCGCCAAAGTCCCATAGGGCTTCTACACCTCTAAGGTGCTCTACTGGGACCTGGCATAGAGTGGGTTCTCGGAAAGAAAGGAGAGAAATAAAACTACCCCCCCACCCCCCCGCAAGTAATCTTGCTATATTTACTGGTGCCTACTAGGTGCCACACCCGGCATTTCTTAGTCCTCACACCAGTCCAAAGAATTAGCCCATTTTATGACTAGCTTCATCCTACAGACTGGAAAGATGAGGCCTAGAGAAGGTGAGCATGTCGCCTGCCGTCACATAGTAAATGTCACGTCCCAGCTCAACTGGACAGCCCTAGCGCAGTCCAGGCCATTACCTCCGAGAGCCCTGGCCAACAAGCCCTCACTAGGCCAACCCGCATGTGTGTAGGCCCAGCTGAGGCAACAAAAGGTGACTGGCTGTGTGAGCAGGAGCCTCACTCACCAGTCTGGATGAGGCCAGAACTGCTATCTCCAATGTTGAAGAAGTGCTCAATGTCTGGAAGGACTCCTGGAAAGAAAAAACAAAAAGAACTGGATGAGCACGGAGAGGCAGCCCCATCCTTGTTAACTGCTTCCTTCCCCACGTCCCTTCTTTCTAGAACCAGTGCCTACCGGCCACGGTGAAGCGGTCCATGTAGTTCAGGAGGTTGATGTAACACAGCACCGCCACTATGAGGGTCGAATGGCCCTGAGACAAACCAGTGATGCGCTGCAGGCCTTCACGGTCTGGGACCTCGGGCTCCCCGGACTTGGGATTCCCCATGGGCCCCGGCAATCCCGGGTGGCCAGGCGCTGGCCCGTCATCTGGGTCATCAGCTTGGCTGAGGAACGGCGCTGTGTCGGACCCTGCCATGGTCCCAGGAGCACGCAACCGCCCACGCTCGGGTCCCACCTCCGACGGAAGGAGATTAGCGAAAGGATGGCGAGGAGAGTTGCCCACAGCCGGCTAGGAGCGTGCTCCAAAGCACAGAGCACGACTGGGAAAAGCCCTGGGCTTCGTCATTCCCTCTGGTTCCAACGGAGAGGTCGTGTGAGATGCAGGTGACGTTGGGGACAGGAGCGGGAAGACGAGGCCCCAGTCGCCCTTCCCACGCTGATGCTCTCCTCACCCTGGGAAGGAGCGCGCCACACTCGCTGTCGCTCAGTCCCGGCGCTGCACCACGGCCGTCGCCATGTTGCCCCAGAGCAGGTCATGTGACACCGGAGCCCGACCGGAGACAGTCACCCGGTGCAAGGATTGAGCACGTGACCTTCCACCGACTACGGAAGCCTCCAAGGCTTCTTGGGCTCCTGCACACAGCCAAGCACCATGGCAACCCGACGCTTGTTCCCACTTTCACTAGCAGTCTCCAGGGGGGCCTCGCAAGTTGGCAAAATCGAGCGCCTTAGAGGGAATGCCCATTTATCCGATTTCTTGTCATCACATGAAATAGTGAATCACAAAGGTTTGGAAATAATACATCTCTCCAGATGCTAGTGAGAAGTTCCCACTTTTCTTCTTCGGTGATTGTGATGGCTTCATTGCTCAGAAATCGTTGAACGGCGAGCAGCTACCCCCTTTTATTTCCCAATCATGAGCTTTTACAAAATGTGGACACTTAGATTCCTATAGAGTCGGGCGTGGTGTCTTTAGTCCCAGAAGGCAAAGGCAAACGGACCTTTGCAACTTCAAGGCTAGCCTGGTTTACATAACGAGTTTCAGGGCAGTGGAAGCCACAGAATGAGACCCTGCCTCAAACAAAAGATTCCCGCAGACTAGAAGGAAAGGACTCACCAGTATGGCCACAGAGTTTACCTCCAGCAACCAAGACTGGAGTGCTCGCGCCCTCTGGTGTCTCTCCTGCAGGGTAGGCAGGGGCTCAGAACCAAAGAACTGCAGCGCCCAACACGGAAAGCCAAGCAGTGATGGCACACGCCGTTAATTCCAGCACTCAAGAGGCAGAAGCAGACAGGTCTCTGAATTTGAGGCTAGCCTGGTCTACAGAGCAAGTTCCATGGCGGCCAGCGCTAAACAGAGAAACCCCGTCAAAACAAAAGAAACAAAAGCCAACCCCACTGGGTGTGGTGGCTCAAGCCTCTAATCTTAGCGCCTGAGGCTTTTTTTCCTTTGCTTGTTTTTAGTTTTTCTTTTGTTTTCTTCCAAAGTTTCTCTATGTACCCCTGACTGTCCTAGAACTCACTTTTTAGACCAGGCTGGCCTCAGACTCACAGAGATCCACTTGGCTCTGCCTCCTGAGTGCTGAGGTTAAAGGTGTGCGACACCCCCGCCCCAGATTGCTTGTTTTTCTTAATATACATACATTCTGAATAAAAATTACTGTAATCCTATGAAAGAGCTGCTTTGCAGTCCCACTTCCAGAGCCGGGGATGTAGCTCAGTTGATAGCATATTTGCCTAGCATGGCTGAGACCCTGGGTTCGATTCTCCAGTATCTCATAAGCCAGGCCAGTGAGTGGCAGGAGGCAGAGAGAGGAGGTTTGCAAGTTCAAAATGTTCCTTGATACATAGTAATAGCAAGTTCAAGATGAGCTTTGGGTACATAAGACCCAGTCTCAAAACAATTAAAAGTAATTAAAAATAAAGAAGGTTTGAGGACTTAAAGTCATAAACCAGCCTGGACGAGGTAATGGTGATGATGATAATAAACAGAGATAAAGCTCAAAATACTTAAGGGCCAGCAAGATGGCTCAGAGGATAAAATACTTGCTGCCAAGGCTGACAACCTGAGTTCCATCCCTATGACTCAAATGGAGGAAGAAGAGAACTGACTGCCACAAGCTGTCCTCTATCTCATACGGGTACCATGGCATGCACCCAAAATAAAAATGCAATAAAAATAAAAATTTTGCCGGGCGGTGGTGGCGCACGCCTTTAATCCCAGCACTCGGGAGGCAGAGGCAGGCGAATCTCTGTGAGTTCGAGGCCAGCCTGGGCTACCAAGTGAGTTCCAGGAAAGGCGCAAAGCTACACAGAGAAACCCTGTCTTGAAAAACCAAAAAAAAAAAAAAATAAAAATAAAAAAAAAATAAAAATAAAAATTTTAAAACACTGTTAAATAATAGAATGTATACTATATTATTCAATTCATATGAAAATCTAGTGACTGAGACGGGCCCATAGTCCCACATGCTCAGGAGGCTGAGGCAGGGGATCACTCAAACCTAGGCATTTGAAGCCATCTGGGCTATTTAATGAGTCTCTGACCCCCGCCCCCCCAAAATCATATTTGCATTTGAGAAAAGCTAACCATCGGTTGCAGATAGATTGGAGAGGGTTAGGAGGGAAGCAGTGGCCTGTGTTATACTGCAGACAAGGCCTGGGAGAAGAGAGACAGAAAAGCCTCCTTATCTGAGGACGGCGACAATAAAGGTAGAAACTAATTAGAAGCTAGCCTGGGCTTCATATGAAACCCCATTGCTGGGGGAGGGGTGCATGCCTTTAATCCCATCACTCAGGAGGCAGAGGCAGGTGGATCTCTGAGTTTGAGGCTAGTCTAGTCGACAGAGCAAGTTCCAGGACAGCCAGGGCTACACAGAGAAATCTTGCCTTGAAAAACCAAAAAAATACAAAACAAAAACTGTCAAGAGGGGTGGGGGTCAAGCGTGGAGTAGATAATGAAAATGAAGCAAGTATCAATGACGCTTAAGACCCCAGGTTCCATCCCAAGCATCACCAAGCTAAGTGTGAAGCCAGTGGTAGAGCGCCTGCCCAGCCTGAGTGAGGGCCTGGTTTCTAATCTCAGCACAAAAAGGAGTCAGGGGTGACACATTATTTCTGGCTCATTCACTGAGATGGTGGCAGTGGGGTTCTCTGAGACATGAGATTTATTCCTTTATTTTTGCGAGGAAACAACTGTGTGTATGAACAACGAGCACTGTTGAAAAGAACAAGACATTGTCAAGCACTTACAGACTGATGGGAAAGCAAGAAACAAATAATCAAACAGACGTACAGCTTTGTTTCATGCTAAGGTGGGACATAAAAATGTGACCATGGATGGGCAGTGGTGACCCACACCTTTAATCTCAGCACTTGAGGTGCAGAGGAAGGTGGATCTCTGAGTTCAAGGCCAGCCTGGTCTACAAAGCAGATGCCAGGACAACCATAACTGTTACACAGAGAAACCCTATCTTGAAAAACCACACACACACACACACACACACACACACACACACACACACACACACACACACGATGTGGACGGCTCTTCAGGAGCTTTAGGAAGAATTAATCTCTGAGTTAGAGAGGATAGCAGGAGTTGGGGAGATTGGAGATTATAAAGGTACATAAGAAATGGCAAAATACCCGGTGTGGTGGCACACATCTACACTCCCAGCCCCCGGGGGGCTAAGGCAGAAAGACCTGGAGTTAGAAGGTAGCCCGGGTTACATGGAAAAACTGTCAAGAGGGGTATGGGGTCTTCTCAAAGATTTCTAACTTCTAGTATTTAAGGATTGGGTACGAAGAAAAATGATAAGAAAGAAAAAGAACCAAAGCACAGTGAGTATCTCACTGCCAAGTGTGGTCAGCAGAGCTGCATCCCCTGACTGCTCATCAGAGACAGGCATCCAGGCTCCTCCTCAGAGCTTCTGGTCCAGACCACATGCTCCAGTGCAGGCCCCCACTCCCCGTTTTATGAGTGTTTTACCTGCATGTATGTGTGTGTCTGTCCCCTCAGAGGTCTAAAGAGGGTGTGGAATCCCTAGAACTGGAGTTAACAGGTGGTTGTAAGCCACCATGTGGGTGCTGGAAATTGAACCTGAGTCCTCTGCAAAAGCTACAAGTGTTCTTAATCCCTGAATAATCTCTCGAGCTCCCTACCCACTTCCTTTTTTTGAGATGGAGTCTCACTACGTCACTCTGGCTGGCCTGGAACTTGGTATATAGAACAGACTGGCCTTGAATTCACAGAGATCCTCCTGCCTCTGCCTCCTGAGCACCAGGATTAAAGGTGTGCGCCACAATTGGCCCTTCATTTAAAAAAAAAATGGATTTTATTTATGTGTGCATGCCTGTGTAAGTAATGCCACGTGTGTACAAGTGCCTGGAGAAGTCAGAAGAGAGCATTGGATCCCCCAAGGTTGAGTTTCAGGCAGTTGTGAGCTGCCTGATGTGGGCGCTGAGAACTGAACTCCAGTCTTCGGCAAGAGCAGCAAGTGTTCTTCACCACTGAGCCATCTCTCCAGCATTTTATCAGGATCCTAGGACACTTGGATTACACACTCAAGTGTGCCAATCTCAAGAATTCAGAGTCTCAGGTTAGGCCTACTTGTATCTACATCTGGCTCTGCAGTGAATGGCTGTGAGAACCGTGGCAGGTTAATCGCATTAAGCTTTAGTTTCTCTGTAAAACTAGTGTCAGAGAGTTAATCGGACATTGAGTAAATGCTCATTACAGTTACAAAGGCATAGTCTTTGCTAAGTACAAGGGAAAATTGTAGAAAACTGGACCTTCTAGCACTTGCTACAGGGGCAAAGGTATGGATGAGCAATCCTACAGAACTCAAGAAGCTAAGGATTGACCCCGAAGCCATGCAAGCACACTATTGCTGACCTATATATGTCCTCAGGCCAGTTTTGAACTCACTCTAGCCCAGGCAGGCCTTCAGCTTTCTAAGACCCTGCCTCAGCCTACTGAGTGACCAGGATTATAGGTCTGTGCCACCAAACCTGGAGACCAGGTAGGTTCATATTCATGCCCATTCCATTTCTTTCTTTTTTTTTTTTTTTTTTTGGTTTTTCGAGACAGGGTTTCTCTGTGTAGCTTTGTGCCTCTCCTGGAACTCACTTTGTAGACCAGGCTGGCCTCGAACTCACAGACATCCGCCTGGCTCTGCCTCCCAAGTGCTGGGATTAAAGGTGTGTGCCACCACCGCCCGGCCCATTCCATTTCTACAACTAGACATCTGTGGAAACTACCCCACAGTCCAAAGAGAACCACTATAATGCTGTTGGCAATAGCTACAACTTGAGCTGTTTGCTTGAAGTAGCTACATCTGGGCTGTGTCTGAAATAGCTACATCTTGGGCTGCTATGAGTGACAGAAATCCTTAAGTAAGTGATTTCAACAAGACAGTTATTTCAGTGCTGAGAGACTCCTAAGGTATGGCATGGAGACCAAGACACGGGCTGCCCTGTCTCACTGTGCTCCCACCGAGTTCCAGTTCTGAAGTCTGTGTTCATAGAACATTCTACCCCCAGTTGGCAGGAAGCAAGCACGCAGAGGAGTGCACACTGCCACACAGACGTCCCTGGAAGGGCAGCCTTTTCCACTGCCACCCCAGGAGGCTGAGTTACACCTGCTGGAGTCCTTCTAATACCTAACACAGTATGAGTGCCACGTTAACAGTTACACCATGTCGGCCGGCCGGGCAGTGGTGGACACACCTTTAATCCCAGCACTTGGGAGGCAGAGCCAGGCGGATCTCTGTGAGTTCAAGGCCAGCCTGGTCTACAGAGTGAGTTCCAGGACAGGCGCATAACTACACAGAGAGACTCTGTCTTGAAAAAAACAAAAACAAACAAACAAACAAAAAGTTACACCATGTCTTTTGGGAAGTAGTGATGAAGAAGAGCCTATATGAGTTCTGGCATAAATATTTTTCCATACATAAAAAACTAGGTAGGGTCTTGGTGTGTAGCCCAGGCTGACTTCAAATTCACAAACCTCCTGCCACCCAAGTGCATTCCCTAATAATTTTAATCCATAGTTGGTTCAGTCTACAGAAGCTTCATAGACTCATAGGCTGGTTATAGTGTCTGTAAGTCCCTTGAGGCACATGAGTGGCCAGGCCCCTCCTCTGAGAACCCCCAACTGCCAGGTTCCACCCACAGAACACTCTAACTGCCCTAAAGGCCAGCCCCAGCCTCTGCCATACAGAGTAAAGAGCCCAAGCTCAGAACTTGAAATCCCACCAAATCCCACCTTGGGAAGCTCCACCCACCCAAGAAATCCTATATAAATCCTGTCTTCTGCTTAGCTGTCCTGCTGCTTCTCACGGGAGCAGAGGCAACCATCCTCCTGGGCTATTCCCTCCCAATAAATGTCTTGTGTGAGGTTTGTTGGGCCACCAGTTCAACTTCGTAGTATTTCTTGGCTCCTGACTGCCAGGATACCTGTCTCATCAGAGTCGTAGCACTTACAGTGTCTTCATTCTGAATGTCTCTGCACAGTGTTGAAAGCCATGGATTTTGTTAACCAAGGACAAAGGATGGGTGTTTGGGAATAACTAATGGTCTCTATCACGAGAACTTCAAATGGGATCACATGAAAGAGACAAAGACAGACAGCATCAGGTGTTCCTAAGTTAAAGGCATCTCCCTTTATTGGCTGAGATTGAATACATAATAGTAATGTGTTCAGATTCAATAATTGTCATACAAGAGCTGAGAAACCTGGAAGCTATACTATGTCATGGAGTTCTTAAATATTAAAATTCAAAGGTATAACATATTCTCACAAAAAATTTTTTTAAGAAGTTGACATACTTCTTGTGAAAGTCAGACTACATATTAATTTTTTAGTAGACAAAGCTTAGAAAACTGGCTCATTATAATTAAAACAAAATAAAATTTGCTCTCCCACACAAAGGTGCATTTCAGATGGTTTAGACGTGACATACAATAGTCAGGAACCAGTACAGTCTAGCTGTAACCAGTGAGAAGCAGAGTGGAGAGCTCAGAACAGTCAGCATCCACACCACAGCAGATCAGTTAGAACTCTATTCTCCTTTAGTGGTCTCAATATGAGAGATAAAAACAAAAGAACAAAAAACTAGCGAGCTAACAGAAGACAATGAAAGTTTCTTAACTAGTTTAGAGATCCAAAAGTAGCAATCCTGAGACTCCCCGCTAGAACCCCTGCCATTCTGGAAGTTCTTTCTCATTTTCCCTTAAAAAACAAAAAACAAAAAAGCAAAAACAAAAACAACAAAAAAAAAAAAAAAACACAAAACAAAAAACCCTTTCTAACAAAAGCCAGCTGTCTGCATTAAAGTTAAGAATGTCTGTTTGGTGAAAATCCCCCTGGGTACACAAAGTGCTATTCTGAAGGTTATTTGCAATTGCCCAGAACACAAGCAACTCCTCACAGAAAAAACACACAGAAGGAAGCCTCACAAGAAAACAAGCAGCTAACAAAGAAAAACCAGAAGGTGGACATTGATAAGAAATGGTGATCAGATAAAGGATATTAAGATATGCAGTGCTTTATACACAGTAGACTTGCAAATCAGAAAGTACAACAACACTAAATATTGGTAAAGATAAGGAAAGAGAAGTCCAAGAAAAGCAGTCCACATTCTGAAGAAAACTCTGGAAAAACCAGAAAAATGAACCTGCATAACCCACAGTCCCATCCTGGGCAAGTATGCCAGACAATTACCTACCCTGGCCCAGAAGGGAACACACAAAAAGATGTTTGCTGTGGTCTGGAATTTGGTTCCTAGGAGCTGGCGACTCAGGTATCCCTCCAATTAAGGCAATGTGTGAGTAAAATCATCTAATGCCACTATGGGGCAGCCACAGCAGATCGGAACAACAGATCTAGAAGGTGCTAACATGGCTAGCCTTTCACTCACACTGAGTGAAGACAGAATGTCTATTGCACAGTACCATGTACATACACTAAAATCACACACATTCAGAAAATCATCTTATAAAGACATTCATATTCAGATACAAATATACCAAGTGGGTGCTGACAGGAGAGGGCGGGAGGACCGAAAACTAGAGTAAACATCAAACTCAACAGCTGCATGTGCTCAGATGTGGCTAGATGTGCATGCCAGGAAGTATGTACCAGATGCTGGCTGAGTCCTGGGAGAGTGGATGCCCAGGGCTGAAGACACCACTCCTGTTAGCCTTTAAAAATTACCCACTGTCTACCTAGTCCTCAGCTTCAGCATAGATGTCATTGCTTGTTTATTTCCCTACAACCGAGTATCCCCACCAGGGAAGGTACCTGCATCTCAGCCCCCAAATGAAAATTAAAATCCCTGTTGGTCCCCAATGTGGCATAAATCACAAGCCTGGGCACCCAAATGCAAGGCTCATTTAGTTCAACAAACCCAACATACGCAGTTCACAGAACAGATGTCTGATGAAGTGCACTACTGAACGAAATGGTAGGGAAGCCAATACCCCTTCTCCATGCCCCAGGAGCTGCTGCTGTACACAGCACAAACACACACAGCCACAGGCCACCCAGGGCAGCCACAGTCACACAACTACCAATCAGTCAACCGCTTGAGACTATGGTCAACGAGACAGGGCAAAGGTCATGCCTTGGTTTTACCTCAACTTCACACATCCTTAGCATATGCACAGCCCAGGGTTCAATCCCCAGTGCCGGAAATAAATAAACGAGTTCTAATTCGGTTTCTGTTAGCCCTTATGGGGCAAAAAATAATAATAAAAGTGGGAGCTGTTGTCCCCAAGTCTTGGCTCTGCATCCAAACAGGAGGAAGCTTCAGCCCCAAACTTCAATGAGATCTCCGGATTCCATGCCCAGATCAGCTGGCAGCTCCTTGCCCGACAGCTTTGTCCCATCGAAGAAGAAGGAGAGCTTGTGTCCGGAGAGTCCCATGGCCTCCTCATAGTGCGCCATGAGGACCTCAAGAGGAGAGTCCTGTAGAGACACAAACAACAGATAGAAGAGTAGGAAAGGCACGTGGAGGACATGGGACAAAGGCCAGGAGCCAAGTGCAGTGGTCAGCACACACTTTCAAGTTCAATGTGCTAAGTTCATTCTCTAGTACCAAAAACAAAAAGGCAACTTTTAGCCAAACATGCAACATAAGCCTGAAATAACAGGACTTGCGGAATGGAGGCAAAAAGATCACAAGCTTCAGGCTAATTTGGGCTATATTGTGAGTCCCAAGCCAGCCTGGGCTACACAATAAGTCTCAGGACACCCTAGGCTACACGAGACCCTATCTGAAAATAAATTAAACAAAACAAAGAAAAAAGAACACGGGACAAGGAAGACGAGGGCACATCAACAGAGGAAGAACCCTGGAGGGGAAGGCAGGCCCCTCTCTGGGAACTCGTCACAGGTTTCTCAGGAACTGATGAGCGGGGACCAGAGGACAACTCTGGGGCACAGACTACGGGATAAACAAGCTCTCTAGGCCTCAGTCACATCCCCTCTGAAACAGAAACATGAATAAAGCAAACGCAAATTCTAAAGGAAGTTTGTGGTGATATTTTATCTGTGTACCCCAATAAAGTTTATCTGAGGATAAGAAGCCAGCCACTACAGTAAACATAGAGGTCAGGCAATGGTAGCACACACCTTTAATCCTATCACTCAAAAGGCAGAGATCCGTCTGGATCTCTGTGAGTTCAAGGCCACACTGGGAACAGAGCCAGGCGTGGTGGCACAGGCCTTAAATTTCAACACTAGTTAATCATAAAGACCTGGAGGTCTGTACAGACAGACAGGAAGTGGCAGAGCTGGGCAGGAAGAAGTCATGTAGCTGGGCAGAGAGAGGAAATGATGATGGCAGAACAGAAAGGCATATAGGCGTGGGTATACAGGAAGTAGGTCTCTTTGGCAAGGATCTCCAAGTGGTAAGAAGGTGGCTGGCTTCTTTCTGCTTTTCTGATCTCTCAGCTTTTTACCCCAATACCTGGCTCCGAGTTTTTTTTTATTAATTAGACCATTTAGTAATTCGTCCTACAGAAGTTGTTATGTGTGACTAAGAAAAGTTTTATGGGTTGGTATTTGTGCCCAAAGACACCTTGTCATCCTGACCAGGTACATTTGAATGTGGCCTTATTGAATTTGGGGCCTCCGCAGATACAATCAAGGTAAGGTGTGGTCACACCTCATTCAGATAGCTAATCCAACATGACTCAGGTCTTCACAGGAGAAAAGAGAGAGACACCAGGAGTACACCACGGAACTCTGGCTGCCACCAGAAGCTACAAAGAGAAAAGATTCATGTGGAGTCTCAGTCTACAGAACTGTAAGAACCGACTTCTGTTGCTCTAAGCCCAGCAGCTGCAGTAGCGTCACCCGTGTTCATCCCAAGGGGAGACACATTCCAAGACACTTAGCTGGTGTCTCAAGCCAACGACAGTACCAAACCCCACAGGCACCATGCATGACACACCTATGACACTTTAGGTACTACGGGGCACAAGAGAGCTCAGCAGGTAAAGTCACTTGGCTGCCAGCATGAGGACCTAAGTCCAATTCCTAGAACTCATATGGTGGCGGTAGAAAACTGGTCCCTTCCAGCTGTCTTCTGACCTCCATACATACTCCACGGCATATGCACACATATAGACACTATACACACACACACACACACACACACACACACACACAGATACATATATACAGATAGAGGTCAAAGCATCATGTGCTAAAATATTCACAGGAAATTTAAATTCCAATAATTTATCTTATTAAAATAGACAAGTTATATGAACTTTCCTGCCCTAGATTACAGTTACAAAAACCATCGAAGTCCCATATATATATATATATGCACACACAATTTTAAATAGGTATATTAGGAAATTAACAAAAAATAAAACTAGTTTTTTGTTGTTGTGTTTGGATTTATTTTCTCTCTTTCTTTCTTTTCTTCTCCTTTCCTTTTCTTTTTTTTTTTTTTTTTTGAGATAGGGTCTCACTATACTCTTGGCTGGCCTAGACCAGGCTGGCCTCAAACTCGGAGATCTGCCTGCCTCTGTCTCCTGAGTTGTTGGGATTAAAGGAGTGTTACCACACCTGGCAACTTAGAAGAATTTTAACAATATACTATATACTATAGTAAGAGTTACATATAATTTATGATTATATAAAAATCAAACAAGAAAAAAAAATAATAGCAAGTTTTAAAGCAAAGGTTCTCAACCTTCCTAATGCTTTGATCCTTTAATACAGTTCCTCACTTTGTGGCAACCCCTAACCATAAAATTTTCATTGCTACTTCATAACTTTAAATTTGCTATTGTTACGAATCACAATGTAAACACTGTTTTCTGATGGTCTTAGGCAATTCCTGTGAAAGTGTTGTTCAATCCCCAGAGGGGTTGTGACCCACAGGTTGAGAAGGGCTGTTTTCAAGTGAGCCAGAGAGATGGTTCACAGATAACGGTGCTTGCTGCCAAGCTTGATGACCTAGTTCAATTCCCAGCACCCACAGAGTAGAACCACCTCCCACAGGCTCTCCTCTGACCTTCACACATGCACTGTGGCACAAGCACCCACACAAATATACAAAGGGAAAGAACCCTAAGACTGAAAAAGGAGATGTGTGGCTTTGGGATATGGTTAGAGCTCAGTGACACAGTAACAGCTTAGCATGCACACGGTGTGGGTTTAATCCCTAGTACCAACAAATAAATAGATCAAAGCCATTATTACTGCACATCATTGTTATTACACAAGGTTCTTTCCATCTAAGGGGAAGAGATATGGGAAGGGGAACTGTGGTGGTCTGACTGAAAATGGCCCCCATGGGCTCATAGGGAGTGGCACTATTTGAAAGGATTGGGATGTGTGGCCTTGTTGGAGGAAGTGTGTCACTGGGGGGTGGGCTTTGAGGTTTTTCAGAAGCTCAAGCCAGGCCCAGTATCAGTCTCTCTTCCTGCTGCCTGCCGATCTGAATGTGGAACTCTCAACTTCCTCTCCAGCACCATGTCTGCCTGTGTGCCACCATGCTTCCCACCATGATAATAATGGACTAGACCTCTGAACCTGTAAGCAGTCTCAATTAAATGTTTTCCTTTATAAGGTTGCTGTGGTCATGGTCATGGTCTCTTCACAGCAATAGAAACCCTAACTAAGACAGGAACACATGGTTGCTGGTGGGAAGAAAGCTGTGGTTTGAATGAGAAAGGCCCCCCTAGGCTCTGGCATTTGAATACTTGATCCACAGTTGGTAACATTGTTTGGGGAAGCTTAGGTGTGGCCTTGTTGGAGGAAGCAAGTCACTGGAAGAAGGCTTTGAGAGTTTAAAGAATTCTGTCCTTTTGGTGTTTCCTGATTGTAATTAGCAATGGGGGCTCTCGGTGGCTGTTCCAGCAGCCTTGCAGGATGCCTCCACTCAACCATCATGGACTCTAACTCTGGAACCACAGACCCCCCCAAAACCCTTCCTTTTGTAAGTTGCCTTGGTCATGGTGGTGTGTCACAGCAACAGAGAGAAACTGATACAGGACTTGACAATATTCTTCTCTCTATGACCTAGGCTGGGTAGGCACACAGAAAGAGAGGGGCATTTGCAGTAAGGGAGGATTAGGAGGAGCCCATGTCCTGCCAACCCACCAAATGACAGGAGACTGGAAAGGGGAGGGGCATGGGCAGCACTTCTCCTACTCACAGGAGAGAGTGAGATCTCCAACATCTGGTGCTTCTCCTTCCCCTGCACCCGGAGGCGGAGCTGCTGGGTTGTCTCTGTGGCCTCTGAAGAACTTGTCAGCACCACACAATCTATGGAGAGAAGGATTGAGATGCCAGGCTGCCTCTGGAACTTCCCCTTATCTCCCAACCCCCACCCACAGCAAAGCCTTCCTCAAGACCCCTCCTCCTTGCCTTCCACTCACCAATGATGTCAGCCACACCAAGCTTTAGGGTCCTAGGGGTGGCAGTAGGGGACAGTTCTGTCTCTCCAAAGAGTAAAAGAATCCTGCTTGGAGACACCCCAAGATGATTGGCCATGTAATCCACCACATTCTGAAGGGGTTCCGACTAGGAAGAAGACAAAGGAATCTTCCAGCCTTGAAATTCCACACCCCAGCCCCGGGCTACCTCCTCAAACACAAGTTTCTGAACTATTCAGCTGTGAGATTCACCATATTTACCTGGCAAGTACAAAATTAAATAGTGTCACTCAGTGGTCTAGGCAAATGGCAGAGAGATGAAGCAGCTGGGGCTAAGGAGGTGGTTCAGTCAGCAAAGTGCCTGGCATACAAGCAAGAGGACCTGACTCTGGATCTCCAGCACTACATAAAAAACTAGGAGCAACAGGTAGTACCTGCAATCCTGATGCTGGGGGGGGGGGGGGGGGGGGGGAGAAAAGAGGATCCCTCGAGCTCATTGGCCAGCCAGCCTCGCTGCATCAGTGAGCTCCATCTCAAAAAACAAGGTAGACAGCAATTGAGGAAGACACCAGACATCATCCTCTGGCCTCCACAAACATATGCATGCACAGTCATGCACACCCCTCCACATGCATGCAGGTACATAGCCACAAGAATATAACCCTAACACACACCAAAAGAAAGAGAGGGAGGGGAGGGGAGGGAGGGAGGAGGGAGGGAGGGAGGGAAAGAAGGAAGGAAGGAAGGAAGGAGGGAGGCAAGAAGGAAGGAGGGAGGGAGGAAGGGAAGCAGGCAGACAGGCAGCAGCCATGAATTCATGGATGAGGAGGTAAACAGGAGTGAAGGGGTAGGACCTCACATACACTCTGAGCTCCTGAGGAAATCACCCATTATAAAGTTTGGTACAAACTCATTCTTTTTTCTCAGTGCTAGAGATGGAACTCAGGGCCTCATAGACACCAAGTTCCCTGTCACCAAGGCACAGCTCCAACCACTTGTCTACATTACAAGTACCCTACGGTGCAAAATGGCCGGCTGATAAGACCACAGGCTACCAGTTGGCAAGCCTGGGCTTAGCTGCTTGGCCACACACGGTCCATGCTCCTGAGGGCTCATCTCCACTAGCACTCTTGAACTGATCATCCTACACAAAAACCAGCCTTTGCCAGAAAGCTGGGCAAGCTCAGAATTACTGTGTGCTACCTGCTGTGTCCAAGGCAGTAAGAGCATAAAAGGGAAGCATGGGGCCCTGGAGGAGAGAAGGGGAGAGGCAGCCTAGAGAAGGACTCTTTTGTTTGTTTGTTTGTTTGCTTGTTTTTTTGAGACAGGGTTTCTCTGTGTAACAGCCCTAGCTGTCCTGGAACTAGCTCTGTAGATCAGGCTAGCCTCGAACTCACAGAGATCCACCTGCCTCTGTTCTGGGATTAAAAGCATACACCACTACCACCCAGCAATGCCTGGACATAATTTAAAAATAAATCTTAGAAAAAAAAGCTTCATAAAGATCCACATATTTCTGTGATTGTTTTTTCAAATGGCATAGCTATGTAGTCCATGCTGGTTTCAAATTAGATTCTCAGGTCTCCACCTCCCGAGGGCTGAGATTACAGACATGTGCCAACCCTCAAACCTGGCCTGGAGACAGTATGCCTAAGTAACCCTGAAAATGGCAAAGTTTGCCGAAAAGAGACAAGAGTGAGGAAAGTGTAGACAAAGGAGGGGGCTCCAGAGAGCGGATGGGAAGGAGGTGGGCATGCCAGTCCACCTCCACGTCAAGCCCGTCTCTCCAAGGCAGGCGCCGAGCCTGCCCCGCTGGCCTGCTGCCCGCACTGCCCTGCTGCCCCCGCTGCCCCGCTGGCCCCGCTGCCCGCATTGGCCCCGCTGCCCCGCTGCCCGCACTGGCCGCACTGCCCCCGCTGCCCCGCTGCCCCCACTGCCCCCCTGGCCCCGCTGCCCCGCTGCCCCTGCACTCACTGTCATGACGGGCAATCTGACTAGGTCAGCCCGGCACCGGATCTTGAGGGTGAAGAGTCTCGGGCTCTGTGACAAGACAGGCCCGTCCACGAGGACCACCTCATCATCTGGGTTCTGAAGGGCTGGACTCTGGTGCTGCTTGGGGCTCAGGCAGGATCGGAGATCTTGGAGGCGCTTGTTCACTTCCCTGGGTACAGACAGGACACGGGACGATTGAGGCTCAAGAGCCTCTCTCTCCGCCCTTCTCTGCCACAGCCAGAGCTCCCCAGCCCCAGCACCTCAACTTCTGGAGTGCCTCGGTATGCTTTCTGCTTTTGTTTCTTGATGAAGGTCGGGGCAAAGGAGAGATGTCCTGGTCCCTACAGAAAGAAGAGAAGAGCAGGATGACGGCAAAGGAGAGATCCCAATACACACTTTCGTGGGCTGGGGACCTCCAGGAACCTGAGTGGAGAATCAAGAAAATACTGTTCAGTAGCATCACTTTACTAGAATACACGTGCTGTGGATATTGTTCTGTATAAATAAAACACTGATTGGCCAGTGGCCAGGCAGGAAGTAGGCAGGACAAGGAGAGAGGAGAATTCTGGGAAGTGGAAGGTTGAGTCAGAGAGACACTGCCAGCCACCACCATGACAAGCAGCATGTGAAGACACTGGTAAGCCATGAGCCATGTGGCAAGGTATAGATTTATGGAAATGGATTAATTTAAGATATAAGAACAGTTAACAAGAAGCCTGCCACGGCCATACAGTTTGTAAGCAATATAAGTCTCTGTGTTTACTTGGTTGGGTCTGAGCGGCTGTGGGACTGGCAGGTGACAGAGATTTGTCCTGACTGTGGGCAAGGCAGGAAAACTCTAGCTACAAATACATGTGTAGTAAGAAACATTGTTTTTATATTTGTATGACTCAACAATGAACAATGGAAACACTCCAGTTTAGGATTAAGTCACTCTCCAGGAAAATGTCAACTATCCAGCAGACACCAAGCACTTGCTGCCAGCTCCTCGAGGACGCTCAAGCAGCATGACTAGCCCCATCTTACAGACAAGGAATGAGAAGCAGAGTGGACAGGGACAGCTGTAGAGTCTGAGCCACATCCCATATCTCCACCTCCATTCCAAAGGATGGTCTAGAAGGCCCAGTGTCCGTTCAGGACAAGCCACCTCTATGACATCTGAGTCTCACCTTCCATCCCTTCTTAGCCTTTCAAGAGCCACCCCAAAGTCCTGCCTCCTCAGCTTATCTTTCCAATGCCCTTCTTGCTCCCAGGGCCTTAATGTCCCAGCCTCACTCACGGAAACTCTTCCATCTTCATCTCTTCTTTTTCATGCTTATTCCTCAGCTTCTTCTTCCAGGGGGAACCTGGAATTTGGGCATCCTCAGGAGGAGGACTGCCACAATCTGTCACATCTGCCTCTAGGGGCAGAGGAGAAAGAGGAAAGGGTTAGTTAAGAGATGGCAGGGAGGCCGAGAAGAAACAACTCAAAGGCTTTAGGAAGGGCCAGAGGAGGTCAGGTGTGTGGCACATGCAAATCTTGGTACTGGAGAGGCTGAGCTAGAGGTCAGGAGTTGGAGGCCAGCATAAGCCACAGAGACCCTGGGAGTTTTTGTTCTTTTGAGTTTTGTTCAGCCGGGAAGTGGTGGCGCACGCCTTTAATCCCAGCACTTGGGAGGCAGAGGCAGGCAGATCTTTATGAGTTCGAGGTCTACAGAGCGAGATCCAGGAAAGGCACAAAGCTATACACACACACACAAAAAGAGTTTTGTTCTAAAAATGGGTGAGGCAAGAGGTGGGATATAGTATAGCTCAGTAATAGAGCCTAGCATCCAGATGCCCTGATTTCAATCCCCATTAATAAAACAAAGGAGGGAAGAAAAAAAAATAGACACACATAGCACTTTGAATGCATGTGTACACATGTATAAGTGCATGTTAGAGTGTGTATGTATACATGTTTGGATCAGAAGTCAACCACCAATGTCATTTCTTAGGTACCAGCCATCTAGTTTTTGGAGACAGGATCTTACACTGGCCTGGGCTAGCTGATTAGACCAGCTGGCTAACACCAAGGATCCACCTGTCTCCACCTCCCCAGTGCTGGGACTCTCAGTGTATGCCACCATGCTCAGCTTTTTTCTCCCTGGGTTTTGGGGCTCAAATGCAGGTCCTTAGGCTCACACCATAAGCACTTTTCCGAGCCATCACCCCAGCCCCTAGGCAGTACTTCTCAATACTAGACAAGTCCTCGCGGGGTGCTTTTGTTGACTTATTTACTATGCTTTTGTTTTTGAATCCTGTGTCTGTGTGAGATGAATATGGAGGTCAGAGGACAACTTTTGGGAGTTGGCTCTTTCCTTCCATTGTAGATTCTGGGGGTTGAGCTCAGGTTCTCAGGCTTGTTCAGGAAGCACTTTCACAAGTGAGCCATCTCCCCAGCCCTATTTATTATTTTTATTACATCACTCACTTGAACTTACATTTCTTTATGTTAGGCAGTATGAACGTGCTCTTCATTCAGTTCTCGACACCACAAAATAAATACTGAGCAAGTAAAACTATGATAACAAACCCTACGTGGTAGTTCTCAACCAGAGACAAATTTGCCTCCCAAATGGCATGTCTCAGTGTCTGAAGTGGATTTTGACTGTCACAACACAGAGAGGAAAGGGTCAGAGCATGCTACTGACATCTAAAGACTAGAGGTCAGGATGCTCCTAAAACATCTGTATAGAATACCCCACAACAATGAATTTCCAAGTCTAAATTGTCAATGATGCTGAGGTGAAGAAGCACTGTCCTAACTAAATACAGCAGCTACTGCAGGACTGAGATCCTGTTTTGTCAAGATTTATTTACTGGGGGTGGAGGGCATTGGGTGTTCGTGTCATAGAATAGGTTCTCTCCTTATACCTTCTACCAAAAATAAAAGGGTCTCCCCTGGTATGTCTGCCACTGGGTGCATGGGCGTCCAGCAGAGTCTCCTCCTGTCCTGCACCATTACAGATGTACACCACCTCATCTGGCTTTTTATGCTGCTGTCATCAGGCTCATGTGGCAAGTGCTTTTTCCGACTGAGCCATCTCCTCAACTCCAAGCAGACATTTCTAAAAACCTTCCAGAGACGCCCGGCACCACATCAAGGACACAGGCATCTTTTACCTAGCACTTCGACATTCCAGGTGCTATCCTAAACCATGTGCATGGCAAATAAAATTTACAGAGTCCCTTTAATTCTCAACAAGAAAACGTTTGAGATAGGTCCACTACCATCCCCATCTTCCTGAAGAGGAAAACTTGCCCAAAGTCACACAGTTATGAAAGATTCAAACACAGGCCACATGACTCCAAAGGCTGTTCTTATCAGCCTACCACACTCCCTCACCTAACAGAAAGAAGTCTTGATTCAAGGTCTTTGGTCTGGGTCACACCCCCCACCCCCCACCACCCCCACCTCCCCACCCCCTCCACCCCCCCCCACCCCCCCCCACCCCCTGCCATTAGCCTTAACTCTTAGTTCCTGGCCTTTACAAAGGGTTTGCAAAAATCCTATCAACGGGGAAGAATAAAGAATGGGCAGTCCTGATAAAATTCAAGAACACTCTCTGGCTCCACAGTGTTCCAAGAATGGAACACTGTAGGAGTTCTGGTGTAACATGATGTCCACCCTATTATGACAGCACCAGCGGATGACTGGGGGAGGTACTTCAAAACCTGGACACTAACATATATGCCTGTGAGGAGCTGAAGGGGGAGGGGGTGGGCATCGCTGCTAAGTAAAGTCCTGTGTCTTCTGATTAATAAACCAGCTCCTTTCTGGACCAGAACCTTTCCCTAGGTCAGATACAGGAGTCCCTTCTCCCAATCCCAGTTAGAATCAGGATGTGCCTCAATGGGACAGCACCTGGGCACCATTCTCCAGACCCTAGGTTCCACTGAGGCAGAGAGAAACTGAGAGAGAAGACATTGACTGCAAGGATGTAAACTCTGGGAAGATCAGAGAAGTCAGTGCTGGACAGACTCTCCCTACAAGCCCACCCTTACCATCTTCAGGCTCTGAGGGGCAAAGTTTCAAGAGGGATGAATTATCTGGGATGAGGTTGAGGCTGCTTTGTACCTACAAAGACAAAAGGGGGAGAAGGTGGGTCTCACATCTCGTCTACTCTACTCAAGCTGGGGATGGTTCTTCCCCCACAACAGCTCTTACGTCTTCCCTAAGGAGTCCAACCTCTGAAGGGCATCCGGAGTCCAGCTTCCTCATGATCCAAAAGCGCAGCACCCTCTTCCCACGCCGTTTCCTTACGGCACTTGAGGATGCAGGCTTAGTTCCCCCTTCTTAACCACTTTGCTAGCCCCAGCCACCTGGCTCACCCGAAAACCTAAGGACCCTGGGTTCCTGGAAACCCCCGGTCCTTTCGGAATCCCCATACACGCTCCCTCCCACCCCCACCCCCCAATAAATACCCCAACTCTTCGGATTCCCTAACACTGGCTCCAACCTCAAAATCCAGCATGCGCCCAATACCACCAGTCCCCAGTCCTTCCAAAAATCCCCTCTGAATCCTCTGGTACCTCGTCGCTCAGCCTCCCTCTGCTGAAGACTACAATCCCAGGCATCGGCGTACTTCCACCATACCCGAAGCCCCTCGCATCTCCAACCTAAAGGTATCCATGACACCTACACACACACACACATCCCACCGCCCTGAGCCGAACCCACCACGCCAGCCTTAGCCCTCCCTCACAGCCCTCCTTGGGGACCTGGCTGCACCTTCCCGGAGTACACAGGAACCACCGGTGCCTCGCCAGGATCAGCAGCCGCCGGCGCCGCCGCCGGACCAAGGTCTGAGGGGCTCCTGCAGGCCCCTCGTCCGCCCCTGCACTGTCGCTGTCGCTGTCGCTGTCCTGCCCATGTGCGGCCGGCGCGGGGGCCCGGGCGGCGGGCGCTTCTACCGGGTCCGCGGCGACTTCCAGGATCTCCTCGTCGCTGTCACTGACCAAGTCCACAAGCACCGTGTCTGGAATGAGCCGGGACAGAGACTGCGGGGCGCGAGGACGCCGGCCACGGGCGACCCGGGCTCTTCGAGCGCCTCGGCCGGCGCGCCACCGCGGGACCTCGGACCCCGTCTCCTCCCGGGTTCCGCCATCTCTCTCACACAGCTTCTAGACACACCGGCCTCCACAGCCTCGCCGGGCACGCACCAGCGACCCTGCCTTTCATTGGGCGAACAGCTTGCCAGTCAGAACCTCTCCCCGCCCACACGCTCTGGTCCGCCTACCCACCTTCTCATTGGTCAATTTACCCGTCTATCTACGCCCTCCACTAAAACAAAGGCGCCAAAGATTCCAATCTCTTCGGCGCAATCAAAGAAGGTTTCGATTCTGTACAGCTCACCCATTGGCTAAATTTCCTCCAGACCCAGCCTTCCCCCAGGACCCGCCCTTTGGAGAAATCCGTCTTCCTGGTTGGTGGAAGGCTTGGGGTATCCTGGGAATTGTAGTCCTCGTACTCGGAAGTGACGGGATAAACCGGTTGCCGGAACATTAGAAGCTGAGGACTAAGGCCTATGTCTTCGGGCGTTAATATCCCTTTGTCTCCTCAACCTCTTTGTGACAGGAGTTCCATTCAACACTAAACACTTTCATACATGTCACCTCGGACATCCTCTACAAACTCAATTATCAACACAACATATACCTTAGCGCAGCACAACTCAGAAACAAGTTTTAGGGCGAGTACAAATTAAAATAAGCCGGGCGGTGTGGCGCACGCCTTTAATCCCAGCACTCGGGAGGCAGAGCCGGGTGGTGGATCTCTGTGAGTTCAAGGCCAGCCTGATCTACAGAGCGAGATCCAGGAAAGGCGCAAAGCTACACAGAGAAACCCTGTCTCAAAAAAAAAAAAAAAAAAAGCTCACTTCTTTCCTGTTGCAAAGAGAAGAGGCTTCGAGCTCCTCCCTTTCCTGTTCTTTGAAATACCGATGCTCCTCAATTTATAGTGGGTTACTTCTGATAAAGCCTCGCATTTACTACACCTAGCCTACAGAGCCGGGCCACTCATCAACACAGTTTACTACAGAGCGATTGCAGGCTGATTAGGAGCTGTGCTGCCCTGGCCAGCACAACATGATGCATGAATAGCTAGTTTGGGGAAAGAAACAACTTCAAAATTGAGAGAGGGGTCCCCTACTGCTGATCTATTGTCTGCTGGTCAATACCTTCCTGCATGTAGAGCATCAATTGGGAAAATGTAAATACTGCCAGTCAGTAACATGTTTGTGCATATGTTACTCCTGAAGTCTTAATAAATCCCTTGCTTTTTCACAACTCAGCAATTCATAGAAGAGCCTTGTCTTTGAAATGCAGGCATCTGGTTCAAGTGAGAGGGTCAAAGCCTAGATTCAGAGGTGGTCTTGTGTTGCCAGAAGTTTCCTGTCCTGACCATTTGCTCCAAATAACTGGCAACCATTTCTCAAATAACTGACTCAGAGGCTTAATATAAACTATAACTGCTCAGCCAATAGCTCAGGCTTGTTACTAGCTAACTCTTATCATTTTAAAATAACCCATGTCTATTAATCTATGTGCTGTCATGTGGCTCATGCCTTGTTACCTCATTTTGTACACACCCTGCTCCCTCTACATCTGACTGGCAACTCCTCTGACTCTGCCCTTCCTCATCCCATGGTTTCAGCTTGACTTTCCTGCCTAACTTTATCCTGTTCAGCTATTGGCCAGTCAGATTGTTTATTAAACCAATTATAGCAACATATATTTACACGGTGCACAGAAGGATTATTCCACAGTAGTCTTGTTCCGACATTCTCCTTCCACTGTCATAAATTAGGTTCCTTGTATTACTCTTGCCCCCACAAAGCCAATTAGCTAATAGAGTTTGTCTCCCCATTTACCATGATATAGTTCAGATGATGGACAGACCTGGAGTGATGCCTCAGTGAGGTAAGAGCCCTTTCAGAAGACCCAGGTTCAGTTCCCAGCACCCACATAGCAGCTTGCAACCACCTGACATTCCAGTTGCAGGGTATCCAGTGCCCTCTTCTGGCCTCTGTGAGTACCTTCATGCATACGGTGCATAGACACACAAGCAGTCACACACACGTAGACACACATAAAAACAATTTTTTCTTTGAAGTTAAGATGACTATTGTGGAATATTATTTTAACTAGCAAAAGATGTGTTACATTTGTTTATACTGAATTTGTTTAAGTATATGAAGATGTGTTGCATTTGTTTAATTGTGTAAAGATGTGTTGCTGTGTCACCTTGCCTGCCTAAGGCACCTGATTGGTCTAATAAAAATCTGAATGTCCAATAGCTAGGCAGTAGAGGATAAGCAGGATGGTGGTAGAGAGAATAAATAAAAGGAGAATCCAGGCTCCAGAGAGAAAGAGAGAGAAAGAGAGGGAGATGCCCAGGGCCAGCCAGGCAGCCACCAGGCAGCCAGACACAGAGTAAGCAGAGAAGTAGGACATACAGAAGGAAAGAAAGGTAAAAAGCCCAAGGTAAAACGTAGATGAAGAGAAACAGGTTAAATGAAGTTAGAAGAGCCAGTGGGACAGGCATAGGCTAAGACTGAGCATTCCTAACTAGTAATAAATCTCCGTGTCATGATTTGGGAGCTGGTTGGTGGCCCAAAAAGGAGGCCTGCTACAGATGACTTTGTGTTTCACTAAAAGATGTTATCAGAGGCTGCGAAGATGGCTCAGCGGTTAAGAGCACTGACTGCTCTTCCAGAGGACCTGGGTTCAGTTCCCAGTACCCACATGGCAGCTCACAACTGTCTGTAACTCCAGTTCCAGAAGCTCCAATCTTCTCAGCACTGCATGCACACGGTACACAGACATATATGCAGACAAAACACTCATACACAAAATAAATGATTTTTAATTTAAAAATCATATTGGGGAAACCAGGTCAAGAGCTTATCAGACAGGCCAGACCAAGGAAAGAGTATAACTCCCTCACACGGAGCCCATAAGGTGATGGACACCTAACACTGTGATGTGCCTGTCACCTGATGCCTGACAGGTACATCATGGACTGATGAGTATTCCCTGGAGCTTCAGCTTGACTCCGTGTCCCCCTGTTGCCCTGTCCTATGCAACTGCCTTCCCCTACACCTGTTTGCCTGTCCACCTGGGCTTAAAGTCACCATTTCCTGCCTTCGACCCCTGGTTTCAGCCACTCCTTCTCTCACTGGTCTGGTTAGTTATCAATACAGGCTCTCTTTCAGACTCACTTCTGAAACCTTTTGCTGTTGCTGTTGCTTTGGTTTTGGGGTTTTGTTTTTTTGAGACAGGGTTTCTCTGTGTTGTTTTGGCCCCTGTCCGGATCTCACTCTGTAGACCTGGCTGGCTTCTAATTCACAGAGATCTGCCTGGCTCTGCTCTTGAGTGCTGTGATTAAAGGCGTGCACCACCACCCCACCACTTCTGGAACCTTTTGGACTCTGTTGCAACCTTTTGTATTTATTCTGTAAACTGTATATATGTATGTAGATATAATTTACTGAATGCTGTGTCCTGTGAGAGCTGATACTAGTAATTATGATTGGAATAAAAGAACCTGCATTCACCTTGGCTGGATCTAAAATAGGTGGGTTTTATGTTTCAAATTCCTGCCATTAAAACCACTGACATTAGTGAATTTAATGTTCCTCAGTAAGTTCTGTTACTGAAAAGACACAAACATCTTTATGTTTCCAGCATAAGGTGCTTGTGACATGGCTCTGCAGCAAGTCCCCTTACCACTGAGGCATCTGCAGACAATTTATTAATTTATTGTGAAGGCTGGAGGTTAAACCTAAGGCTTCATGCATGCTAGGCCAGTGTATTAGTCAAGATTCTCCAGAGAAACGGAGCTGATGGGATGAATTCTCTGTCAAGGTTGCAGCAGAGAATATTATAGTCTCAAAAGGCTTCAGAATATATATATATATATATATATATATATATATATATATATATATATATATATGAGATTAATTAGTTTGGCTTACATAATATGGTCTGGGTAATCAAACAATAGTCACTCAGTCTGCGAGGCTGGATGTCTCAGCAATCCCAATCTGGTGCTGAAGGCCTGGAGGGTTTCTGGAGAGCTGCTGATCCTCACTCAGTCTATGTTGGAAGCCCAGGGAAGTCGGCTCTGGCATCAGCGTGGTGATGCCCCGGGAGCAGGGTGGATGATGAG